>NW_003852431.1:12550189-12578887 GCF_000181295.1 Otolemur garnettii
AAAAAAAAAAAAGCTATATTTGTACTATATGTCACAATAGACCTTTCCCCTTTAAACTTGAGGAGAAACTGCCTTTTATGAGGATCTGTGTACATTTTTCTTCCTGGGGTTTCCATCAGCAAATTTCCATCATTAAATTTATAACAATCCTTTTTTATAGAGTTTTTATGATGAATAGACAATTCACCAAAAAAAATCTACCAAGTAGCTTTTAAGTGCCAAGAAATAATAATTCAGTCATGTTAATCTTTTACATGCAAATTTTTTTGTTGTTGTTGTTGTTGTTGTAGGAGTGGAAATATGAAGCCCTTCGGGCTATGTATTTAGGGATCCCAGTAGTATCCACTGGATGAAAACCAATATTTGTTTCAAAAAGCACTTATTGAAATTCTCTTAGACACTAAGAACTACATTAGGTACTAAGGATACAAAGATGAAAATGGTTCTCCAAATCAATCAGCCAGGACATATTTACCTCTGAATTCAACAGATTTATCATTGGCCTTTAATTTCTTGGGGCACAAACAAGTAATTACAATTTTCATAAGCATATGTGAGTATCTGGTTTTTTGTGTGATAGTTTTTTTTTTTTTTGGATAAAATAAATTAGATATAGAGCTCTGGTAAGAATTTAAATAAGACAATATTTAACCATAAAATAAAAAGCATAACAAAAAAATCTGAATTGTGCTAACTCAAGATAAATAATCTCTAGGGCATTTTCTGAAATGTTATCTGCCTACGCAAAAAAGAAAATAAAGAAACCTGTTTTCCAAGAGAGGAGGAGGCTTGGAGGTAGATGGAGCACAGACTCTTCATCTGGACGATGTTTCTCTTCTATTAATGTGCATCTCTTGCCCTGGAAGTATTGCTATTTCTTCTTGTTAAAATGATAGCCTATATGTTACCGTGAGGTTTTTAGAAGAAGTTTTAGAAGGGTGAATGATAGTGGAGCTAGCATTCTAAGGGCTAGAGCAATGTGTCAGGAAGGAGGAGAACCTAGGGAAGTTGGTGGAGGCATGGCAGTGTATCCATCCAGAACCTGGGGGAAATAGGGTGGGAGAGGTAAAGGGTAAATAGGGATAAAAAGAAGAGAGCATGAGAGAAAAAAGAGAATCATGAATTAAAGTGAAAATGATAGGAAAGATACCCTATAGATGAGAATGAGAGGGGAAAGGCAAGTAGATAGGAAAAAAAAAGGTGAAAGAAAAATGTTTAGAAGTGGAAGACAGAGTCTTCAATGTGTGAGGCAGAGTGAAGTGCTCACAGCATTCTTCATTCAGTGTTGGATTCTGAGATTAAATGTCTGTTGTTGCCATAGCCGATGGACAGCACTTGTCATGGGGCTGTCTAACCAGGGGACAAGTCCCATTCCTGAGCTAAGGTGCTGCCTTTCAGCTATGTCTGTGAGCCCACAGAAAAGCTCAACTGCCCCAGTGGTCCAGGAAACCTGTCTATGCCCTACTGCTATCTGAGCCTTGAGCCACTCACTGCCTCATTTGAGAAGCTTCAGGAATGGGACGGGATCTCTAGGCTAATGGGGTTGAGGCTAAGGGGTATCATACTTAACTAGGAGCTCCTTGGCTCCTTTCCAGGTAGAAATCTAGGCCCACACAGAGGGGGGCTGTTGAGAGTAGAGGCAGAGAGAACACTCAGCAGGCCAGAGTAGGAGAATGAGTGAACACAAAGGGTATTTTATGATCCTATTTGAACACCAAGACTGCCCTGCCAAATAAAAATCACCCAGTAAAAACTGCCTAAAGAGTTTGCAAATTGGGTGGCACCTGTGGCTCAAAGGAGTAGGGTGCCGGGCCCCATATGCTGGGGGTGGCAGGATCAAACCCAGCCCCGGCTAAAAACTGCAAAAAAAAATAGCCGGGCATTGTGGCAGGCGCCTATTGTTCCAGTTACTTGGGAGGCTGAGGTAAGAGAATCACTTAAGCCCAGGAGTTGGAGATTGCTGAGAGCTGTGACGCCACAGCACTCTATCGAGGATGACAAAGTGAGTAAGACTCTGTTTCAAAAAAAAAAAAGAGTGTTGCAAATTATCTTCGGGTTGTACATTATATTGTATCAGTGTTTGTGAAATGGTATTACCTGCGGGGTCATTTGGTGAGGAACAAGATGTGCTCTCCATTTTTTAGCAACTACTTAAGAAGGAACACAATATGCTTTGGCTTCTATTAATTCCACCTTATATATGAAAGAGAATGAAGGATGTGTTTGGCATGTTTGTAAGGTAATGAATCATGTCATGGGTCATGCTTTGCATAATGTTATGACTGCATTATGAGGGAACTGATATCATTTTTAATCCTGATTCTTGCTATCTCTGGACACAGTCTCCATTTAGTGAGAGTGCCTTTCAGACTTTTTCATAATTTTATGATTATTTCTAAAAGGTCCTGTACATTGTTTAGTTAGATTTATTCCTCAGTATCTTATGTTTTTGCTGTTGTTAATATTATATGTTAAAAATACATTTTCCATTCTTGGATAAAGTAAAGGTGAATTATTGCTTTTTGAATAATTATCACTCATCCCACAACCTCTCTAAACGCCTGTATTTTTCTAGTTTTCTTTAGATTCTCCTGCATTCTCCTGTCATATCATCAATAATAAGAACAGATATTTTTCTCTTTTATAAAATGTTTCTTTCTTTCTTTTCCTCTATTTTGGTCTCATTGTGCTGGATGAGATTCCAGTTTAAGTGATGATAATGGGCATTTTTTCCCCTTATATTTTCATATTTTAAGGGACTGTTTTTAATTTCTCCTGTAACATGTGATGTTGTTCTGGGTTCTTTGAAAGACTCATTATCCGAATGAGGAAATCACTCTTATTCCTAGTTTGCTAAGGTTACTTAGCAAAAAAGACATAACTTTATCTATTTTTTCTGCATCTATGAAAGTAATCATAATTTTTTTTCTTTTAATCTGTAATGTGGTAAGGTATATTTAAATAAATGTATTGCTGGGTTTAGATTACTCTACATAAAAAAGGCTTGCGTGAACAAGGACAAAGAAGTATCATTTTCCTTTCTTTGATATATACTTCTCCTTTCTTGTATTATAATTTTCTGATTTGGGGATCAAGTTCCACGTGAACTTATAACAAAGGGTTAGGGAGTTTTCTTTTAGTGTTTCCTGGAACAGTTGGATATGCTGGAGATGATCAGATTCATGAATATTTGGTAGATAGTCTGGGCAATTCTGGGTGTTCTTATGTCTGCTAAGAGCTTATTATTCAGGTATGTTATGTTTTTCATGAGCCAGTTCTGATAAGCATGTTTTATCCAGGAAATTGTCTATTCACTCAAGTATGCAGGTTTATGAGCACAAAATTATTGGTAGTATTTTCCTATTATTTTTTTTATCTAGGCTGCATATGCAGATATGCCACTTTTTTACTTTTAATATTGTTTGTTGTTTCTTCTCTATTTTTTTAAATCTCCCTGAAGATTTGTCTATTTTATTAGCGTTTCAAAAAATAAGCCTTTGATTTGGTCTTTTTGTGTAAGGTATTAAATATTTTCTTAGTAATTTCTGTTCTTTCATATCTTCTCTTCTCTTTTTTCCCTTTTTTGTTCAGCTCTAATTTTTCTAACTTCTTGCATGGGCCATGTAATTTATTAATTTTCATTTTACAATAGAATTTAAAGCAAAAACTTTTGTGATTTCTTTGGTTGATACCTACAAATTTTGATATGTGGTTTTAAAAAATATTTTAATTCTGAGTATTTTATAATTTACAACATGATTATATATATACACATATGTACACTTATATTTATGTTTGGTGTGTCTATTTCCAAATGTGTGTTTTTTTCCAGATACATTTTCATTATTGATTTATAATTTGTGTTTTAATCAGAAGACATAGTCACCCAGAGCATGTCATGATTTCCAGTTTGGAAGAAGCTAAAGTGCTGTGTATGGTTTCTCTTTGGTTCTAGTTCAAACATTACGCATTTGTTATAGGTCTGAAAGGAAAGAGAAGAATCCTGCCTTCTTCTGCAGAAGTGGTGAAAGATTGAGGATATAGAAGCTTTCTCCAAACAAAAGCACTCCTTTAGGTCACTTTTTTTTTTTTTTTTTTTGCAGTTTTTGGCTAGGGCCAGGTTTGAACCCACTACCTCTGGTATATGAGGCCTGCACCCTACTCCTTTGAGCCACAGGCACCACCCTAGGTCACCTTTTGTATAAACTCTTCTTTCCCCTCTCGTGATGGTCCTGACTCCTTGTTGATCAGAGTCAGCCATTAACCTACTCTGACATTCATCTTTGCCTACAAACTTCAGGGTAGTAAATAGTCTAGGATATTTCTTATCCAGATGGAAAGCTGCTTTTGTAAGTAGGCTGAAGACTTTCACTGCAGACTCTACAGGGTCCGCATTTGTGAAATCATGTGACTAACAGTGTCAGTTGGTGAGAAAAGAAAAGTGCCCTCTGTTTTTCAGTGACTACATTAAAATGGATATGTAGACAGATATGTAGAAGGTCTGAAAGGAAAGATCACTTTAATTTTTAAAAATACCAAAGCCGATTTTTA
The DNA here is from genome assembly GCF_000181295.1 of Otolemur garnettii. Taxonomy (NCBI): domain Eukaryota; kingdom Metazoa; phylum Chordata; class Mammalia; order Primates; family Galagidae; genus Otolemur; species Otolemur garnettii. The sequence goes on from NW_003852431.1 coordinate 12,554,741, forward strand.
TTTCCCCTCCTCCTGAAGCAAACATTCTATTATTACTTAGTTGGGCAGGAAATCTTTTATTTGTTTTGCCTTGTTTGGTGCTGGAAGTCATTTTAAACATTACCAAAGGCTTTTGTTTAACAAATGAGGAAACTGAGTCCCAGAAAGGTCTAGGAATTTGTCCCCAGTCATATCCCTTGTGCCTGGAAAAGCTGGTAATAGAACCCTATGTTTTCCTGCCTCTCTCTCATCACACTCGTTTAAATGATCTGCTTTTTGTAAAGCTTCTAACTGAAGATGGGAAGATCCTTTTTTTTTTTTTCCACAGCTCACAATGTAGCTGCCAGTATCCGGATGAGCTACAAACTTGGCAGAGCTATGAACCCTGAGAAAGAGTAGGGGTGGGAGTTTTCTGTAATTATTGGACTATCGAAGGCTGAAATGAATGACATATGCTATTGCTAGAGATCCACAGATCCTGGCAATGTGATGTTAAATGTTTCCATTTCTTTGTTAGAACATGAAGCAGACTTCTTTACTCAATGGCAGCAAATATCAGATAGGATGTGAGATCAACACGTGGGTCCTCAGCAGCCGGTGGAGAAAAGAACAAAGCTATCCAAAGAACATCCAATAATGATAAAATTCAACACAACTGAAGTGTATGTGGAGGGAAGCTGGCACAGTATCAAACCTAATTAATCTCAGCCATTTGAGACTATCTCTCCAGACATGATAAAAGCCTGTGGGACCTTTGACTTCAGTGGTTCAGTTCAGTGCTTTTGTGCTGGGCTACGGTGGGACCATAGACAATGGCAGTAGAAAGAAGAGAGGTTGGGATCAGGCAGGGAGTGGCTCCACTCGGCCTGGGACATCATGCTAAGAGTATTCCGAGGGCCATTAAGCAATGAGAAGCCACTAATGGGTTTTAAGTAGAGAAGTAATTTAATTAGATTTGAATTTTAAAGCAATCACTCAGGCTGAAGTGCGGGTAATCAATTAGCGGTATGCAAGAATGGAGCTGGAAAAATCAGTTGGGAAACTATTAAAATTATCCAAAATGAAAAGGTCAGTAGGGTCTGAACTGAGGCAGAGGACTGAGGAGGGAACTGAGAAAATAGATTTGGGAAATATTAAGTAGGCAAAGATCTGAACATGGAAGATGAAATGAGTAAGGAACTCACGCTTGGCCCTGGCAAAGAAAGATGGTAGGAGCATGTTTGAAAAGAAAAGTTGGGTGTGTTTTCAGCCATGTTGAGTTTTCCTTACTTTGGTCTGCAATGATGAAGAAGAAGCTATTGGAAGGTGTGAGCACTTAAGTGGGTGAAATGGGGGAACATATGAGATTTCTCAGTGAGTGTGTGCTAAGGAAAGAGGACCAGGACAAGGCCCTGGAAAACAGTAACTATGAGAGGAAGGAGGGTGGGAAAGTGAGGTCCACACCAAAAATTGGAACTCCAGAGAGGGAAAGGGAGAAACACAGAGAGTGGTCTTCTAGAAACCAAATGATGAGGGGCTTTCAGAAACAGTTTTACTAACTACCTCAGAGAACTCAAATAAAACAGGTACTGAAGACTGAGGACTAACATGGTGGGCTGAGGAATTAGAAGAGTACTCTTAAACAGAGAGGCTGGGTGGCTCAAGAGCAATAGCAATGAGAGTAATAAATTTAACAAAGGTAGCGAGAGCAATGAACTCTGGTTATGAACCAGAAGAGCAAGAAAAAAAATTGTCAGGCATCACTGTATTGATGTGGAAGCCCACAAATTTGTAGTGGCAAGAGGAAATTGAATACCATTGATATACAGGATGGGAAGATGATTGATCAATACATAGATAGAGGCTTTGTCCCAAGTACCAAGTTCACCCTTACAGTGGTTGGAATAAGTTTCTCTTTTCCCATGGACTAGGCTGAATAAACACTAACAAATTATACTAATAAATTCTGAACTGTTTCTATTTTATTTGTTACCAAAATCACTATAATCCTGTGGTGAACATGTCACAATACAAGAAGAGGTTCTATTGACTGGACTTGAGAAACATGCTGATCCCCCATCAGTTCAGTTGCAAACTATTACCCACTATGAGTTACTTTACTGATAACTAAGTCATCCAATTGCTGTTTATTTGGAATCAGTTTCATAGAGTCATCCTTCCCTGATCTTGAGCTATTACAGAAAAATCTGGGGGTTGTGCTCTACCTAGATTCTAGAGCTTCTGACCATTCTGTGTGATCAGAAACCTCTCCTGAGGGTGAGGGGTGGAATGACACAGAGTGGCAGCTTCTGCCATAAGCACTGTGGAAGCCAGATGTAGTGTTGTATACCTGTTGTCCCAGTTACCCAAAAGACTGAGGCAGAAGAATCATTTGAGACCAAGAGTTTGAGGCTGCAGTGAGCTACGATCGTGCCACTGTACTCCAGCCTGGGCAACAGAGTAAGACCCTGTCGCTAAAGCAAACAAATATATAATAAAACCCAAGCAAAATAAAATAAAATAAAAGCAAATCACTATACTTGGATGGGGAGTGAGGTGGTAGAGGAGTTCTGTGTCTTCCCATGGGTATCCACTTTTTCCTCTCAATTTTAATCTCCATCTTCTCTTGCCTGATTCTTTCCATCTCCAATATGATTTTTCCTTCATTTTCCACTCATTCTTTTCTTTAAAATATATCTTTGCCCATCTGTGACATTTTGTGTTGCAAAAAGACACTTCAGGGTTGTAGGCTAAATGATCTCATGGAATGGCTATGATTCTTTCTCTTTGATGACAATTTCTCTTCCCAGGATCTCACTGAGATTCACCTCATTATAAGAAATGAACATCATTTTGTTTCATGCATAATCTGAAACTGTGACGCCTCCCTTGTTACTGCTCTGCCCAGACAGGGCTGCCATATGTAAACTTCTCATGATTAGTCATCCTTTTAGTTAGTGAGTTTCCACCACTTGAAATGCAGAAAGATAACAGTTTGTGCACACAGAATTGCCATAAAGGGATCTATTATGGATCGGGAAGGGTGTTGCTCAATGCTCATTACATCGAAAGAAGCTTTCCTAGGAAAACTGTGAAATCATCAAAAAATATTTGCCATAACTTATTTAAAATCTTGGCTTATATATTGTTTGGGTACACAGGCAGGCACTTATAGGTGATTTCATAAATGATGATTTTGTGTGATTATCATTAGAAATAGTAAACACATATTAATTTTATAGAGCATTACAGTTTTCCAGAATATCTTTTCATTCACACTCTTAAAAAGAGAGCAAGATGCTCTGTGGGATTATTTTTTGCCTTTAATTCACAGTAATTCTTTTAGAAATGCTAAAGATATTAATTCAGGGTCTTAAAACTTATATATAGTTCAAGGACTTTTCTTCTTCAGTCTCTTGCCCAAATAGGGGTGTAGTCTGGAATTTCAGTTTATTACCCCGAGTCCTCAGCTGTGGCTCCCTCTTACCTCTAACACTCAACCCCAAAGTCACATAAACTCATCATTTATCCCCAGGACACAACTTAGTGTGTGTTTGTTTATGAATTGATCTGTAATAAGCCCACAGGAGCTCAGCAGTATAAAATTTGAAATAAATAACACCCGTAGCCAAGAGTTGTCCACAAAATGAACTTCACCCTACTATTTTCATAAACCTCCAACCCCCACCTGCTGACTTGAGATCTCTTTCAGCTTCAGGACAGCCAGATGTTCTTCACCCTGTGTACTCAAAACCACCACTCAGAGCCCCGGGAAAGTGAAAAGGGAACATACTTTGGTGTCCACTGCCAAAGGCTCTCCACCAGGATCCAGAAGCCTGGGAATTCTACCCTGGGGAAAGAAAGCAGGAGCTCCCCAGCCAGATTCACCTCCCACCATGGGAGGTTGTTTTTAATTGTTCTTTGAAGAGCCTTTCCAAGTTCTTAAAAGCCTTGTCCGCCTACTCAGGGCAGGCTTTGCTGGACCATGGGAGCAATCGTGGTTTCTTCCCTGCCTTCTGTCACAGGCTCTGAGTAGACTCTTTTTTCCCCTTTCTTCTAGGGACAGTGCCTAGCCAACTTTTGATGCTGTGGTGACAGCTGAGATCTCCTCCATAGCTAGCTTTTAGCTGCAGTTCACTTATTATTTTCAAAATATCCCCAGGGAATTTGTGTAAATGACATTCTTTCCCTACAGCATGCTTTAAGTAGCTTTGGAGTAAACATGTCCATTTAAGTTGGCGAAATATCAACCCAAGTAGTCATTCTCATGAAAAGTAGTAATTCTCCCTGAAACTCTTTTCTCACCCTTTTATTTAAATTCAATTATAGTTCAAAAGCTGGGACCTATACCTAGCATTGTGTTACCATCTTGGTGGGCATTAACACTTTCAATCCCACCAAAATCCAATGATACTATATTATGTATCCCTATTTTTCAAATATGGAAAGTGAGGTTCACATAGGTGGGACACAGCAGGACTGAGATTTAAAATCTGATCTAGCCAAATCCAGTCTGTAGTTTTTACCACTATCCTGTATTCCACTCCGGAATTCCACAGTAGAACATGGAACCCATAAGAACATCCATGGGTTTATTATTAGATTAAGGAACCACTAATATGAATGAATGCCCCCTTTTTTGATTAGCAGTTGAGTTTTTGAAGCATAGAAGATAAAAATTGGCTTAGTTATAAGAGAAAACCTATTTATTTATTATTTTTAACATTTATTTTGAAATAATGCTAGATTTTCAGAAATGTTGCAAAAACAGTACACAGAGTTCCTGTAAAGCCTTCTCATAGTTTCCCCAAATGTTAATATCTTACATAATCACAGAACAATTAGCAAAATCATGAAGTTAACACTGGGAATAATACTGTTAACTAATCTGCAAGTCTTTTTTTTTAATTATTGAATGGTAACTATGTACATTAATACACTTCTAAAGTACAGTGTGGGGTTTTCACACACACACAATCCGAAACACTTCCATCAAACTGGTTAACATAGCCTTCGTGTCATTTTCTTAGTTATTATTTTAAAATGTTCACATTCTGCTCTTAGAAAGATTCACTTGTACCCTTGTAAGATAAACCCAGAAGTGATCCCTCCAATCCCCCTCTAATCTGCAAGTCTTATTCAGGTTTCACCAATTGTTCCACTAATGTCCTTTTTCAGATTCAGGTTCCCAAATTGCATTTAGTGATCACTGTTCCTTAGTCTCTTACAATCAGAAGAGACTGTTCTTCAGTCTTTGTCTTTTATGGCCTGAACATTGTTTGTAAGTATTTTCCATGATTTGAACATGTCCTCCAAGATTCCCACGTTGGAAACTTAATCTCCAACCCAATAGCTTTGGGAGGTAGGAGCCTTAGAAGAGGGGATTAGGTCATGAGGTCTTCCCTCATGAATGAATTAATATCATTATTTCCAGGATGGGTTAATTACAACCATGAGTTCAATCCCCTCTTTCTCTCTTGCTCTTGTGCTCTCTTTCTCTCCTACCTTCTACTCTGGGACAATGCAGCATGAGGGCCCTCACTAGATACCCGTCTTTTGATTTTTGACTTCCCAGCCTCTAGAACTGTAAGAAATCCATATCTGTTCATTATATATCACCCAGTCTCAGATATTTTGCTATAACAGCACAAAATAAACTAAGATAGTACTGGCCAGTTATTTTATAGAATGTCTCTCAATTTGAGCTAGTCTGATGTTCTTTCATGATTCAAGTTTGTATTTTTGGCAAGAATCCTATAGAAGTGTATAAAATCAGGAGGTACATAATGTCGATACTTTTCTCATTGGTGATGTTAACTTCGATCACTTGGTTAATGATGTCTGCCAAGTTCTCCACTGTAAAGTTGCACTTTTTCCCATGGCGATTAATAAATACCCATTCTTTAAATTTAAACCCTCTTGTATTCATTCACAGTTATAACACTTATACTCTTTGGGTCCAGTGTCCTCATATATTAGGATTAGTAGTCACTGCTGTGTATATTGATCCGTGTTGTTGTGGGGCACAAATAACATAATGTATGTAAAAGTGCTTTGCAAATTATGAAGGTATATAATGCACCAATACAACATATTGAATCAAATATATAATGAGAAGCCACAGGTTGATACTAGCATTTATATTAAATGCTTTCAGACTTCCACTGAATCCCTTAAAGGGGAATTTAAGATTAGTCTGTAGCCAGCTACACAAGGGAATTTCTGTGCCGTGACTTACTCTCATAGACATCTCTTCTGGCCAAACCTTCCTCGAGGCTTTTAGGGTTTCTCCTAATCTGAGATCCCCTGGACCTCTCATTTAAATTAATAAACATAAAGGAGAAATAATACTATGTACTGTGATTTGAGATTATCCTACAATGTATTATTGTGATTTCTCTTTTAATTTTACAAATGCAATAAGCATGCAATGACTCATTAATGCAGAGGTACAAAGCAGTCATGTTCTTTTATATTCCCAGTGAGCATCCACATGATTTGTTAATGGGAAGTCTAGCATCTCACTCTTGAGACCTCTCCTGGAAAGCATTCCCTCCTACACACATACAGACCCTTTTTAAGTTTAAGGAGCTCAAGGCTGACTCGGTCCCCAGGGGGAATGAGTTTTATCCTGCACTTCTGCTCTGCATTCTGCACCCACTGAATGTCATTGTTAAAAGTAGCTCTGCGCCATGCCATGCAAGCATGTGCATCCTCAAGGACACCCACATACCCAAACCAAAAGAGTGGCCCATGTTCCTGTGCTCAGTCTTTGTTTCTAAACCACAACAACATGCCAGGATAGCTGGATCCTAAGGCCATTCCAATCTCAGCACATTTTTTGCTAAACGGCCTTTCGCTGGCATAGACCAAGGGTCACCACCCCACATACCAGATTCCTTTTGGTATGTTTCTCTTTGAAGCTCTTGGTGTCCTTTCTGCAGACTTTGGTCTACCCATCCCAATCCTCCTCAAGAAATGAGCAGGGGCTTGAGTCCTTTTCTCCTGAATGTCTATAGTTTCTTTACGCAAATTTATCAGACTCCTTTTTAGTGAACAGCCATGCGGATTAAGAGGTACAGTGAGGAATAAGACTTGATTAGGTCACAAAAGATTCCTGTGTTATCTTCCCCCAAATAAAGACTGCCAGTAGTCACCCTATACTTATTTAACTGAAAACAAACAAACAAAAAATTCCAGGGATTCTATTCTGGTCCATGATGATTTGCTATAGTCACTAGTAAAAAAAAAGAAGGGAGCAGTCTCGGTGCTTATTCAAGCCTCAGATACATGTGAATGTAAATTAAGGTTGCATTTCCTTTGAAAGTTCCCAAATGGTAGCTCGAGTCCTACCCAGTTGTTTCTCATGAATTAGTTGACTTCCAAATGTCTCTGAGCCATTTCTGAGAGGAGGGGCCAGTGCTCTCACACCTCCGTGCAGGACCCTACTCATCTTCTTTCTGCATTTACTCCTTGCTCTGCACTTGGTGCCTTTGTGCAGAGAAGCCCTGTCAGATATGCTGTGGACTCGGCACAGCTGTCCTCTCCTGATGACCTCCACTGCCATCCGCCCTGTGTCTTCTTAGAGGACACAGAGCTCTTTCCTTAGAGCAAAGAAAAGACCAGGTGGTCACTTCTAATCCAGCTTTATTGAAACTTTCTGGAAAATAAAAGGGACTATTCACATATAGAATAAATCACAGCTTCCAGTGGATGTGCTCTCAGGTTACCCGAGTGAGCCCTCAGTGCCAAGGCCAGGACAACATTCTTCGAGGAGTCCCTAAAGCAGACTCATTTGTCTTCCTCCCAGTTTGGCCCCATCTGGAAAAGCATAGGCAACCATTCTTCAACAGGTGTGGCCTCTAGCACATCTGCTTTGTTTAAATTCCAAAAAGTTTCAGAGAGAGAAGAAAAAGAAAAGAAAAACATTCTCTGCCCCAAACCTAACAGTCTACAGCCCTTGATCCTGAGTTCTTACTTGTAGTCTAAAAGTCACTTCTCAGGATGATGGACAGCAGATTGTCCCTTGCTTTTAGGGGAAACCACAACTCTCACCTATAGAGGTCTGGTCCAGTCTGTTCCTATGGCCTCACCCACACCTGGCCCTCAAACTATAATGCATTTCCCCAAATCTGGCTTATTCAGCCTTAAATAGACAGCAATCTTTCAGCCTAGGTTGCACACCACGAAATTTTCTCTTCCAGGATAAAAGTAAAAAGATCTCACTGAAATGGCTCAAACTTGCCCAGGAAATGAGGGAGAAAACCCCAGACCAAAAAAAAAAAAGAAAAAAGAAAGAAAGAAAAACTCGCTCTTTAAGGCCACTCAGTAATATAGAGGGTAAAAGGCTCTAAAGTGGCTCAGAGAAAAGAAAACATTGGCCCCAAGGTAGCTACTGTTAAAACATTACACTAAATTCACATGAATAAAGAACATAACTTCCTAATTTGAGACATTTGAATCTAATGTATTTCTATGTTCAAGTTTTCCCTTAAGAGCTAGGTTGATCTTCTGCCTTACCTTTTACATAAAAAAAAAAATGCCCCTTGTGGAGGTTTCTCCCAGTTCGCTACATAAATTTCAGTCTCTATGTCTAGAGGTGGAACACAACTTGCAGCTTTTAAATAGTATTAATACTTCCCCCTACATCTATATTCATTAAAATTTTTAAATCTTAATTTTTATCAAAGGACTGCACTCCACATAGGAATAGAGTTAAAGCAAGACCTTTCTCTGGCCTCACACTGACCACATTTATCTTCATCCACGTATTTGCTCAGGCAGCCCTGTTGCTGGTTGACCACCTGCAAGACCCATGGTCTGTCTATACTTTACCAGTGTCATCAGGCACAGAGAAGGCTTCTAAAACTCCAGGCATCCTGCCACACCATGGCAGGATTGAGAAGCACTCCACGTGTTGGGATGCACACTGAGGGGTGTGTAGCGTTGAGAAGGAGGTTCAGAAGAGAATGCCTAGTCAGACCACTGCAAAACAGGGGGGTGGTCCTTCTCTGGAACTTTACTTTCTTCATTGTAACTTCAAAGGTTTGGGTGATGCGCTGATGGGCTCCTCCAAACTCTGAAACTCTATGACACTAGGCTATGTGTAGGGAAATTTCAGAGAACAAAAGCTTTGAGAAGCCAGGCTTTGGGCCATGCTTAGGAACCCCTTCTGTGCCAAAGATTGGTTTCTGGCTGTAGGAAGGTTGCCATGGCTCTACAAAACCTCGAACACTCTTAATACACGGGCATGGCATGTGCATGATGGACACTAGATCTGAATGATGTCATAATTATCTCCCTGCATCATTAGATCCCTGAGAAGCTTGAAGTATTTTTATAGGTAGTTTATTTTGACATAAATCATAAGAAATATGTTTTCCTATTTATTACCATAGTATTTAAAACTTGATACAATAAGTTCCTAAGTACTGGGTTCTTTTTAATGAATATTACATCTTCAAAAGCTCATTCTACTTAACAACATTAAGAAGAGAGGTTAGTATATGTAATATACCAATTTCCTGGGCTTAAAGAAAAAAAAAAAAAAAACACTTGCAGAAAAGCTGATGGAAAACTGATTTTCTTTCAACTGACCAATGTCTATCTTTAATAATGTGCATTGGAAGGAAATTATGTGATTAAGAGAGAAATTTTCATTTGGGGAAAATTTTTGACGTGTCTTTCATATTTATAAATAGGAAATGAAAGTGAAATAAGTCTCCTCCCTATTCTCCACATTCATAATCCTCATCCTCTTGGGGGGTACTTGTTAAATGGTGCTGTCCCTTTCAGGAACTCTCTCCCACCACTCTGCCTGTTGAGACCATCCTTCAGTAAACTGCTTCACCAAACCTTCCCCAACTCAACTCTATCATATTTTTTCATTGTTCTATGAAGTTCTATCATGCTAACCTCAGCACGAGATAATTGAGCAATATATTGCCTTTTTGACTTCCATTAACTTGGTTTTGTCCACTCAACTATAAACCTGAAACTAAGAATCGAATCTTTTGCCTCTTTGTGCAACCTGTACCGCTTAATGCAGTGCTTAGCAATTCGAAAGTCCTCCATAAAAATGCTGATTGACTCAGGTAGAGAGAATGTACTGAATACAACTAGGCTAAGACACACATGTCTTGGGCCATCCCAGGACTGAACTAATACCAACCTAGGTAAGCATGTTAAAGAAAAGAAATGCATGGACCCTGGAAATTCTCTATGGGAAACCAAAAAGCTGATTAGTTAGCAAAGTACTGTGTTTGTTTTGTTTTGTTTCTAGAGAGTTCTTGCACTGTTGCTTACACTAGCCCAGATCTGTTTAGAAAACTTAGGTTGGTTTTGGAGGATATAGGTTTATTTGAAGATCTCCAGACTGCTCTTGAAGTGTGATTTCAGGCTAGATCTAAAATACTGGGTCTCTCAACACAACTATGGAAATGAGTGGGGGAGGCTGGAGGCAGAGGAAATAAACAGAATTCAGAATTTCTGAAACACGTTTTAGGCTCAGAGGACCTGCGGGTGTTACTGTGGACTTGACTGTGACTTGACTCAGTTCCAAAGCTTTGAAGGAGCATTTGTGGAATTCAGAGACCAGGTTGTGGCCAGTAAATGCAAATGCAGAGGAATCTGAAAAAATAAAAGGGCTTGACACTCTTCTAGATTCTAGACTGAGGATAGAATGCTCTGATGAGCTATGCGCCTTCCTCAGCTGACGGTTCCCTATGAATAGGGGTTTTCTATAAGGTAGTGCTAAAGTAACAAGACAGTCTCAAAAATTGCATGTACTGATAGCTACACACGTGCTACTAAAAGTCATGCAGACAATGTAGTTTGTATATCTTGATGATGGGTTTTCCAGTATTCTCCAATATTTGGAAAATATCATACTAGAAAATGCTTTGAAAGAAAATTGTCTATTGGGCTGCAAATCCATTTCTAAAATTGTCACCATGCATCTGTTTCAATTTACTACCATATTACCTGGACTCTAAAGAGACGAAACTTGAAAATTATTTTAGCCATCCACTTCATACAACACCGTTTCCAATAAGATCATTTTTGTTTTTCTAGTGTAAAATGACTCAAAGCAAAGATATCTTCTTTCAGAAGATTTCCATGGAGTACTGGTAGTTTGTTACTGCCTCATGTTTTATACATGAAGCTGCTCAATAAAAAATTTTCTGTCAACGGAAAAAAGTTCAATAGGAAATTTAAAGTCTTATTTTCCTCAGAGAGAAAAGCGCATGACAGTTGTTATAAGCAAATACGCAAATGTACTTCCCATTGCCAAGATTTTCTAAAGAAAGCTTCGGTTTATTCAAACAATAGACCGGCTCCTAGATCTTTTAGCTACAGGAACTTGTGGCCTTTGGTAAATATTAGCAGAACAGGCCTATTCACAAAAGCTGCATACCTGACCATCTGATCTCAAACACGCAATGTACCCTCATCACTTCTGGGAAACACCAGTCTGGATTTTTTTCAGAGGTTGGCCATAATGAAAATGAACTGAGGTTCTGCTTGTGTTTGCCCACATCTCCACTGGAAACTGGTTTAGTAAACACCACACGTTAGCAAAGCAGGGTGGAAATCAGCTAATAAGAAAAGAAATTTAAAGTTTTCTTGTTTAACATAGCAGATAATTATTACTGTAATCCTTGATTTTGTTTATTTTGCCATTAGCACTTCCCCCCAAAGGTAATTTTATGAAACTATTTGGCCTTGTAGATATTAATCAGAGCTAATTATTTCTTTCTGTGTTACTGAAAACCATGCCTTATCTCTTGCTGTAAGCTCTACATTTAATAGATTTTTGTTTATAAATATATATAAATATAGACATATATTTATGTCAAATGTCTCTATACATATATATATATATATATATTTTGAGACAGAGTCTTATTCAGTTATCTTGGTGTTGAGTGCTATGGCATCATAGCTCACAGCAACCTTAAACTCTTGGGCTCAAGTGATCCTCTTGCCTTAGCCTCTTGAGTGGTAAGACCACAGGCACCCACCACAATGCCTGACTATTTTTTTTACAGACGGGGTCTTGCTCTCACTCAGGTTGGTCTCAAACTGCTAAGCTCAAACAGTCTACTCACCTCGGCCTCCCAGAGTGGTAGGATTACGTGAGCTACCCTGCCTGGCCTATGTCAAATATATATTTATATATCTGTCAATAATCATTTATATTTATTATTGAAAAATAAATAGAACATAGTACTGAAGGTCTTCCTGAGGACAAATTATAGCATTGCAAAGACTAATCTTTTTCTGCTTATTTTTGAAATACAATGGATAGCTATTTCTGATTCTATTATTTCAGCTATTGTGAAGGTTATAAATAGCATATTTAAAGCATCTACCTGGAGTAATGAGGACAAATTACTTTGTATAACAGCGGTTCCCAACCTGTGGGTTGTGACCCCTTTGGGGGTCGCCTAAATACATCCTGTGTATCAGATATTTACATTACAATTCATAACAGTAGCAAATTACAGTTGTGAAGTAGCAACAAAAATAATTTTATGTTTGGGGGGCACCACAACTTGAGGAACTGTATTAAAGGGTCGCGGCATTAGGACGGTTGAGAACCACTGCTGTAGAACATACATGTATTCACGTTCATGACTTTCCATAGGGTTCACCTAAGTATCTTCATACTTTATTCCTGGTACCATGTGTGCTTAGTCCCCCTCTCCATTTACCATTTATAGGCCTGTCGTTCTTAGTTTATAAAGCGAAGGTATTATCCAGGACTGGCTCTTTGGGAAAGAAACAAAAACACTGAGTGTTTGACTGGCAGGCTCATTCGATTATACTCTTGCTAGGGGAAAGCTTCAAATAATATTTTCTGTACACATGCAACATTTGAGAGAACTGTAACATTCAGACCTGCCCAGAGACTTCTCCTTGGGCTATCCACATAAGAAAATAAGTCTGTAGTTTTCAGACAGCAAGGCTGAAAACAGCGTAAGGAAGCAGGATTCGGGTCAACAAGATAATTGAGGAAATGTCATGACAACCAAAATTAAAATGAGCAGCATCACATTTGCATGTGCCAGTCTCTTCTCAGCAGATCTTTCTGGTTGCTTTTTGTTCCTGTTAGACAGGATAATGTGGCTGCAAATTACATCCAACTGAAAGAGAGTTGACTCACCCTTAGCTGGTACTGTGTGAGCAGACAAACCCTGGAAGGATGACATTCAGAACAATAGCCGAGTACCCAGCAAAACAGACATGCATGCACAGACACACACACAGACACACACACACACACACACACAGACATCAATTTTTCTCTCTCATTTCTTCAGTGATAAGGGGTGGGAATCATTTAAAAACTTTTAGAATAAAATGTTCCTGGTAACATCATACTATTCTAAGTGGCTTCATGAATTCTTTCTATACATGAGGGTGCAAAATGATCCTGAAGACGCTGGCATCGCCCTCTTGTGACTCAAGTATTCCCCAGGGCAGTAAAGCCAGCAGACGCTACCTTCCGTCATCTGGTCCCCGGCTTCACAGTATTGAAAGTGTATGCATGAAACCACTGTGAGCCCTTCCTTGTGTCTGACACCTGGATACACTTTTGCTTATATATTGTTCTTTGCCTGCATGCGTACCCTCTTTTGGAGGTCGACTTCAGTGAGGTCTCTGTGCCAACATGTACCAGTGAACTGGGAAGTGGGGCATTATCCTCTAGAAGGTGTTTACACAGTTGCCTTTCTAAATGAATCCCTGGGAATTGGTTTCTTTGCTCAATTGTTGGCATCTCACATGGCTGTTCATGAGCTCGATAACAAGTAAGTTATGAAGTTTATGCAGTTTCCTCATTGCCTATGGCTGAACCAAGAAGAACAGATCAATATATTCACTGAACTCATGGCACAAAGCCCCATAAAAGCAGAACAACATTTTACCAGTGCAAAAAAAAAAAAAAAATGTTCCAAAAGACACTCACTCTGTTCAATGTACCTATAAATTTATTCTGGAATATTAAAAATGAATTAATACTCCATTGAAAGACAATTTCCCCAAATACATGTGCATAATTTTTTATGTAAGACAGTGCTTTCAAAATCTCCCAAAAGTCTGAGAGAAAATTATTCCTAAAACTTCTATCTTCTTAACTTACCATAGTACTAAAATCTCAACCTACTGAATAACTTTCTAAACAGGTCAGAGCTTGAAATTCTATGTTGTAAACCCCTAAGTACAAAGGAAAGCATAAGTTTATTTATTAGAGTTCAAACTGTAAACTCTGACAGCTTTGAAGACTTTAAACGATACTGAATCAACTTCTATAAAAGGAAAACAGACTTGACAATTTTAATTCATACAGTATTACAACTAAAGATACTATGCGGTGATTTATGAGGGGCATGTTTGTGGGCTGGGTTTTGGAATTTTTGCATGAAAGGTGAATGTGTGTTCAGAACTCTTGCATCTTCAAAGCCTCATGAGTTTGCTGTAGGTGCGTGCAGCATTTGGTCTGGAAATATATGAAAGAAATACTACTTTGCTGTAAGAGTGTGATTTAACTGTCAATTTGCTTTGATACATAGATTTAATGTTTTATGTTATTTTATATGCGCTATTTATGTGTATCTGTATTGGAGGCATCTGTTTGCTGCTTCAGAAACTCCTGGAGAGTAGATACTATCTCCACATAGCTGTCAGCAATTAATAAACACTGAAGACTGCTAGGTTTTCAATTTTTTTAATACTGAGTTGCCTAATTCAGTATCTCCTCAATTCTATTTGCTCTTACATGTATCATGTATGAACTGAATAAGCACAAGACTGAATGAATGAAGTCAAATGTAGCTTAGTGTTTCTGGAATGGCTACTTCATCCTCTTCAAAGAGTAGGAGTCAAAAAAAAAAAAAAGAGAGAGAGAAAACATGATTGCTGAAACCAAAAAGTGTTATTTAATTGGAGAAGGTAAATACTTCAGGTAAATATACTCATATGATTCATCCAGAGAGTAATTACCAAGAAGCATGTGAGCAAGGATGAGATTGTATAGTAGACACTGAGTGTGCAGTTGCTAAAGAGATGATGAGCAGATAAATATCCATTAACTGCAGGCAAGTGGCTGTTCCTCTTTCCTACCTAGGTTCCCCCCCTTCCGTTTCAACATTCCTCATATACCTGGTAACTACATCTCCAGGAGCTCCATCACTTGTTGAACTAACACAAAAGACACCTACAGAATGAATTTTCCCTTATATCCCCTTAGAAACCAAAGGGGTTTTATTTCTTCTTGGGCTGAAGTATCAACAGCTCCGTAATAACCCAAAGAGAGGGAAGATGAGTTTGATAGGTCAATTGACCTTTTGGTGCCTCTCAAATCATTGCATACAGTCAACTTTCTTTACTGCTGTCATCAATAGATATTTCTGAGAACAGGAAAAGCAAGAGGTACCTTTCCAAAGGAACTGTGTGTGCGTGTGAGGCATAGGGGAAACCACGATGCTCCAACCTTTACGCATTTGGTAAGAAGAGTGAGAACTCATCTCTCACATAAAATTTAAATGGACACCAAAAACATAACAATCAAGATAGTTAACAGTTTAACTATTGTTTATTTTGTAATACTATGCAATATTTTTAAAATAAAAATTTATGCAACAATATCCATGAAGAAAGAATAGCAAAATTTTACATGAATACAGAATCAATATTACTGATTTTTCTTATTTCCTCAAGTATGGCTTGACATGGCAAGGTTACTAATCTTAATCTTTCAAAAAAAAAAAACACTTGTGTTTTGTTCATCATGGATTTTCTTGTCTTAATTTTAACTTCAAAAAAGATTTCATTAAAATGTTATTTATCTTGACTACTGATATTTTTGTTGCCCTCTTAAATTTGACCCATGAGGTAAGTGAATCATTCGACTTTACCTTTGGTCCAGTCCTGCTATAAGAACCAAGCCTTATATAATATTCAATGGTATAAATATACCACAATTTACTAATCCATTCATGGGTTGATGGGCACTTGGGCTTCTTCCATGACTTGGCTATTAGGAATTGAGCTGCAATGAACAATGACGTAAATGAATCACTCAACTTTACCCTTGGTCAAGTCCTGCTATAAGAACCAAGGCTTATATAATATTCTATGGTATACATATACCAAGGATAAAGGCTACATTGTTGATAAAATGGTCAACAATGGGAAAAGAGGGAATAAAAATGATGAGAGGAGAACAAGATGTCTAGTGTAATTTCCAATAATGTCAGAGCATTAAAAAATTGAGTTTTCCTGGAATGAAATAGTGATAAAAAGCTAGAAAGAAAATAATGGGTCCAGGGTATGGTTATACATTTAAGAATTCTCATAGCCAAAAGAGGCCATCAGTTAAAATTTTGAGAGCATGTACACTCCAAGAGAGTATGGAAAGAAAAGAACAGAGGGTTAAGGGACCAATTTGAGGAGTTACCCATAGTTCTAAATGACAGATCTTTCTCTAGTGGATGATCATATCCAAAGCAGGACACATTTTAAAACAGTGGTTCCTAAAGTTACACATGCATCCAAATCTTCTGGATGGCTTTTTTGAAATGCACATTACTGGGCCTATACCCAGGATTCTAGTTCAGATTTAGAAATCTGAAATAGATTTTATTTTAGAATTAGGGGAAGTCTCTGTGGATTCTGGTTATCAAACCTTTGTCAGAAGCATAACCTGCAAATATTCTCTCCCATTCTGAGGGTTGTCTGCTTGCTTTGCTTACTGTGTTCTTGGCTGTGCAGAAGCTTTTTAGTTTGATCAGATCCCAGTAATGTATTTTTGGTGTTGCTTCAATTGCCCGGGGGTCCTCCTCATAAAGTATTCTCCCAGGCCAATTTCTTCAAATGTTTCTCCTGCACTCTCTCCAAGAATCTTTACAGTTTCCTGTCTTAAGTTTAAATCTTTTGTCCAGTGAGAGTCAATTTTTGTTAATGGTGAAAGGTGTGAGTCCAGTTTCAGTCTTCTACAAGTTGCCAGCCAGTTCTCCCAGCACCATTTGTTAAACAGGGAATCTTTCCCCCAATTTATATTTTTGATGGGCTTATCAAAGATCAAATGACAGTAAGTGTCTGGGTTCATCTCTTGGTTCTCAATTCTGTTCTATATATCTACCTCTCTATTTTTGTGCCAGTACCATGCTTTTTTGATCACTATACATTTATAGTATAGTTTGAAGTCTGGTAGCATGATTCCTCCTGCTTTGTTTTTATTTCCATGTAATGCCTTGGCTATTTGAAACTTATTAATAAGAAAAGAACAAATAATCCCATTTCATTGTGGGCAAGAGACTTGAACAGAAGCTTCTCTGAAGAAGATAGGCGCATGGCCTACAGACACATGAAAACATGCTCATCATCTTTAATCATCAGAGAAATGCAAAGCAAAACTACTTTGAGATATCATCTAACTCCCATAAGAGTGGCTCACATAACAAAATCCCAAAACTGCAGATGTTGGTGTGGATGTGAAGAAAAGGGAACACTTCTGCACTGCTGGTGGGAGTGCAAGCTAATACATCCCTTTGGAAATAAGAATGGAGAATACTCAGGGATCTAAAATTAGACCTGCCATTTGATCCTGCAATTTCTCTACTAGTTGTATATCCATAAGACCAAAAATCACTTTACAACAAAGATACTTACACCAGATTGTTTATTGCAGCTCAATTCCTAATAGCCAAGTCATGGGAGAAGCCCAAGTGCCCACTGACCCATGAGTGGATTAATAAATTGTGGTACATGTATACCATGGAATATTATGCAACCTTTAAAAAAGATGGAAACTTTACCTCTTTTACGTTTACATGGATGGTGCTGGAACATATCCTACTTAGTAAAGTGTCTTGAGAATGGAAGAAAAAATATGCAATGTACTCAGTACTATTATGAAACTAATTTACAATCATTCACACTTTCATATGAAGAATAGATCACAACTATAGCCCAAGATGAAGGAGGGAGGAGGGGGGCTAGGAGGGGAAGGGAAAGGTCAGATGCAGGGATCACACCTGTGGTGCATAATGCAACAATACATGTCGGATCTATTAGTATAGAGTATAAATGTCTTAACACAATGATTAAGTAAATGAGATGAAGTATATATTAACCAGTACGATGTAAGCATTCCTAATTCTATATGGAATCAGCACATTGTACCCCATAAATGCATTAATATATACATGATCTATGTGTTTATGATTTAATTAAAAAAAAAAAAGAAAGAAAGAAAAGTTGAACCAAAAAAAAAAAAATAGATTTAGGGGAAGGCCTGAGAAAATGCATGTCTAACAAGTTCCCAAGAGATATTGATCCTTTTGGTTTAAGGACCATACCATGAGAACCACTAAGCTAGAATTAATAGGACTCTTTACAACAGAGTGTTTTTTTTTTAAATTTGTATAGTAGAATACCCTATGGAGAACTTAAATTATACCATTCTCAGAAAGAAATAAAAATATTCTACCTCCCCTCTAAGACCAGACAGTAAAGGCAATGAATAAAGAAAGCTGGAATACTTGGAATATGATAACAAAGAGTGGTATGGATTATGGACTAGTGATTACATTCCTAGTCTAAAGGTATCAATGTTTAATTAAAACAAAATAAATCACTGTTTGGGACAAACACCTTCTAAGCCCAAAATTCTGCACTCAACAAGAATATTAAAATGGATTGCCTGAAAAGGAAAGGATTTGTAGGTCCTGGTATTTGAAAATTTGGCAAGGAAAGCAACAAGGTTCCTGGGAAATTGGTTTGATTCTTGCAACTGAGGAGAAAAGGAGGGTTTAGCAAAAGACACTTAGACTGGGGCCAATTAAAATATAGTCTTTCACTACTGAAATGACTGGGAACTATGGCCTATGACCCAGGGAGCTTTGGTGAGGGTCCCCAAGTCATTAGAGTCTGGAAAAACTGGAACTGCCCATATTTGAACAAGCCATTAAAAATGGGCTCTGTCAGCTGCAAGCGAACAGACATTGAGGACTGGTGCTGCCCTCTACTTTTCCTGTATCCCACAAATCTGGGGGACCTTATATTCCCCAAAGAAGGGCAGGAGAGCTCTGAAAATCACTAAGTGTGGGCTTCTTATCAATCTTGGAAAATAAAAAGCTCAAGCTGTATTTAATGTAATTTAGGAAAATGGGGGAAATGTTTCTTGCATCCTAAGTAATATGGAGCAATCCATACTTTTTTCAGTTAGAGAAGATAAGTTGATAGCAGAGCAGCCTAAGCTGTAGTGTTAGCTTGACAACTGTTGGTTTACAGAGTAATATATGGAATCCAATCTGTCTCCCCCTACTCCAAGAATTTTCTGAAAAGCTATCAGTTCCATTCCTGCTTCCTTAAGCATGAGGTGGTACAACCTGTTTTCCATATTGCAAAGGGTGATTCAGCTGAGACTTATATAACAGTTATAACTTGTGTGCCAAGCAAGTTACCAAAAAGAGATCTATCTCATAGTTAGACATGGGTGTCTGATTAGATCAAAGTGTAAATAAGTCTCCAAGCAGGCTGCTTGTGCTCCATTTTTAGCCTTACAAGTCATAGAACAAGGAAAGATTCACAGGATGATAAAAAGACCAATAAACCGAAATAATTCAGCTATAGCAGGAGGTCAGAACCAGGCACAGGCAGGTGGTATGGTCTGAAAGTTTGCATCTCCCCAAATTTCACATATTGGAATCTAATCACCAATGTGCTGATATTAGGAGATGGGGCTGTTGGGAGGTGATTAGATTATGAGGTCAGTGCTCTCATGAGTGGGGTTAGTGCTCTTATAAATGAGGCTCTAGAGAACTGCTTTAGCCCTTATGCCTGGTGAAGACACAAACAGAAGGTACCATCTATAAACCAGGAAATGGGCCTTCACTAAACACTGAATCTGCTGGCACTTTAATCTCAGACTTCCCAGCCTCCAGAACCATAGAAATAAATTCTATTGTTTCTATGCTACCCAGTTGGTTACTCTGTCGTAGCAGCCTGACCTGACTAAGAGAGCAGGTGAGCCATGGAGACCTCCTGGATGGTTGTCTGCAAATTGTCATGTTTCTAGGAATAAAGAACATGAAAGATATTATACTCATTTGTTTACATGTTTCCTATGGCTGCTTTGCATTTTGATGGCAGAGTTGAGTAGTTGTGACTCAAGAGTCTGTATGTCCTACAAAGGGCCAGATAGCAAAGAAAATATCTGATATCTGGGCCTTTACAGAAAAACATTGATTACATTTGCTCTAAGAATAAAGAGAATACTCAGGGTCTTCCAATTTACTAAATTTACCTGAATAACAGTCCAAGTGAATTTTATTCAAAAGAGGTGTCTGATCATAGTGATGTTTGTGGACAGATTTGACAGAAAATATCAATATATCTACCTGGTGAAATCTGAACACAATATCCCTATCTAATGGTGCTTTTTAAACCCCTTTCTAAAATTCCAACTTCAGTAATTGCTCCCAAACTTCAGATCTTTCTATTCCTCTAGCTGGAATCCAAGCTGGCTGACTTACTGCCATGATTAACCCACAGTTGTTTCATAAAGTTACAGGTTGCTTTCTGCTCTGCCTGACATTACAGTGTATAGGTAAAATGAAGAAATTGACAATTTTTTCCACCTAGTTCTGTGCCCTTTCTTTAGAAACATCTTCTCAATTGCTGTAGCCTAGTGTCCTCATTCTCTCTTCCTATCAAAACCTACCCTAAAAACCTGAAAATTTTAGATTTTTTAGACAAAATCTAAAATTCATAGTAAAATACAAAGAATCTATCAAAGTCCTAGAAGCATCAGCAAGTTTAAGTGGGGTAAACAAATTGTCCTTTCATTCTCTTTCTTTTTGGGGTGAAGATAATATAGAAAAAAAGAACACTGGTAGGCAAGTAGCTTCCCCTCCCCACCCCTAAGAGCCATCTCCTCTGTACTTAATCCTCCATGCTTAACCCAGAATGGTGAATTTTCTCAAATATTTAAGGAGGAAATACTACTATTACTATTCAAATTTATTTAGAAAATAGAGGAGGAAAGAACACATCTCACTTCATTCTGTGAGGTCATTTTTTACCCAAAGATAACATGAAATGAAAATTATAAGGAAATGTCCCTCATGAACATAGATGCCAAAGTCTTTACAAAAATACTAGCAAACCAAATCAAGCAATCTGTATTTTAAAAAAAAATTTACTTTTACCAAGAAATGCAAGGTTGGTTCAATGTCTGAAAATCAATTAATGTAACACATCATGAAAGAGAAACTTACATGATCCTCTCTACACAGGTAGCAAAGCATTTGACAAGATTCAACATCCATTTATAATGAAAACTCTCAACAAAGTCAGAATAGAAGAGAATGTCCTCTATCTGCTAATAAATATTTAAAAAACCAAAAACACCTCAGCACTAACATCATGATATTAGAAGACTGAGTGCTTTTCCCCCAAGATAAAGGACAAGTTAGGATGTCAATTCTCACGACTTCTAATCAGTGTTGTATAGGAGCTTCTAGCCCGTGCAATAAAACAGGAATCAAAACATTAAGGCATGCAAAGTGGAAAGGAAAAAGTAAAGCTGTCTTTTTTGGCAGATGACATGGTGCTAAATGCAGACAATTTATAAGAAATATATAACACAAAACAAACCAAAAAATTTCTAGAGCTAAGAAGTAAGTTTAGCAAGGTTGCAGGATTCAAGATTAGTAAACAAAAATAATGAATTATATGTCTAAATATTAGCAACAATCAGAAAATAAATTAAGAAAACTACTTCATTCCCAATAGCATCAAAAATAATAAAATACTTTAGAGTGAATTAGATTTTAAAAAGTGCTAATTGTCTTAAAAGAACTTTCTGGATTGATGGAAACGGCTTAAAACATGTTGCACAACTATGCAAAGTTACTGAAAATCACTAAAGTGTGCACTTACAATGATAAATGTTATGATATGTCAATTATAACTCAAGATGAAGTAATAAAAAATTATACGGCAAAAAATGTTGGGGAAAAGTATTTTGGAGGTTTGTTAGGCAGTTAATAAATAAAAACTATTATTTTACTTTTCTGAACTCTGTCAGCACTAGCATATTTTCTTTCTAAACAAATGTTTGCCTTATTTTTATTTATAATTTGCATTGTTTTTCTTAAGAAAGCCCTCAAATCATGTAAACTTGGGTCTTACAAAATCCATTTCTTCTCCCTAGTCTCTTTTCTAGAGCTATGGTTCCCAACTCCTGGACCTCAGGCCAGTACTGGCCCATGGCCTATTAGGAAATGGACCACACAGGAAGAGGTATGAGGTGAGCGAAGGAAGCTGCATCTGTATTCACAGCTACCCCCATCACTGGCATCACTGCCCAAGCTCCACCTCCTGTCAAATCAGAGCAGCCTTAGATTCTTAGAGGAGGGCACACCCTACTATAATCTGCATACGTGAGGGATCTCGGTTGCCCACTCCTTCTGAGAATCTAATACCCCATGCCCCTATCTGTGCAAAAATTGTCTTCCATGAAACCAGTGCCTGATACAAAAAAAGAGTGCTCTAGAAAGAACCGTGTTTACAAATTTATTATATAGCCTTCCAGAAATAATCTAATTGAATAACAATGTTATATAAGTAACAACAACACAATAGATAATACAGCCTTCCTACAGACCAGATAGTGCTCTAAGTACTTTCCACTTATTAAATCACTCAGTTCTTACAGAGACCTTATAAAATAGGTACTACAAGGATGCTAAGGCACCAGGAGGTATAGTAACTTTCCTATGGTTAAGTTGCAAACCCAAGCAATCTGGCTGCAGGGTCTATTCTTTCTTTTGCTTTTTTCTTTAATTACCTTAGTCTTTTTTTAAATTTTCAGATTAATATGAGGGTACAGTTGATTAGTTTACATGGTTTACATTGGTTAGGCAGAGTCCAAATGATAGTTGTACCCCTCACTCAGGAGGTTTGCCATATACCCTCTCATTTGCCTGTTAGGTGAGAGCACAGCAATCCGCTTCCTCTTGACCACTCCCCCTCCCTCCTGCCTTTCCCCTCCCTCCTATTTGAGTTTAATTGTGTTTTTTTTTTTCATGTGGGCATATACTTGTTTATCTATTGGTTTCGTATATATGTTGGATACTTGCTTTTCCATTCTTGTGATACTTTAGTAGGTAGAATGTTCTCCAGTTCCATCCAGGTTAATAAAAAAGATGTAAAGTCTCCATCTTTTTATGGCTAAATAGATTCCATGGTTTACATATACCATATTTTATTAATCCATTCATATGTTGATGGGCACTTGGGTTGATTCCACATCTTGGCAATTGTGAATTGGGCTGCGATAAACATTCTAGTGCAAATGTCCTTATGGTAAAATGATTTTATTTGTTCTGGGTAGATACCCAGTAATGGGGTTGTGGGATCAAATAGAAGGTCTACTTTTACTTCTTTCCAAAGAGTTTGCAATCCCACCAGCAATATAAAAGTATTTCCTGTTCTCCACAAGCAGGGTCTATTGTTAACTACTACAGACAATTGTGTTTCACATACACAGGTGTGTGTGTGCACATGTGTGTGTGTATAGAGGGCAGTTAAAGCACAGAACTCTGGAGTTTTTCTTACACACATTATACATACTTTTCTGCCTTCTAATGTTCATCATGGAGATA
Source organism: Otolemur garnettii (assembly GCF_000181295.1). Classification (NCBI taxonomy): domain Eukaryota; kingdom Metazoa; phylum Chordata; class Mammalia; order Primates; family Galagidae; genus Otolemur; species Otolemur garnettii. The sequence goes on from NW_003852431.1 coordinate 12,578,377, forward strand.
GGACTGGTTAGAATTTTTTGGGCCCAGTGCAAAATGAAAATGAAAAGGCCCCTGATTCAAAAATGATTAAGAATATCAAGAGGTCAACAGCAGAGCATCAAGCCAAGCTTAGGGACCTTTTAAATGGAGGCCCTGTGAGGCTGCCCAGGGCTGTGTGTGTGTGAAGTCAGCCTGTCACAGAGATCACAGAACCCAGAACGTTTACCTCTAACTCTCGTCACATCTGCATCTGCTTCCCTCTCGCTGGTCATTAGCAGCTCATAGAATTAGATGCCACTCTCATGCCACAATCCAGGGACATGCCACCTTTTTCATGATGGTTGTCAGCTTATCAGAGGCTGGAAATAGGCACACCCACACATCTGCTTTTTTTTTCTCCTAAGAGAGCAAAGAGAGTCTGGGTACACAAATGTAGGGGTAGAGACCTAGAGATTAGAAACCTTCACTCTGGGCTGGGTGTGGTGGCTCACATCTGTAATCCTAGCACTCTGGGAGGCTGAGGCGGTTGATT
>NW_003852431.1:12579186-12588676 GCF_000181295.1 Otolemur garnettii
CTAGCACTGAGTTTTTCTTTGCCTGTTCCTCCCACCCCCTAACTATGATTGTTCTGACCACAGTTATGCTACACTTTCAAGTAAAATTAATTAAGCTCCTTTACCCAAGCAACACTGAAAAACTGGATGGCTACACTCTGCAGCCTTTCATGTCACTTGGATTTTTTCCTGTCTCTGTAGGGGACAGCAGGAACCACGTTAAGAACTTTGGCTCTGCTGCCTGCTCCTGTGAGGATTAGCAGCGATCCCCAAGGTTAAAGACCGTTCCCGGCCTTGCAGCCCTGCCCGTGGAAGATTGTTTTCATCCCCCGTGTATTTCCCAGCTGACGATCTATAGTGACTTGGGGAATGAATTTGATGACTTGTTTACAAGCCGTTTGAATGGATAGCCGACAACAGGGTTAACTCTGGAACTGGAGTGACTGTAAAACACGAGGCACTGGCCAGGCCAAAGAAAAATCCACTTCACAGTCATCCAAAAGGTTACAGGCAAAAAAACCAAACAAACAAAAAGAGCCGCGAGGAAAATTTCCAGAACGGTTCCATCTCGAAGCACGATGAGACTTGTTGACTAAGGTAGACGTTATCTGGGGCATGCCTTTGACAATCTGGCACAGGTGACGAAACTAACAAACACACACAAGAAACTAGCACATTATCTGTAAATTGGTTGTGATTGAATACTTCATGTCATCAAGGGAATAGAGGCAATGAAAGGAAAGTCTTATTTCTCTGCAAAGAAAAGAATTTCTGTCAGAAAGGGACTAGGAAATAAAAGAGAAAAATGTCTGAAGAGAGATCACTATGCATTCGGTAAAGTACATATTGTAAAAGGAAAAGGGAAAAGCAGCTTGATTCCGAAGCTCTATTCAGTGTAATTTTGTGGAAGCTGTTCTCTAAGGAGGCTGAGCCCTAATCAACCAGCATCTTCTTCCAGATGGCTCGAAGTGTGCCTTCATCTGTTTTTTAAGAGAGGGTGGGGATGATTCCTTACTATGAAAAAAGGCACATGTTGAGATTTGATCAAAGGATTTTGCCAATACATATTTATAACTCGAAGAGCACTCTCAGATGGGTTTGCAAGGGTTTTCCCTTTCCTCCTTCCCTGCCTGGCTTTTGCTGGCTCGTGACTGCGGAGACGATGGCACGCTTCAGCAGAATTCTGGTGCTAGAGTGGCTAAATGGCAAGTCTATAGATTTTTTTTTCTTTACGAGAGACAATACGTGCATCATGCAAGCAATACTTGTCCAATGAATGAAAATAAAGAGACTGTGTGCCCATATCCAGGGTTGTATCAGTTGACAGAGTAGGAACCAAAGGGAGAAGGCCGGGCTGAAGAGGGGGTACATGGTTTGATTCCATGGCACTTTCAGGTTTATGAGCAATTTCAGCCTTTTTTGTACAAACACAGTAGCAGGGCTTTTTCTAAAACAATGCCACTGTGCCCACAATGAAGTCCTAATTGCTAAGGAGATTCTAGAAGTGAGGATGCTTGAGGAAGGGTTCCTGGCTATCACACTTGTTCATTCATTCATCTCCTCTATCTATCCAGAATATTTACTGAGCCCCTACTAGGTGTCATTCACTGTACGAAGATCCGGAGGATATACAGGTGACTAAAATAACATACCCTGCCTGCCTCCTGAAGTTTACCATCTCGTGGGGATAATTCAATTGCAATAGTGTTTCATGAAAGCCATGCCAACAGTGTTATGGGAGCATATTTTGAAAGCTACTTAATCCAAACTTGGAAAATTATAAAGTACTCCCAGAGGAAAAGGAAAAAACATGGACCTGAAAATTGAGTAGGACCTAGCCAGGGTAAGGTGAGGAAGAATATTCCTGTGAAAGGGAACAACATTTGCAAAAGGCCAAAGGCAGGAGGAAGAAAAGGCATGTTGGGAGCTAATCGGAGTTCATGACGACCGAGGGTGGAGTTCGTGGTGGGGAGCAGAGGGGAGAATAGAAGGGTGGAGAGGGCAACAAGTCATCACCATACTCTTTCATATTTGCATAAGGATCTACATCTAATTGATTTAAATCTGCAGACTTGGACTGGGCTATCTGCTACTAGAAATACCAGGATCAGCAGGAATCTGTTTCTTCCCTGAAGGAGTCTGAGTCAGTAGCGAACTCTTAGGATCCAGGATCTATGGCAAATCACAGAACAGCTAATCCATGAGATGGGAGATGGCCCATGATGATAAGGAGCCTGATTCAGAAATGCTGGTTACGGAAAGATAATTTTGTTCTTTCATGTATATTTTAGCTGTGATATGGGGGGGGGGAATGTATGTATATATGTTTAAAACACACCAAGAGACATTCTTGAATTCTCTGCATTCTACCAACATTAAGAAATTATTAGCCAGGTGTGGTGGTGTGCACCTGTGGTCTCAGCTACTCTGGAGGCTGAGGCAAGAGGATCCCTGAGGTTGAGCCCAGGAGTTGGAGGGCTATGATGATGCCACTGTGCTCTAGGCCCCCAGGCAACAGAATCAGCCCCCTGTCCCCCCACAAAAAGAAAGAAAGAAATTATTAATTAAAATCATCTCTTTTTAATTCTAGAAATATTAAAATAGAAATTACATCATAGAATAAAATTATAGCATGCGTGTCATTATACAGTAGCAACAGGCAGAACTTAAACAATTCACCTCAAAATTCTCTCTCTTTTGGTGGGAGTTTGAGAAATCCAAACTCTATTTGATTTGGTAAAGTAATTACAGAGTATCATTTTCCTCTCTAAATCTGTATGTTTGATTAATCTATAATCTAAAGAATCTTCTAGGGCTTGGAGAAACTTCTTAGAGGAAATGTGCTGTTATAGAGATGTAGAAATAAGGGCAGTGTCTATTTTAAAGTCACAGATATTTAAACAGCATAGTGAAACTAACATTAAATGCCAATCTACTTATTATCATTCGGGAAAACTGATGATATTTAATAATATTTTCTCTTTTGTGTAATTTTCATTGGATGATACTAATAAGCTTTTTAATAAGGTCTTTTCTGGCTCTCCATCATGTAGCTTCTGGTTCCAGCCTTAATAAGAGCTGTGATTTGTTGACCTTCAGAGTGTGAGTTCTTTGAACAAAGAGCTACACAGCCAATTATGACTAAACAAACAAACTAATTACTATAATAACTTCAAAAACCACTAACCTAGACTGGAGGCTCCCAATTTCTGATCAGAAGATTTCTGGAGCTACTCCAAAAACCTTTCAAACCCATGTTTACCAAGCAATGTCTCTATACTAAACAAGGAATCTTATGCAAGTACCTGTGCCATCTCTTAAAGCAATATTCAGATAGTTTTATGTTTTAATAAATACAAATCCCTTAAGGATTGCTAAATTCATGGTAGTTTTTTGACAAATGTTCTCAAGCAACATATTCTAAAAATACAGATCAGATAGTTTGAAATATTTTTACCTTAAAAAAGCATCCTTATTCTGCAGAGAGGAAGGTCTGTTTAGTTTTTCCTCCAAGTGAGAGGGTTGTTTCTGCTGTTGCTGCTTTAGTTCACAGGCTACTTTTAAGCAAATCATACACAACATTGCAAATAAATAGTTTGAGGACATAATTAAGCTGAGCAGAACTTTAACTGGTCTATGTAATATACGTAGGTACAGTTCTCTGCCTACACAAAGTCCAGGGGCTACTCAAAAAAAAAAAAAAAAAGACAGAACATATCACTTTGTCTGCTAAGAAATATCTTTTTTGCAATTGCAGCTATAACTTTCTCTTGGCCTAACTTATCAGATCGTGTTATCACCTTTTCCCATTGCATGATGCTTTTGTGCTGTTTTTAAAGATGTAATTATTCATGTGACTCATTACAAGCTATCTCAAATTCTTTTTGGAAGTGGGTGTGGTATGAATAATAACAAACTAATTAACTTGCAATGTTGTACAAGAAATGATTCCATTATAAGGCAAAAGTTCTTAAAAATTTAGTTATTCTTTTCCAGCATAACGTGTCCTACTAGGCCCAAATCTTTGTCAACTTGAGAAACAAAGTTTTAGGTATCAGGGAAACAAAATTAATTCAACTCTTTGGACCATTATATATGTATTGCTTGGTGCTAGAAAACAGAAATAAATGAGACGCATCTGCTATGTCCTTACTATATATTCGCTCAGAAAATGCTGGGGATGGGAGATGTCTTCAGGCCATGTTCACAATTTTACTTTTGCTTTTTTCCCCAAGGGCTACAGAAGCAGAGAAAAGAAAGCAACAGAATTTCCATGGCACTTGGGGAAGAAGAGAAAGAATGAAGAAGGTTCGCATCACCAAAAAGACAATTGAAATGTCCTGAAGGATTCCCAGCATTTCATCATGCACAGAAAAGAGGGAGGTTACTCTCAGGAAAGGGATCAATGTGAACGTAGGCACTGTCCCGATTTCCCTTCTGTGGCTGTTTTATTAGCTTGTCCTCCTTGACCCATTCCTAAAAAATTGGGGTCACTCAGGACTCTTAGCCTGGGCCCTTATCATGTCACACTACCAACAAGGCTTAAGAAATCTCATTCACACCCACGAATGTCTTGATTACATCTAAATACATGTCTGTGACCCTGATCTCTTCAACTTCAGTTGAGTAGAAACAAATCCTTCCTGACATGCTTGGTATCTCACAGATCTCAAACTCAACCTGTTCAAAACTGAATTCCTTTCCTTCTCATGCTGCTTGCTCTACTTCTATTTTCTGTTTTTGTTACCAGCACTACAGTCCCGCAGGAGCTCGTGCCAAAAACCTGGGAGTCACTCATTGCTCCCTTTTTCTCACCCACAGCTCCTGTTTAGTAACTTGCCAAGTGCTAGTGATGACAGTCTCTGAACTAGTTCATGAATTTACCCACTCCCTCTGTCCCTTTTGCTATTGCTTTCCTCTGAGCCACAATCTCCATGTCCTTAATTACTGAGTAGTAAGTAGCCAGTAGAGGGAAGAAGGGAGTAAACAGAAAAGTGAGCAAAATGGAAATGGTGCATGCTAGCGGTGAGGCCAGAATTTGAAGTGTAGTACGAGGTGTTGATGGAAGTTCAAGCAGGTACTGACTTAACTGGGAAACTGGCCTGTAGAAGAAGGGGGAGGGACTCCGTCAGTCTGAGCTGTGCAGCCATTGGTCAGTGGCTGTTGCTAGGCAAAACAATGCCAAGGGAAGGATTTCCTCTAGGGATTGGTGGGAAAAAGTGAGCCAGCACAAATAAAGGGCCAATCAACAGAGGCCATTCAGTTAAGGTTTAAAGAAATGTAAATCAGCTAGGTTTGAAGGACCCAACCAGTGTTTTCCAGCCCATTTGGGCAGGCAGACAAGGTATAAAAGCCCAAACCCAGCCAAGCAGCAACAACTCTCATTCCAGCCCCCGTCCATTGTCTTGGAAACTCCTACCTTCAAATAAATTATCACTCAATTGCTTCTGCTTGCCTATGGTCCGTGAATTCATTCCTCAATTTCTGAGACCAAGAGCCCAACCAGGAGGAGAAAAATCCAGTATTGGTGTAACTTGGTGCTGGGTGTTACTGGCAATTACAGTGAACCTAGGTGTATCTGAAAGCTATAAATTAAGCAAGCATAGCATATAATACTCCCAAGTGGTGGAGAAGTATTACAGTGCTCCTGGCAGATCCATTTGTCTTAGGTCAGAGCGATGCTTTCAGTGGTCATAGATCAAGATGGAGGCTGCTAAGGTTCAGGAGGGGCGGTTTCTCCCTCTCCTTTTGGTTTCCAGCATTGATTAGTCTCACTCGGCGACCTCATGAACAAACATGTAAAGCTCCTATCTCAAGGACTCATTAAAAATTGTATAAAACTGGTGAACAAATGAACCATATTTCCTCATTTGAGAACTGTTGGTTTACAGCCTTTTCTATTGATCTTTGTGTATGATGAATGAATTTTCAAAAGCTCATTTTATCATTAAGAAAGTAATCCTCTGTGTGTCAAATTTGTTGCAAACTATTTTTTCTTGTGTGTATGTGCGTATTTGTGTGAGCAAATTTGTCTCTATGTTCCCTGATCATCTTTTCTCTTCCAGACATGGGAATATTTCTTGCTTTTGGCTATGCCCTGAGTACTTGGAAAACCATACATGGACCAGGGCAAGGAAGTCCAATCCAGAAGGCCATTCCAGATCATAATACAACACGATTCAAAATTAAATACTGCAATTCAGTCAGGGCTTTTCATTTCAATGTAAAACAATTCCACATTTAAAACAATATTTTTCAAACACAACATACACTCCTGTTCACTGGACGTTTGGAATAAGTTTTTAGTATAACTCAGTTCACTTGAGTATGTCTATTTTCAGAATGGCCATTGTGCCAAGGACAAGTTGATCAAGTGACTTCCCCTAAGTGTTCTGGCAATGCACCCTGATGACATGCTGCCAGTTATCAAAAACACAATCAAGTTCAGTAGAACTGAAGCCTAAGCCTGCAAGGCTGAGGCTACTCATTATCCTTTGCAAACAGGCCCTCAGTGTGTGGAACCCTGTCTAGATAATCAGTCTTGAGACTCTTTCATTAATTTAAAACAGTTATTTTTTATTACTATTAAAGTTCATCATGTTAGAGAATGTTGATGGTAAAGAAGGTGAAAATCAAAGCTAATGTCCTTCCCAGTGCCCCAATCCACACTCTTTCTATGTTGAATGAATTTTCAAAAGCTCATTTTATCATTAAGAAAGTAATCCTCTATGTGTCAAATTTGTTGCAAACTATTTTTTCTTGTGTGTATGTGTGCACACACAATATGCACAATACAAACTTTTTAAATCCATATAACATCACAATATGTTGTTCTATACCTCGCTTTTTTCACTTAATAATATATGATTTCTATGTTTGTTATATGTAACAATAATCTGGATATATCCAACATGGCTAATTTTATATTGATTAAACACTGCCACATATTGATAAGCCTTTAGCAAATAAAATTAAGAAGAGAGTTAATACCAAATCAAGGAAATGTGTCACCAACATAACTAGTAACTATACATAGAAAATTTAAAGATGTATAATTTGGGGGAGATTTTCATAAAAATAAAATTGAAAGCTAAAATATATGCATGATTTTCCAAGATGTTTCCAAATAATTTATGAGGTTACAGTGAGACCAAGAATGCAGAGGTCATTGTAAATTTGAGATACACTAAGCCCAAGCAGGCCCAGCTGATCTACTTCCCAGAGTCACCACACTTGCCTAACAAGATATTACACCTCCAATAAACCTATTGTTCTACATCTAATAAGTGCCTAGCACTCAATAAATATTTGTGGAATGAAGGAATCTACTATGCAAGAGTGATCCAGTCTTCAGTCTTGAGAGGTCCCTTTCTTGAAGCGTCCTCTCTTATTTGTGGGAATATCACTCATGGCTCCTACTGCGGCCTCCATTTGCAGTTAGATGCTAAAAATTTCTTCTTTCCCTTAGCCCTACTGTCATTAGGATGAGAGACAGCTTGTGATTTAGGGGGAGCTTATTTTCACAGGGGTCCTTATGCTTTCCTGCCCATATTAGTTGAAGGTAATCGAATCGGTTTTCTCCCCATGATTAATATTAATATCTTTTGGTGGGAGGATAGTGTAAGAACAGGGAAGCCCTTTGACTAAGATTTGGGATTAAGTGATTAAATGAATCCTCTCTTTGTGCAGAGGGCTCAGTCAGAAAAATTTACTTTTGCATAAAATTTCACTTTTCATATAGTTCTTAAAGTAGTGCCTCGTTATTTGATAATGACAGGGTAGATACTCCTTTCACTCTGTTAACTTGCTTGACCTTGCCTTTCCTCAGTTGGAGGCTTTGCTGTCTAGAAAAGAGATGGAAGACCATTCTCATGGCATCTAGCAAAAAGGACCCTCAGTTTAATGACAAGATGTAAACAAATAAGATTGAAAGTAGAAATAGGTAGAAAAGTTTTCATCAGATGAACAGAACAGAAATGTGTTCATTGTGTAAAAGAGGAACAGATGAGCAGAACAGAAATGTGTTCATCAGTAAAAGAAAGAGGAAAAATGTGCATTTCACTATTTCACAAGGAGGAATAGTCCTGTCTGAGTTTTATTATGTTATTTAATGGAGAAAGAGAACTGGAAATGAAGACATCTTGGTTCTATTCCCACCCTTTGAATGCTTTCACACTGCTCCTTCTGACTTTGGCTTTTTAAGACAATTGACTGTGACTTAATCAAAATATCCTCCGTGGGTAGTGGTTTAAGAGCACAGCTCTGTCACCACCATTAGAGAACAAGCAATCTAAGTAAGTCATTACTTTCTAAGTACTTCTTAATTCAGAAATCAAGGGACTAAATGTAGGCAGGAGATTTAAAAGTCCATAATGATATCAGCTTAAATGAGGCTTATGGAGTTATGTTGTAAAAAATCTGCAGTATTCTGTTTATTCAACTGCTACTCAGAAAACTGGGACTCAGAGGCATGTGAGAAAGGGCTTTCGAGCACTGCCCACCACTTGCTCCAAGTGAAGCTGATTTTGCCAATTTTATTCTTTATCTAAAGGAGATTATCACTCCTATTCCTTTTTGCTTGTTCTTTCCTCAATGATTGAAGCACTTGAGTAATAAAGGGTTCTCCATATTAGATGCCTCCAACCCCAATCCTGACCACCTAAGTGGTCTCGAGGCCACTTAGATCTGCAATGTCCAGAGCTGTGATTCTCTAGGGCAGGGTGATTTAAGGCAGTTAAAAAATTACTGTTGCCCAGGCCCTAGCTCAGACCATTCATATAAAAATCTCTGGGGCTAGAGACTTGCTGTCAGTATTTTCTTTTAAGTTCCATAAGAAATATTTAATGTGCAGCAGGGATAAAGATTGGGTCCAGATCAGAGGAAATAAAGACATCCCAAGATTGGTCCTGACCCAGGCTTTGCTTCTGAGACATAGGTCTCCAAGATGGAATCAGCCTTGAAGGGGTACCTGGCCCCCTAGGGAGGCTTGACTTGATATTACAAATATAGGAACAGACTAATTGTAGAGGCCAGTCCTGCTTTATCCCTTCTCCCCCACAGCCAGAACGGAAAGAAAGAGTTATCTTCGACTTACCTAGTCATAATTCAATGCCATGTAGCAGGGTGGAGGCCTAAGAAATGTCTTGTACTGAGAAACTACAGCCTAACATCATCCAGTTAACTTCAGACTACTGCTGAATTAGATGGAATTCTGTGTGCCGACCACTTCCGTCTGTTCATCCCACTGGATCAGCCTCTTTGAGCTGGGGCTAGGGGTCCATTTTATTTCAGGGCACAGAGTGGTTATTTCAGTACACATATACAATGAGTAATGATCAAATCAGGGTAATTAGCCTATCACCTCATTTAAATGTCTCTCATCTCTTTGTATTAGAAACATTCAAGGCTCAGCACCTGTGGCTCAAGCGGCTGAGGTGCCAGCCACATACACCCAAGGTGGCGGGTTTGAATCCCCAGCCTGGGCCCGCCAAACAACAATGATGGCTGCAAC
>NW_003852431.1:12589429-12607682 GCF_000181295.1 Otolemur garnettii
AAAAAAAAAAAAATTCTACAAAGTTCCAAAAAGCAAAACTTGAATTTGCCACACATTAAGTACTACGTTGAATCCTCGTGAATGATGTGTGTAGGTATATTATTAGGTTATTACAAGTAATCTGGAGTTGATTTAAAGATATGGAAGGATGATTTTGCCTATCCCAGGATATCATATGAATGGAGTCCCGGCAATATGTGGATTTTGAATCTGGCTTCTTTATACAACATGCTTGAGATCCACCCCAGTTATAGTATCAGTTCATTTATGTTTGTAACCGAATAGTATTCCACTGTGTGATGTACCCAAGTTTACCTTTTGGCCAGTTGAAAGACATTTGGGTTGTTTCTGGTTTTATGAATAAACTTTCTGTAAACATTCACATATAAAAATACAGCCTATTTTTCAGACAAGGAAGCAGAGACAAGTCAGACAGCTTTAGGAATCAGGACCAAACCACACATCTGGGAAGCAGCCAAATTAGGATTCAACTTGAGATCTTTCAGATTCCATGTCCAGTTTTTCTGTTGTATAGTACAGCTATCCTCACTGTACTGCTTCTGGGCTACTGTGCTACCAGTGAGCAATCAGGCTTTGTCTATAAACAGGAGATAGAAGGATTCATCTTCATGATATTGTGATGATTGTCTCTATTCTCGAACATAAACTAAAGTTTCAGACATTTTCAATGTTTTCACCTAAAAGTAAACCTCTTAATACGATTTAATAAAGGATAAAAGAGTAAAAGACCTTATCAAATTCAGATTTAAGTTTCCAAAATTCAGCCACCTGTGGCAATTCACACTCTCCCACATTGGTGGCTCTTTTTTTCTTCCAGAATTTCAGAAGAAAGAGAAGGATTCTAAAGGAAAGGGAGGGTACCCCATGAGGTATTTTGGCTCAGCGACGTTGCTTCCCTAGATCTGCTCATTGAAAAATAAGATAAATAAGAGGAGAGAGCCCCAGAGATTTCGAGGAAATCAAGAGTGCCTGCTTCTTCCGCCTGCATTCTGATAATTAAAGATTGGTTTATGATCACAGACTCTTTTAAATAGATATTGTTAAGCTTTCTTTATCTTTTGACATGATTTGTTTTCATTATCAGAGAATGGAAATTTTAACTGGGGCTAAGAAAGGGGTGATTTCTGAATCCCCCCCGGGTATGTATGCAGATAGAACATATATAAAATAATTGAAAAGAAATAATCCCTGTTTTTCTTTGACATATTTTTTTAAAGAAAAATAATTTTCCCAGATATACAACTGCTAGATTTATGTGTCATATCTTAAATAGCTGTGATCGTTACGTGCAGGACAATTAAAAGCCCAGTGACAGCGTGTTGTAGAGCTTTACTAAACACTTTGTAAGTGAATGAAATGGATCAAGATGGGGAAGAAAAAATGAACCGTGTCTGTTTTGCAGTCTCCCTAGCTAGGGAGGCTGAGCTAGGGTTTGGATTCCAACATGGGCTCTGCAAGATAAGGACTCTCTCCTTTTGGGGGCAGCCAGGTGGGACCAGAGCTGGCTCAAGCCCTTGAACAAGCCACTTGCAGCACCAAGGATCCTCAGCTATACTCCAAATACTCTTAAGTTTATTCCAGTTTGTGGCATAAATATTTTATTTCCTATGAGTTGCATCATGTGAAAAATATTGGTAAACCCTTAGACACAAAGCAACAGCATTCTGCTTCAGATTGCCCAGAGTTAAAGTGTCTGTATATTTTGTAGGGTAGCTCACATTCCCAGCTTCCTCCTCCTTCAGCCCACACTCCTTGCCCAAAAGTAGACAAATTTCTTCCAAGAAGAGAAGAAGAGAAACATGCATAAATGCATCCCTATCCTTTCCCAATATTTCTAGAAGCAAGCAAGAAAGAAGCAAGCAAGCTGCCATACAAAATCAATAGAATGTCTATGTTCATTAGCATACTCATGGACTATTCAATCTCATTAAATTATACTTAACTAAGTGAATGACAATGAGATGCTATTGTATCCGATATTTGAGATTTGCTCTAAAAGAAAACAGAGAGAGAAATGTGAGTTTTTTGAAAGCAGAATGTGTTACAGAGGGAAATACATATATGGTAATTAGCTATACATATTTAGCAATTATATATGTATATATGCTAATTATATATACATATTAATTATACATATACATACATATATGTATAAATATATACATATATAAACACACATATTTGGCAATTAAAGTTGAGCACAAATATTTGAGCTTTTCAAACATCAGCTCTTTGAAGAAACAGAATGCCTTAGAATGTTCACCCTATTACATACCCTGGCAAATAAACATAAAGGTAACTATTTAAGAAAACACATCAGGCCCTACGTGGAGTGGAAAGCATGGCATTCTAGGATTACAATTATAATTCTACTTTTACAAACTGAACCGGACAGCATTGTTAGCCCTAAGTACCTTCCCCTTGGAGGTTATATAAAAGAATGACGGTATATTGAATGACCTTTAATTATTCAGTTTCCTTCTAAGGATAGTGATCTGTATTCTAGCTCCAACTGTGGGTCAGAGACTAAATAAGAGAAACTCAAAGAGAGTGAGTAGCAGCCCAGGGACAAGTAAGTTGAAAAACACACCACCTGATCTGTTTCCTTTGGACAATCCCTTTCACTCTTTAGGGCCTTCTATACAGGCAGCCCTTCCACCAGCACCCCCTTTTTGAAATAAGCAAGTCCACCAGATGTCAATGGCAAATTTGAATTTTAAATTTCAAAGGGCTCTGAACCCTTTGCGTAAGAAGCAGGCAGTCACTGGGGAGGGAGTGGAGTATCACCTTCCGAAAACGAAACCCACCTCCTGCTCGGCAGTTTTGGGCCTTGGCCACAGGAGGCGGCAACATGGCAGCCCAGGAGCTGCCTCTGCTGCTGCTTTGTAGACAGTGCGGAAATGGGTGTGAGTGTGGAAACAGCAGCCTGGCACCACCGTGGGCACTGCGTGGGGGCGTGGTTCTCCCACAGCTGCCTTGAGGATTCTCTGTTTTCTCCAGATTCTGCATGATGTGAGATAGAGACTCAAAAAACAAAACAACCAAAAAACCCAACTGGATTTAACAAGAGGGTGCGAAGGTAACCTTCCCCAGAAGGCAGCACCGTAGCCTGATCAGCTTGCAAAAAAGCCCCTGCACACGGAGAGTTGTTGGGAGGCTGGCAGCAACTCTGGTGGCATGCTTCACACAGGGGCATTGACCCCAGAGGGGACTCTGCCCCACGCCCCCAACATAAGAAAGCGTTCTTTAAAGTTGGAGATGCTGCAGGAGATGGTGATGGTAAAGAAAGGCCAGCTTGGAATTTAGAGAGAGGCTGTACTAGAACAATGTTTTCAAGTTCAATCAAAGGTCAATAGAGTTTGCTAGATATGAGAAACATGGAAATAAATGTTCTTTCTCTTTTCCAAGTGATTTGAGGAAAATATTCACTCTGAGAAAGCACTTCCTTATGCTTCTCAAGATGAAAAGAAGCTTTCTATTTATGTAGCATCCAAATGTCCCAGTGAGAAGCAAAACTTATTTGTCAAACACATTGAACCTACCCACCCATATTGACTCATCCACCGTCTCAGATGCGATCTGCAATCCAGAATCTTTAAAAAGGAAAAATCAGATATTTGGTTGGTGTTTTTTTCCCCCGGATAGTTACTTGTTACTCGTAACTTTGCATTTTTTTTTTCAACTTCAATATGCTACTTTTAAAAACTTTTAGGTTTATTGCTAATTTCCCCTTTTTCAGGCTCAGTTGTACAATATGGTATGTGTGTTGGCTTGTAATTTTGGAGCTAAATTTATGGGCCTGCTATAGTTCAAATGATATTCTATTTTTGCTTGTTTTATTTTTGCCTGAGCTTGATATGTTTTATGAGGTTTTTTCCTATAGTACTGGCATTCATATCTGGCATAACCAAAATTCTGTCTCTTATTTAATATTCCTTTAACATTTTAAACCTAAGTATTTTCTTTTCCTTTGTGCAATGTTGGACCTTGTTGTGACTTTTTTTTTTTTTAATATCTGGAAACATTTCCTTCCACATCAGAAACTCAAGTTTGCAGGAAATCCCTTTGGGAGTCTTTAAATGTGTATTTGGAGGGCAGAGAGGAGAGACAGCCAACATTGAACCTCTTGTCCATGGAGTCCCTTCCTACAGCTGCAGGGGAAGGGGTAGGTTGGAGTGGAGAAATCAGGTTTGATTTCCACGCTTACCTTCCAAAGCCCTTACCTGCCTGATAAGCTCTCTGCCTTAGGAAGGTGCTCCCTCATTGCTCCTGTTAGTAAACAGACTACTATTTTCTATGCTTCCTACTTTCACAGTAAAAATGAATCAGCTGCTGTTGCTGGGGTATCTTCTATAGGCTGCCTTGTCCTTCCAGGGTAAATATGAAATCAAACAGCAAACTTGCAATGAGGTTTGGGGGAACACAGGGCAGTTCAGTAAGACAGGTCCACAGCATGAACTTCTTCCCAAACCACCCTACCCAAGGGAAGCTATAACGACCTTTATGATTCTTCAGGAGAGCTCAGATCTAGACTGGCCCTGCCTCCAGCTCACACTACGGCTGAGCATAAGTAACTTCTCCAGAACTGATTTTCATATAAGTTGGAGACGAACAGGACAATGGAATCTTCAAGCTCAGCTCCTCTTTCCAGTAGGGAAATAGAAGACAGGGGCAGTCACTGAAATGATTGAAGAGAGAAAAGCCAGGAAAAGTTTTAGCAAAAAGGAAAAGTTCATTTTAATGGCTTGGATAGCAGACCAGGCCCTGTCTTAGAGATGTCAGGCACTGAGGAAAGCACATTGCTAGATTTTATACTCAACTTTTGAGGAATATCAGTTGCATCTTAGAAGTTTTTCAGGGTCTTGATTAACTCCATTTCCAGTAACATGTTCCTGTAACAACTTGTAACTATATGTCCATGTCAGAGAGTCCCTGGGAGACTAATCAGTCCCCCCAAAACAACCAGCTTCTCCAACAAGCTACCTGCAAGGTCTTTGCTTAGACCCACTCCCATAACAGCTCAGGCCAACCTCACCCAAGCCAGTCCAGAATTCCAAACTACATTCACCATCTACCCTGCTCATGTCTAACTACCCACCTAGCCTAACCAAGTGATGTACCACAGTCATGATTAGTTAGAGGCAGGTCTCCTGGCTCTCCACCAAATGCTATTTTTTCACTGCATTGTACAGTTTTTGTCACCTATAAAACTTGGCTTCAGGGGTGGTGGTGGCAGTCAGGTCAGAGGGAAGTTTGCTCAAGTTTCTCAAAGGTTTGATGCTCTACAAGTCCATGACTGTAGGAAGCTCCGCTGAAGCCTGTTCAGAGCCTCCAGCCCTAACACCTCCTCTGTCCCTTCTTCACACGTCTCCTCACCACTTTCCACTCCTTCGCCACGCCCTCCTGTTGGCTTTATTTGCCATCCACTATTTCTTTTTTCTATTCTTCATGCTCTGAGTTTGGCAATAGCTTATCAGGCTTCTAGTTTATTTTGTACAGTTTATTTCTTTTGGAGGAAAAGTCCTAGAGATAACCAACTGGTAAATAGAAATGAGGTTCAAAGAGAAAGGGTTTCCAAAAAATTATTTTTTTTTTAGAGAGGTAGAATTAAGGGGGAAAAAGATTTTGTTTTGTCACTGTGGGGTTCAGAGTGTTAACCATTTCTGTAAAAGGGTGCCAGAAAGAAAAGGAAGGAGGCGGGCTTCTGGAAAAGGCAGCATTCTAATTCAAGTGTTGCCTGAGAAGGAGATAAGGCAGAGAGTACTCATTGTACTAATGTGAAAAAGATGAATGACACCTAAATGGGTTTTCTGTGCATCACAGACCATGGTTAAGTGTTCTACACGCATTTGTCACTGCTATTAATGTAATCACATCAAACTTTCTCCTGTTCTCAAGTGCTTTTAAAGTGAGCTATTTGAGCTTTTGATTCTGCAGGTTTTCCTTCCCTTTCAAAATTAGCAAAGGTAATATGTAATCCTTGAAACTTTTTTTTTTTTAAATGTAAGAGCAGAAGTAAAGGAAAGACTATGGTAGCTGCCCGGGTGAATTGAGAGCTGTGGTGTACCTTTCATGGGCTGGTGCCCGTAATTGTAATAAAAATATCCTGAGAGGATCATAAAGGATGCTGTGAGTGTTGGAAGAGTTTTCTGTATTATATAATATTAATGCACGATGATTCTTGTGCGCAGACCTTCCACATAAGTATCCTCCAACTGTGTTTTCCCTTTCTCTCAGGAACTCCCAGCTACCATAGAGGGAGACCCAAATCCCCACTGCACCTGCCCAGAAGGGAAATTATGGGATGGAGACAGGCAGCTGTGGGCTTTGCTAAAGTACTGGTTTCTGGAGCCTGCAGTTATGGCAAGAGTGAGCTCTTTGCAGGACAGTGGAGAGGTCTAATTTATCCCTTCACTGCACCCTGTGCTGATCCTTGGGAGTGGAGATGGGCCTCCCTTTCTTCCTTCAATAAGTGAGACCTGATTCGAAATGTGGCTCTACTTTTCCTGGCATTGTGACCTTGCACAAATTATTTAATCTTTCTAAGCCTCATTGCCTTGTAAAATACCCACCTTCCAGGGCTCTACTGAGATAATGCCTGGAAAGCACCTAGCAAAGGGGTTGGCACCCAGAATACACCTGCTGCTACATGTTCGTTCTGTTCTCCGTCCTCTGGGGGCCTGTCCTTAAGACTTTCTTATTCTGTTACAGTTGAGAAGCAGCAAGCTCATTTCTGTTTTGTTTTAAATGGACTATTTTTTAGAGCAGTTTAAGGTTTATTAAAAAAAAAATTAGGCAGAAAGTCCAGAATGAGTTCATATACCTCCTTTCCCTGCCCCAAATCTCTTCCTCCAATAGGAGGAAGTTTCTCCTCCTATTGATATTTTGCATTCACGTTGTGCATTTGTTACAAGTGATCAGCAAATGTTACCCTTAACTAAGGCCATAGTTCACATTAGGCCTCATGGTCTTGATTGCACATTCTATAGGTTTTAACTAATACATAATGATGTATATTCACCATTATGGTACCATACAAAATAGTTTCACTGCCCTGAAAATCCCCTGCTCCATCCATCCCTCCTTCCCTCCTCTGAATCCCTGCTACTCATCTTTCACTGTCTTTATATTTCACCCTTTCCAGAATGTCACTTGGATGGAATCACACACTGTGCCGGCTTTTCAGGTGGGCTTTCTTTAATTAATACTGTGCCTTTGTTTCTTTCATGTCCTTTTCTGGCTTAATAGATCATTTGTTTTTATTCTTGAATGCTCTAGATTCATTCATTCCATTCTCTGGAGGTACCACAGACTGCTGATCCATTCATCTATTGAAGGACATCTCAGATGCTTCCAAGTTGCAGCAATAATACATGAGCTTGCTATCAATGCTCACATGCAGGTTTTTGTGTGGACATAAGTTGTCAATTCATGTGGGTAAAAACTAAAGGACAAAACTGCTGGATGATACAGTAAGAGTATGTTTAGTGTTCCGAGAAACTGCAAAGCTATCTTCCAAAGTGTCTGCACCATTTTTTTTTTTCAGGAAAAATAGCTATTTATTCCATAGGGAAATAAAGTGCACCCAAGTAAGAGCCCTGGGTCCTCATTACGTGGCTGTACCATTTTGCACACTGTCTTCCAAAGTGGCTGTACCATTTTGCATACTCACCAGCATTTTTAAATGCTGAAAAATTCCCTGGATGAAAGGGCACAAACCCTTGCAAAAGCCTCCAAAAGTCAGGGTTATTCAAATTTCTAAGAGACTCAAATGTTCACTCCACCAGTGTCCTACATCTGAAAGTTATTTCTTCCCATTATAAAGACAATAATGAGCCCTGTGGGGAAAAAATTATTACAGGAATGATAAGGCCAAATATTTACTAGAAGAGCAAATTTTTAGATAATTTGTAATTGCAATCCAACATACACCAAAATAAATAAATAAAATGAAAGGTAGGTTATTCACAAAATGTAGGAACTGTAAAACCCATAAGGAAATAAATATTACAAATGAAATGATGCTATGGTCTGGGACAATCTAAGGAGAAATCAAAAAAGAAAGAGGAAAATCAATGCTGTTCATGCAGCCGAAGTTATAGTTTGCTTATTCAGGTTATTTTAAGGTCTGATGTTTACATGTTCACTGTTACATCGTACGGTAACACTAGGCCAAAATTATATTCTAAGAAATGTCTAATTTTTCACAACCTTCTCCTGAGACAGGTTACTGTAAGGAAAGTTAGTATGTGAGGGAGAGGGGAATTGAGTAGTGATTATTTGGGGACTCAGTTCCTGAAAGGAGAGCAAATGTCCATGAGATCTTCCCACAAGTTGGCTAAGAGTTGGTTGACTTTCCTGACATGGTGTTGCCTAAATTTCAGTGGCTGTGCATATGAAACTCTGACCAGAGAAATTTCAGTTTATGGTTGGCCAAGCAAGAACGAGATAAGTCTTTTGAGGAATGTCCAGTAATAGCCAAGAGGTCTCTAATTTGGAAACAGGAATGCATTGCTACTTTAACACATGGTCACGTACTCTGTGAGTCAAACAGCAGGCATGTCTACTTTCTGTGGTTGTGAAACCAAACGTATTGAGGGAAGATTAGAAGAAGGAACCAGTGAAAGACCAGTGGATAAAGTGACCAATACTTGGGCAGAGTCCAGAAGACTGAAGAAAGGCCTGGAAGGTCTCAGGAAGAGACAGTGAAGGACGACAGATGGCCTTTAACCGAGAAGAGAAAAACACAGGCACATGATTCCTCTCCTGATTCTCTATCATGTTTCCTCAGGTGACACCATTTTCTATCCCTTCCTCACTTTTCCTAACCTGACAAGTCTCCTGAAGTCTCTTTGATCTGGGAGATAATCAAAGATGTCATCTATCAGGGGTCCTACTGTGGGCAGACCAGGCGGGTGCAAGTTTAAGCAGAAGCTGATCTGTTAGTACAAAATATGTTGAGGTAAAGAGAAATACAGGATAAAAATCCAAGGAGTACTGGATCTGAGAAGGTCAAAATAGGGAAACAGGAAAAAAAATCATATGCACACATACAAGAAAACTGGCAGGAAAATCAGTTCACACCTAACTGACTGATGATTAAAACAAAACCTTTGTCCTTCTTAGTATACAAGCCATCTCAAAAGTATCGCAGACATCAGTGGGTAAAGATGGAATTGCACATTCTTAGCCTCTGTCTCCTTGAGATAATGTGTCAGGTAGAGGAAAAGAAGAAAAATCATGCCGGGCTGGGTCTGTTCCCAGATCTGGAATTTGGCAGCTTGCTCAGAGTTTCACTCAAGTTCTCAGGTCAAAGGATCAAATAGAAGAGGTATTTGTGTAAACATGTTGTGTTTTTCTGTGAGTAACAAACCTACTCTAGTTATTTATTTTAGATTTGTAAAAATGTTCTCATCCCAGTAGCTTCAGGGCATGTGACAATATAAAAATTGAAATTCATGAAAGAAAATTTTTCTATATTTCAGCTTTAGGGTAGAGCCCATGGCTCAGTGGGTAGGGCACTGGCCCCATATACTGAGGGTGGCAGGTTCAAACCTGGCCCAAGCCAAACTGCAACAAAAAAATAGCCGGGTGTTGTGGCGGGTGCCTGTAGTCCCAGCTACTGGGGAGGCAAGAGAATCACCTGAGCCCAGGAGTTGGAGGTTGCTGTGAGCTGTGATCCTCTGAAAATATTAAGAGCTCTTATAGATGCACAATTGCATTAGTCCCTAATAACTGCCAAAATATTTTAAAATGTCCTAAGATGGATACACTTACTATTAAAGAAAAGTCTCATCGGAAGAGGGTGGTTTTTAAAAATGGCCCACTGTAGATTATAGAATATAAAAATTTCCCCTTCTACACTTTTTACAAGTACTTTTTCAAAGGTTATAATATTTTATTTTCTTGCTGGTTTTGGTATCATCTCTGCAAGTGTGTGCTCTGTCTAAAAAGTGTAACATCTACTCCATTTATTGATGAGTTAGGCCTGGGAAATCTAACACGAGAGGCACTGGACTCTTAGGAGAGCTGCCCTTTGCTTTGTTTCATGTAGCAGGAAAGATCTCTGTGGTTAGTTACTCAGATGCATTATGCATAAAAGAATTTGCATTAGAGCTCTGACACTGCTAGTTCTGGGAGAAATGGAGATCTCTGAGAGACGTAATGCATCATAGGTAAACTTTAGACAGTTAACATTTTGACCTTTCCAGATGTCATCCTATCCTATTTTCTTTAAGTCAATAGTTACCAAATATTTGCTTCTTGTACCATAAAATGGGGACTTTGATGACTCATTCAGGATGTGCTAGGGACAGTTCATATATTTATGGGGCACCTGTAGTATGCAATTCTTGGGGTTGAGTCTTTGGGGGTTCCCTAAGTATAAGATCATATTGTCATCAAAGAGCAAGAGTCTTGGTAGTGGCATGCTGGGTGATATTTTACCTCATATTATTGATTAGTACTATGAATAAATAAATTAGTAAAATATGGAGTAAAGTATTTTATCCTTTTGCCAAATAATTCATTGTCTTGGTGAAGAAAAAATGCATGAAAACAAAGGAATTTAGAAATTGTCAGGCTACATTTAAAGAGATGCAAAATGATATACTATGGTCTCCCGGCTGTGAAATTAAGAAACCGGAATGGGTTGTGTTTGAGTTGTGGTGGCTTCTTCAAACACTTGAGTTTTAACCTGGGCTTTTCTTTTTTCTTTTTCAGTTTTGAGGATTTACTTATTTATTTTTATTTTTATTAAATTGAATTGAGTTTTGAGACAGAGTCTTGCTCTGTCACCCTGGGTTGAGTGCCATGGTGTCATAGCTGACAGCAACCTCAAACTCTTGGGTTTGAGAGATCCTCTTGCCTCAGCCTTCCAAATAGCTGAGACTACAGGCAACTGACACAAAGCCTGGCTAATTTTTCTATTTTTAGTAGAGAAAGAGTCTTGCTCTTACTTAGGCTATTTCCAACTCTTGAGCTCAAGCAATCCACCCACCTCCACCTCCAAGAGTGCTAGGATTACAGGTGTGAGCCAACGTCCTTGGCCTATGACCTGGATTTCAATAGAGAGAAAAAGGGAGGCATCACAAACAGAAGGAAACACAAATTAATACAAGAATAGCCCCCTCGCCCTGGGGGCATAAAGACACCACGCCCTCAGGGCGTAGAGCCCTCGCCCTGGGGGCACAAACACACCATGCCCTCAGGGCGTAGAGCCCCCCCTCCTCGGGCATGAAGACATCACGCCCTCAGGGCACAGAGCCCCCGCCCTCGGGGCATAAAGACACCACGCCCTCAGGGCACCACGCCCTCAGGGCGTAGAGCCCTCACCCTGGGGGCACAAACACACCATGCCCTCAGGGCGTAGAGCCCCCCCTCCTCGGGCATGAAGACATCACGCCCTCAGGGCACAGAGCCCCTCGCCCTGGGGGCATAAACACACCACGCCCTCAGGGTGTAGAGCCCCCCACCTTGGGGGCATAAAGACACCACGCCCTCAGGGCATAGAGCTTTCCTGTCTCAACTTTTCTTCTTAGTTCCCTGCAATTTCATAGAACTTCAGCATAAGGCCTCTCTTTAACAGATAACTCCTACACCCCAGCCTGCACAGAGAACTACCCCAAAGTCAGTCTCAGCCTCCTAAGTGGGGATCCCAGTCCAACACCTTGTGAGGTGTTGGGAAACACGGCTGAAAATTCACTTATTTCACTTTGAACAAACTAGCAGAGGTATTGGTGAAGATTTCATTTTAAGATGTAAAATGGCAACATCTGTTCTCCAAGTTCAGATTTTTTAAGATGTAAAATGGTAACATCTATTCTCCAAGTTCAGATTTTGTAAGATGTAAAATGAGAACACCCATTATTTGGGTTCACAGTGACCTCCATGAATGGACTCAAGAGAAGCTATGAGGCGGCATCCAGTGCAGACACAGAGCGGGTGACTCAGGGTTATGAACTCTGTTCACTGAACAGTATTTGGGGGTGGGGGCTGGCTATACTAATATTCAAAATTATAACCATTTTACTACCCCTCTCTGCCTTCCAGGCACACTGATGAAATGAATTCATGTAGTGTTCATTGACAGGATATAACATCAACTTATTCAGTGGACTTCCTGTACCTAGTAGCAAAGAAGTCTCGTGGCCAAAAGACACCTGCATGTAACTGAGTCCATCTACAAAAAAATATTCTAAGTAGGGGGGTGGGGGAGAAAAAATATTCTAAGGAGTACTGGACATGCCAACAAAAAGATTTATGATAATGAAAAATTATATTTCATTTTCATTCCCTTTGTTTTTGAGTAACAGGATGGTTTCTGCTATAAATTAAATTAAGAACAAATTCCAGAATAAAAGTGTCAATGAATAGAACATTTACCATCTTCTACATCGTACCTGATTTAAGGGCCTTTTAATTTCTTTGAGGTGTGGGTGGTCTTTTTTATAAGTAGGATCTACTTTTTATAACTTATTTTTATAGATTGAGGGAGTACAAGCAGTTTTTTTTTTACATGATATGCTGCATAGAGGTGAAGTCTGAGGTTTTAGTGCAGCCATCATCCAAATGGAGTGATTTGTACCCATTAAGTAATGTCTTATCCCTCAGCTTCCACCTCCCTGCTCACTCTTCCGAATCTCCTATGTCTATTTTTCCACTCTCTGTGGCCATGAGCACTCATTATTTAGCTCCCGCTTATAAGTGAGAACATGGGGTATTTGACTTTCTGTTTCTAATTTGTTTCACTTAAAATAATGGCCTCCATTTCCATTATGTCCTGGATCTATTTTTAAAAAACCAACTTGGTTTACTCGACTTGATTGAGTGGTAAATTGGTTATGCAGTAAAGGCAGTAGAAGCCATTTGAGGAGCCTAAACCATGAAAAGCTATCAGGACCTATTCTCTAAGTTCAGAGTCCAGGCTATGTCAAACCTCCTTGACTTTTATGCCTGAGGACACAGGACATGCCATCCTCAACCCTGGAGCTATATTTCCAGGATTCCTCATAATTCCTTAGAACAACCTAATTCATGAAATATATCATAGCTGTCATAAGTGTTAATTCAGTGGAATTAAAATGGGACTTTAGGTATTGAGGTATAATAGACACAGGGGGTTATCTGAGGTCTCCTTAAACCCATTACTTGTCACAGGGTCTGGTTTCTAACATGTCTATACATTGTGACAATGTACCACAGACTCCCGTGCAAGGGTAGGCACCTGAAATCAGCTAAGCCTTGTAGCCTCCCTTTCTAGACAATTTTGAATGGGGCCCAGGAGATTCTGACCTCATTCTGCACTAGGGAAAGAAGATGAGAACACATAGGCCGTGTTTTCTGCCACATATATCAGGGAGTTGAAGGAATAGTCTAGAAAGACAGAGGAAAGAAAGGGAAAGAAAGAAAGAAATATACACAAAGGGAGATGTAGAGAGATGAAGAAAAAAAAGAAACACTGGTGCAGAGTTTAGGGAGGTTTGCCAAGACTACTGTTTCTGGCGGATGACTACTCTATTACAGTGAACTCCCATAATGTATTTTTATAATTCCTTCAAACTTCTTAGGGTTTGGGGTTTCCCAGTATCCCTATACTAAGTCCCATTTTTTAAATTTTAGTTCTCTCAAATTGGCTTACTTGAACCCCAAAGTCCTAACTAATACAAGAAGAAAAATAAATCCTAAAACATAATTTCAAATACACTTAAAATAGACATTCATTAGTTACGTCCATTTTTCCCATTCATACCAAGATCCTGCATGGGGAGTTCATGTCCTAGACTTATCAGAGGCTCTACGCCCTGGGGGGCGCGGGCTTTATGCCCTGAGGGTGTGACGTCTTTATGCCCCGAGGGGGAGGGGCTCTACGCTCTGAGGGCATGGCGTGTTTGTGCCCCTAGGGTGCAGTATCTCTACTTTTTCTCATATATCATTTATTCCTGAATTCATCATTTATGAAGGATGCTTTCATATTAAAATTCACTAGTGCTGATTTTTTTTTTTTTTTTTGAGACAGAGCCTTAAGGCGTCCCCCTGGGTAGAGTGCCATGGCTTCACTTCTCACAGCAACCTCCAACTCCTGGGCTCAAGTGAGTCTCCTGCCTCAGCCTCCCAAGTAGCTGGGACCACAGGCGCCCGCCACAACGCCTGGCTATTTTTTGGTTACAGCCATTATTGTTGTTTGGCGGGTCTGGGCTGGATTCGAACCCACCACCTTACGTGTATGTGGCTGGCGCCTTAGCCGCTTGAGCCACAGGCGCCGAACCACTAGTGCTGATTTTTAAAATTACTCTTCTACAGAAGAGTATATTTCTAGTGTCTGGGTATATGTGTATATTTGGGGGGGAGAGGGTGACAGAGTCTCACTTTGTTACCCTCAGTAGAGTGCTATGGCTTCATAGTTCATAGCAACCTCAAGCTCTTGGGTTCAAGTGATTCTCTTGCCTCAGCCTCCTGAGTAACTGGGACTACAGGAGCCCTAAACAATGCCCAGCTACATTTTAGACGGGAGTCTCACTCTTTTTTGCTCAGGCTGATCTCAAACTCCTGAGCTCAAGCAATCCACCCTCCTGGACCTTCTAGAGTGCTAGGATTACAGGTGTGAGCCACTGCCACTGGCCAAGACTTTATATATTTTAACTCATTTAATCCTCTCAACAACCTTACATAGTAGGTTCTATTATTAGTCCCATTTTAGAGAAAACTATGGAAGTGGATAAGGAGCAGGCCTGACAATTGTTCTCCATGGAGAAAAAAATTCATCCTTTTGCTTACGACTGTGGTGCCAGTGCCTTGAGTAATGCCTGGCATAAACACTTATTATTTTCAAGTTGGAAAATGTCATATTGGCAGGATCCAACTCCTGTCCCTAGCGTTTGACTTATCAGACCCAATGCTGTTAACTAAACCTCATGGTCTTCCATGGAAATGTCCTCCAATGAAAATGAGGTCCGCTCCTGTCTCCAGCATCTGACATTCATGTCCTAGGTTTTGGTTCTGTGTATCTTAGTATCTGGATACCATTCACCTTTTCTGTGAGTTGCTTCTTTTACTTTTCAGTTTTGATCCTTGTTCTGGGGCACGATTCTTCCTGCTAAGTTGTGGCACTTCTGGGCTTTAAATAGAAAGTCCCAGATGTTCACTAAGTTTGAGTTTATCTAACGAAAACTTTTATCTGCCCAGTTATTCTTTACAGAGTCTCTATTGCACTTACAATTTTTAGAATGCAGCCAGTGTTTTAGCTACTTTGCAAAGAGCCTTTCATAATAGACATCTGTTAAATATCCATTGATGGGGTTTTTTTTTCCACCTATGGTTTTGTGAGTCACTGTTTATTTTCATAGTTGTATTTAAAGGCAACTACAGTCTAAACACTATCGAATGCCGTGAGGGGCAGTTGGGCCACACGTTTTACAGGAGCACAATTTGCAACACTTTTCTACGTAGTTCTGAAGTAGGAGCATAATAGACATGATCTGTAGCCCATGAGATTTGTTTGTTCCAATGTAGAAAATTATTTCTCAGTTTCATAAGTCTTGTATTTTTCTTTGATTTCTCTTTCTGCCCAAGCATTACTCTGTTAATCACACCAGGTCAGGACTAAAAGTCTTTGCTCTGAGTCTATGAACTTTGCAATAACATCTTCAGAGGCAATGTCAGGTTATCATGACTTCACAGACAGCTATGGGGGTGCCATGCAAGTAACAGCAGGTTTCAGGGAGTCCCAGCTGGGGGGCTCAGGCTCTATGTGTGCTGTGATATTCTCCTTTGTCATTGTTGCCTACCTTCCACTTGTCCTGATAAACTCTGAGTACTTTCTATGCCAGATGTGGTGCTGTGCTAAAAATTTCATATTCACAGCACCTCATTGATAAAAAAAAAAAATTAACATTTATAGCATAATTTATTTAAAATGTATGTCCTGGCTTTTGGCTATGGCAGAGTAAGTAGCATATACTAAAATCTTCCTACCATTAGCAATGATGAACTCTGAACAAAATATAAAACACAACTGCTTGAGTTACTGAAAACCAATTGAAAGCCAGCAGAAAATGAAAGTGATGGGATCCTTAAAATAATGGAAACAAACTAATGAGATAAACAATTTCTTTTTTTTACTTTTCTTTTTAGGGTAATCCCCAGGCCATGCAGCATGTGGGTCTAGAGCTCAGGCAGAGAATAGAAATCCTTCCATAGTGAGAAGGTCAGAAGTCAGAGTTCAAGGCTCCAATGTACCAGAGAATTAGAAGAAGAAATTCTATAAATGAAACAGTCACCAATGAAAAGATGTCCTCAAATATGCACCCAAACTACTTTCAGATTCTGAGCTACATTCTGAATTGCACCGTTGGAAAGAAAGACTACAAAATCTTCAGTGGAAATCTAGTCCACACAGCCTAAAAAAGCTGAGCAGAGATTTCAACATCTGAGTTCTGGGGAGATAGAATTTGACATTCAAGTTTTACTAAGTTAACAGGGCTTGGTGAACATCTTGGACTTTCCATTAAAATCCCAGAAGTGCCACACCTCAGAAATAAGAATCACATCCCAGAACAAGGATCAAAACTGAAGTAGACGCACCCTAAGAAAGCCCCAAACTAAAATCAAATATTGACAGGATCTAGGTAATCCAGCCTTGATTTAACTGCCTGCTAAAAATAAAGCTTCATTATTCTTCAGAGGAAATTACAGAATACAGAATCTCTATAATATATCATCACACAAAATGCCAGTATAAATGTCTTTTAAAAATTATGAAACATGCAAAAAATAGGAAACTGTGGCTTTTAATGAAGAAAAAGATCAATCAGTAGAAACAGGTCCATGGATCTCTCAGATATTTAAATCAGTAGTCAAAGGCTTTAAAATAACTATGATAAACATATTAAAGTATCTTCAGGAAAATGGATGAAAAGATAGGTAATTTCAAGATAGATTAAAAAGCTAAAAGAGAAACAAATGGTATACCTAGAATTAAATTTAAAAAAAAAAAACACCCTAAAGTTTAAAAAGCATTGTTGAGATTCAATAGCAGAAGGAACAACCCAAAGAAAGGATCAGTACACTTGAAGACAGGTCAACAGAAATTATTAAAACTAAAGCACAGAGAGCAAAAAAGATTTTTAAAACTTGAACAGAATTTTAGTAAATTATATGACAGTATCCAATGGTCAAACAGACATCTATATAAAGTCCCAGAAGGAAAGAAGAGAGAAGTGAGAGAGAGAAAAAAAATCTAAAGGGTTATTTGGCAACATTTTTCCAAGGCTGATGAAAAACGTCAACATGCAGATCCCAAAGGCATATCAATCCCCGGAGCAAATTACACACACATAGGCACATCCACTGAAATGATGAAGTCTTGAAATCAGCTGGGGGGGAGGGAGGGAGACATACTACATTTAGAGGAATAACACAAAGACTACATGTGACTAATTATCAAAAACAGAGGCTGGAAAATAATGAAATGACATCATCAAAATGCTGAAATTGGAAAGCAAAACTTGTAAACTTAGAATTCTATACTCAGTAAAAAATACTATACTCAAAGGTGACAGCAAAATTAAAAAAAAATTCGGATAAGTAAAAGTAGAGATCAATTTTTTTGCCATCAAATCCATCCCATAAGAAAGACTCAAGGGAGTGGCTGCTTCAGGCAAAAGAGAAAGAACACCAGGTGGAAATTTACAATTATATGATGGAATGAAGGATACAGGAAATATAAGTCTGTGGAGATGGATAAAAGGCTTTTTGCCTTTTCTCATCGTCTAGTAGATATTTGACGGTTCAAAGCAAAAATCAATAACTATTTTGAGGTTATCATTTAGTAAAAGTTGACTTTACATCAGGCATACATGTTTGACAAATATTAATTTGTACTATTCTTACAATTACACAGTAAGATGCCGAGATGTGTAGGAGTTGTCCACGGTAGTGATTAGCAAGCAATTACCAGGGTAATGGTTAAAATGTCAGTTCTGGAATTTAAAAGACCTGGATTCAAATCCTAATGTTCCGCTTGTTGACTGAATGCCCTGGGTAAATTTACTTAATGCTTTAAACATCGTTTTCTTTGTCTGAAAAATATGTATAATGATATCTCTTAAGTTGTAAAAATCAAATACAATAATTCATGTAAAGAAAATTATCCCTGGGCGGCGCCTGTGGCTCAAAGGAGTAGGGTGCTGGCCCCATATGCCGGAGGTGGTGGGTTCAAACCCAGCCCCGGCCA
>NW_003852431.1:12608481-12614566 GCF_000181295.1 Otolemur garnettii
TAGTTTATTCACATATGCCCTGAAGACTCCTAATGAGCCTCGAGCATGTGCAGGGCACTGTGGAAGACATTGGGGGACCTGCATGGAAGAATAGACATCCAGAAATGACAATCTGGATGCAAGTAATGATGCATAGTGGTGTGACACTGCTGTGACTTAATGATTAGGGCAAGAGGGAAAAGGAGGATAGAGAAGAATTACAGAATGATTTCACAGCTAAGGCTTGGCACTCGTAGCTCAGTGGTTAGGGCACCAGCCACATACACCAGGGCTGGTGGGTTCAAATCCCACCTGGACCTGCTAAAGCACAATAACTATAACAAAAAAATATCTGGGTGTTGTGGCAGGCACCTGTAGTCCCAGCTACTTGGGAGGCTGAGGCAAAAGACTCGCTTAAGCCCTAGAGTTTCAGGTTGCTGTGAGCTGTGACGCCACAGCACTCTACCCAGGGTGACAAAGTGAGACTGTCTCAGAAAAGAAAAAAGACAAAAGGTTTCACAGCTAATTGAGTATTGAAGGGTGCAGAAATTAATCAGACATTTGTTAACAAAATAGTTACAAAATAGTCTGAACACCTCAAATCCTTAAAGAGCACCAATGTGGTACTGTTTTGAATGTAAAGCAAATTATATTAGGTATTAAAAATGCCAATCTAAAAATTGGGGCTTTGCCATAACATTCTCTTAATGAATAACCTAAAAATAAAAACAATGCTGACATGTTTAAAGTGTGTTTCAAAAAGAATTAAACGTTTCGATAATAATTCCTGTCTGAGTTTCTTTAAAAAATAAAAGTACCTTATGAAGCAGGTTTTGGCATTAACTCAGTAACATCCATTTTCTAAGATGAGATTGAATCAACCGACTTTAGATAAATAGAGATAACCTGAATTGATGACATAGGGTTATTAGTAGACAAACCTGGCACAGGTTTCTGTGTTTGTTTGGCTCAACTTAGGAGATACATTCTGGTTTTACCTTGGCACAAATTACAAAATGGCCTCATGTCCTATTTATTTACTTTGAATTTATTTCTTGGAGAAGACATGTTACTTAAGAAAACAGGTGTTTCTGCACAATCCCTGGGAGGCATTATTTAAGTTTAATATGATTTGCTTAAAGAATCAAGTAAAGTATGTTTTGACACAGGTTAGTAGATGATATTTACTTGGATTTAAATATATGATGATTCGTCATAAAAATACCCAGGACTCTTACACCAATCTGTTTAAACTTGCCAACTGTTTGAAACTGCTACTGATGTCAAACATTATGCTTTGGCGTTTGGGGGCTTTGGTAATGTAGGATAAAATCTACAAAATCATCTCACTACTTTAGCACATCATTAGATTTCTCCTTCGTAAGTATAATTCATTTCTCACCTAATAATGGTCATAACAATAAATGCCGTGGATATTCTGAGCACATTTTTTTTTGAAGTAAAGAGAAAGCAACATTTTGATAGTTGGTATTCTTGCCCCTTCCAAAAGGACTGAAAAGCATTGATTGATTTTATGGAATTAATGTTACGTACAAGTCTAATCGTTTTACTGAGTTCACCTTGCTGTGAACAAAACTAGAGTATTCAAGAAAGTTAGCCCCATTTAACTGTCTGGATCATCCAGTGTGAAGTGTCTTTGAAAGTGAAACCTAGGAAGAATGGGTCCTTCTTGTCATTTTTAAATCAAGCCACGTTCCAGAACTAGAGTTAAATGGTAGGTAACAATTTCACAGAGGTCTGCAGATCTGGTGTAATGATGCTTGTGGCTCATATTTGTGGTTGAAGACTGACCATGTTCCTTGCTTGTTTCTCAATATGAGAGGAAGTGTTAAGTTTGACCATAAAATTTTAGGACTTGAAAAATAATCCTCTTCTCTAGCATCTTTTCAACCATTGCAATTAGCCTGGAAATGGACCTTCTAGGATAGGGGGACCTGTGACTTTCTACCCCTCTGGCCCCTACCAGCCTACACTGGGGTTTGAGTGGACTGGAAGAGAGTTCTGTCTTACAAGGCCTAGCGACTTTCAGAGCACATCTAATTAGTTGTCTCATTTACTACCAAGCTTTATTCTCATCTTTGGTTAGATTTTGACTAAAGCTGAGATCTTTAAAAATAAACATTCAAGTGCCTAGAAATTTGCCAAGCAAATTGGGTACATTCTTACAAATACAGTGGGAAATACTAACAATGATTGGTCTACAAAGGAAAATGTGGAATACTTTTTATTTTCCCTGAGTGTAACCGTCTGATGTTAGGGTTTGGCATTTCCCTGTGGGAAACCTATTACAGGGATGTTCTGCCAAGATAAAGGAAAAAGGAAATAAGCACCACACCCCAGTAAGACTATATGGAGGTTTTTTAAAAGACTTTTAAAAATAGCTTGTCTGATGATAGAATCGATTGACCTTAAGGAATATTTCCTAATCCTGCTGCCATGAGGTGTTAGTTTCCAAATTTATATGACCATCCTTCTGACAGTCATCCCATTTCTCTCTTCTAGGATTTCCCAGATTCTGCTCCTAGCTCTGCTATGGGAAGTACAGTAGTTTCCATGCGTTCCCCCCAAGCTGCTTTGAATCAGGACCGCAGTTATGTAAATAACATCAGTCCTTGGCTTTCTGTGTCCTGCTATAGAAAAGTCTCTCTCTACTTGGGCTTTGTGATATTTCTTCAGTTCTATTAGCACTATTGACAAGAAGAGGTGCTTCTTTCTAAAGAAGCACACTTAAAATTTTGAGATGATCAGCCAGTTTAAATAACAATTACTATTGTCTTAATTGGAAGAGAAGTGATGTCCTGTATCTTAACTGTAATAACCTACCTTCTAACATATATAAGTTACAGGTAAAGGGCAAGAAAACAAATTGATATCTGAACTTCCCTTGGTTAGTCTACCTTGATTGGCATGTGTGGACCAAAAGTCTATGTTGAAATTCTAAAAGGTCTCTGTCTCAATCTGTTTGGGTTGCTATAACAAAATACTGTGGATTGGGTAGTTTATAAACAACAGAAACTTGCTTCCCACAGTTCTGGAGATTGAGAAATTCAAGATCAAAGCACTGGCAGATTTGGTTCTAGGGGGAGGGTCCATTTCCTGGTTCATAGATGGCACCCTCTCACTATGTCCTCACATGGTAGTGGGAGTACGGGGAGGCTCTGGTCTCTTAAACTCTTTATAAAGACTGTAATCCCATTCATGAGGTGTCTATCCTCATGACCTAATTACTTCCCCAAACATCCCACTTCCTAATACCAGCATACTAGTGATTAGGTCTGAACATATAATTGGTGGGGGGGGATACAAATATTCAGACCACATTAGTCTCCAAAGGTTGTTTTCCAGTTATCAGATGAATATCTTCCTAACTGTTACAGATCTGAAAGTATTAGTTTGAATAAATGCTAGTAACTCAAGGAAAGCACATATCTTTTTTGATCAAAACCTGTTACAATTTTCTGTAGATAGAGTGAAAAAGGATATATCACATAATTTTAATAAAAGGGGAGAAAGAAGTAGAATAAAGGGGTTAAATATTTCTCTCTTATACACATAGAAATGAAGGCCCATCTTATCTACTGTGCCTTGATTGTAGGTAGTTATCACAAAGGGGCCTGGACCTGTTTTACTTACCTGGCCCAACCTTTAGCTTGGTGCAGAACCTCTCCTATGGAGGATCCACATGTGCTTTCACTTAAAAGATGCTTCAAACACATAATCTGTGATCAAAGAAGCTGTGTGGCTTCCGTGAGTAGGTGAATGAGATGGGGGTCTTTGTCCTCAGTAATAAAACTCAAAGGTCTCTCAATGTTGTACAGTAAAGAACAATAAGATTTCTATCATAATACAGTACCATTCCAAGCTCCTGCCCCAAATTTCACAGGCTAATCCTTCATTGGAATACACCAATCAGGCAATATTGTTTGGAGGGAGATCATTATTATATCAATCATCTGCAAGAGGAAATTTTATTTTGCATCTGAAATTAGCAAGAGCTAATTCAGCTTCTTGTGCATTAGGTATAAAGGCCAGAAATAGTTTATAAGCAGGGGGAATTCTAGAACTCTAAAAGCTCCAAAATAGTATAATAATGGGTTTATGCAAGATTTTTTCCAATAAAGTAAATATCATTTGAATTGTTTTATTTTATTTCTACTGACTGTCAGGTAGACAACTGTGATTCTGTTGTACATTTGTTGATGATGATTACTCATAGACGACAAACTTTATGTCAATTTGGCAATAGTTTGCTCGTAGGGTACACCAGCACCAGCGCTAGGTGTTTCAGGGGATATAAAGCCAAGGAAAGCACCATCTTCTACTGGGTTGTTCTACTGGGACAACCATGAGAAAAGTCTCCTTTGAGGATAAAACTTTTTTTTGCAGTTTTGGCCAGGGCTAGGCTTGAATCCACCACCCCCAGGCATATGGGGCCAGTGCCCTAACTCCTTGAGCCACAGGCACTACCCTGAGGAGAAAACTTTTTAAATAAAAACTGAACTTTGGATAGGATTTCTGCAGATGAAGTTAAAGCCACAGGGCACTTGAGACTTAGCAAAGTCTTGGAGGCAGAATAGTGAGGGAAATAATGTGTGGCAAATAGTGTGTATATTGTTATTAGAATTAAAGACTTTTTGAAACTTAGATCCCCTTATAAACATCAGAAAAGTTTGCATCCCACTCAAAATGACAATTATTGTACTTTTAGTAGTATTTTATGTAAAACAATGCTGAAGGGCCAATTTATTCTGCATTCACCTTTGAATAAATTTATAGTATCTATGTAAATTTGATCAAGATAGAGATTAGTTGCACAAGGCAAATTACTTATTTAGTCAAATTTTGAGATATACATGGATTCTTGGATCCACTGGCATAATAATTTGGTTCCCCAGGGCAGAGGTCTCTGGACCACTGTTTAGAATTAATTGATGGTTGGTAAGACAGTAATGGAGAACAAAGCTGGCTGGTAGGATACTGTCATTTTAGGAGGGTGCTGAACAATTACAAAATTTGTTCTTAATTTAGAAGAAGTCATTAAGAGTATTTGATCACAACAGAAGCATGATCCAATGTGGTTTATGAAAATTACTTCAGTTTGATGTTAGCTCCATAAGGACATAGAGCTTCTCTGGCTTACTCAGTGTCAGATTTGGATACAGTGCCTGCCAGAGGGCCTGGACTATAACAGGTGCTCAACCAATAAGCATTTGTCCAATAAATAAACACACAAATGAATGAAAGCAAGGATGAGGACAGAGTTTCAAAAAATACAAGGAGATAAAAAAGAAGAAAAAAGTCAAGTGCCACAATCAAGGAGCAAGAGGATAGAAAAAAAACATTTGGTTGTGAACAGCAAGGGGTAAGATTTTCACAGGGATAGGAAGAGAGCCCGCTAATTGGGATTAAAGAAAGATTTGTTGATGAGGAAAGTAGTGGCCATTAGAATATTTCAGAAAGTATAACAATTACTTTGGAAAGTACTTTGGCCTGACCTAGTGAAGCTGAGACTCATCATTTCCAGTGATATAGTTTCTCACTCGAGGAAGACAAAGATGATACGTTTTAAGATGTCTATTTCAAATGATAAATATTTGGGGGTGATGTTGGTACTTTACTCTCAAGTGGTTCTGGGAGAAAAAGGACATTATACTAACTTATATTTTCTGAACACTGAATTTTGTCTTCATAATAAAAATTCATTGCAAGTATTTTTAAATAAAAAAGGAAATTTTAAAAAGCATAACTGGCTGGTCCAAGGTAGTGAGCTATCTCACCTGATCGCTCATAGTCAGTTACAGATCGAACTCCTTGTTCTACTCTTCCCCCCATCGAAATACTTGTCTTAAAAACAAACCAAAAAGAGTATGACAACATCAATTAAAAAAAAATAACTAAAGACAGGGCAAGAATTTGAATGGGAAGCTTTATTAAAGAAAGGTAGGATTTTGTTCTGGATTTTATTGTTTTGTTTTGTTCTTTAAGATCAGGAGAATGTTGATTTTTTTGACATGACAGGCAGAGGAAAAGATCAATTTAGAAAGAGAAAGACAACTTGAACCCACTCTAATAAATCCAGCGTGCT
>NW_003852431.1:12615218-12617201 GCF_000181295.1 Otolemur garnettii
GCTTAAGCCCTAGAGTTTCAGGTTGCTGTGAGCTGTGACGCCACAGCACTCTACCCAGGGTGACAAAGTGAGACTGTCTCAGAAAAGGGAAACTTATAAACATTTCACAACCATCAAAAGGAAGCAAATGTGATTTTCAAAAGCATAAACACAAGCTTGAAAAGCCTTTTCAAATGGAGATATCTTCCTATAAATCTGCCATAGTTTTCTTTAGTTGCCCATTCTTCAATCTTATGGAAAAAAAAAAAAGAAACTCTGTCTTAGGAAGCCTTAGGAAGATGGCCATATCAAAGAGTTAGTTACTGCAAATATTTATTATATACTTCTTTAAGATAGCTGAGCATTTCAAGGGGATCTATCTAATTAAGAAATATCAAGACTAGTTTACAGCCAATTACAACACTATCCCATTTGATATTTCAAAATCTTTTTCCAAACAGGATGATCCTATGCCCTGGTTTGCCTATAATACTTCCAGTTTATTCCTGTTATTCTGGCTTAATTATTGATTGCCCTTACCATGCATTAAATTTCAAAGTCATCCTGGTTTGGACAATTATAGCATCCAGCATACATAAAGCATTTTATGCTTAAATCTTCCTGAGAAACCATGTTACATACAATGTAACAGAAGATATTCAATATCTGATCTGTAATATAAGTAAATTATACAGGTTAGCACCTAGACAATGAAATGTTTTCAAAGGAAATTTTTAATGTTTTATTAATGGGCCACAATAGAGCAAAAGAGATACGGTAAGAAAGACAAGGTTCTAGGACCAAGAGATGACCAAAGCAAATGGAAACCTGTTCCTGGTTACTAGTGGGCACCATTTCCAGAGGGTGCAGCCACTGATAAGCGGGGTCACCATGAGGATAAGGGGTCACTAATGAGCAAGGTGGTTGGTGACCAGGAAGGATGCGTAATGTTGGCATGAAGTGTGCTTATGCCATTCTCTGAGTATTTTCAAAGCCTCTCTCTTCCTAACTGGTCAGAAAGATGAAAGAAATTTATTTTGGTTGACTAGGAAGTGATTTTTTAAAAATCTAAATATTGGCTGGGCCCTGTGGCTCATGCGTGTAATCCTAGCACTCTGGGTGGATTGCTTGAGCTCAGGAGTTTGAGACTAGCCTGAGCAAAAGCAAGGCCCCTTTTCTACTAAAAATAGAATAATTGAGGCAAGAGGATCACTTGAGCCCAAGAGTTGGAGGTTACTGCGAGCTATGACGCCACAGCACTCTACCCAAGGCCACAGCTTGAGACGTCTCAAAAAATAAAATAGTTGGATGAAAGTATTTCAAACTGTATACAGAAACAGTACACTGTACACCATGATAGTATTACTGTACACTGTTATGATTTAATAACGAAAAATTATACAGTATAATTATTTTCAGAATTGCTATCAGGGTTCCACACCTAGCTCATATGGAACATGCTGATGTCCTGTGCCCTGGAGATGAGTTTGTTGCATAGGATTAAAGAGTTGATGTGCCATAGAAAGCACTCGGTATCCACACTGCTCTTCCTTTCCTGCCCAGTATGTCCCTGTTTGCCTCTCTTCCCATGCTACCTACAATGTTTATAATATTTCCAAGAAATAAAGAGAAACTGGGATGCCTTATGCTGATTAAAAACTGAGATTTCTGGGATAGAGCTTGCTTGTGAGGAAATTCAAATCTAATACTTTTTATAACATAAGTCATTCATGGAAAAAATGATTAAGTCAATTAAGTTTATGAAGTATAAATACAGAGGGTGTCAAAAAAGTATACACATTTCAAGAAAGGGAAAAACTGTGTTATGTAATACTCAAGTCACATTTGACTTTGCAATTACAAGAGGCACTCGGTGTGACTGGTATTCATCTTTGTCATTAGTATACACTATTACAATCTTAATACAGTTTTTTCCTTTCTTAAAGTGTGCATACAGTTTTTTGGCACCCTCTGTGGATGGACTGTTGGGATGATATCAGTATA
>NW_003852431.1:12618418-12620479 GCF_000181295.1 Otolemur garnettii
AAATTTGTATGGTCATCTTTCAGTAATAGGATTATATGGAATTTTTACTTTCTCCTTTATATGTGTCTATATTTTCTAAACTATTACAATCAGAGTAAAATCAATAAAGGTATCCTCTGCCCCTCCATTTTCCCATTACTCAGGGAGAAATGTTATGGTAACTAAATTTTGCTCATTTTCGATTAGGCAGATGTGAAATTTACTTCACTATTCTGATAAAGCCATATTTATATTCTAAAGAAAACCTAAATGTAAGGTGTGTACCATTCCAGAAACTTTTGGACAATGAGGATGGAAAATTTCTACATCCAGTGGCTAGG
This sequence comes from Otolemur garnettii, assembly GCF_000181295.1. Taxonomy (NCBI): domain Eukaryota; kingdom Metazoa; phylum Chordata; class Mammalia; order Primates; family Galagidae; genus Otolemur; species Otolemur garnettii. The sequence continues at coordinate 12,618,739 of NW_003852431.1, forward strand.
GGGACCTCTGCAAATGGAAGGGAAGCTTAAAATGAAGGGTTGTGTATGTCGTGGGGTGATGCAGCTTCCTGGGTGGGCAGTCCCCTTGGAGAGATTTCTTAATGTCACATTGTTGCTGTTTGGAAGGTTGGCACCTCTGGATTTATTTCTTAGCCCTGTTTCTTCTTCCTAGCACAGAGTTAGCCAGTTCTTGGGAACCAAGAAAAGGAGTAATTGGAGAAAATTGGGAGAGAAGGAATTGGTGACCCCTACAAGAAAACCTACCAGGACACAGGTTGGAGAACAAAGCCACCAGGCCCATAAATTTAGTTCTAAATTTATCCTAAATTTATCTGTGGAAAATCCCCAGAATGAGCCCAGATGCTTTACCTCTCGTTCCACCTACAAGTATTTAACTCAAAATTTAACCTAGAGGAATAAAAAAAAAATGAGCTCAATAAATACACGGGGCTGACTAAATCCTTCACACAGGGGCCCTCAGTGTTTCTCCCCAGCACAAGAACATAACTCCTGGCTCTTCTACTGAAATGATTCATGAAAAAAAAGCTAAATATGTTTTCTTAAGAAGCAAGTCAATGTGTCAGAAAAATATGATTGTCCTAATCCAGTTTAACTTTTAACCTCAATAAATAAGCAAGAGAAGTTTGCAACCTGAACCTTTCTGAGCTGTGAATGTTTCTCTTCCTTCTTGCTCCTGAAGAGTTTTTCTTTTTTATCCTGGGGATAAAGGGATATTATAATTCATCAAAATTTCATCCCTACAGGAATGAGGACACCCCCAAAACATGAGCTAGTGAAAGAAATCATGAAACCTACTTTCACAAATATATATATATATATATTTTTAAGGCAGGCACCCATCTGGATACAACCCAGGGTGAGAGCAAAGGATTAATGCAGGGCTCAGGGGGAGACCTTCTCTCTCTGGATGAGGAGAGTGGCCAGTGGTCAAGACACAGTCTCTCACTGTCTCAGTCAGTTACACTGTCCTAAACAAGTCTCTGTGCTCCAGGACCCTTAAGAAATGTTTAACCTAAACCATCTCGCTGTGTCTTATAGTGCAAAGATGTGATTATTTGTAATATCCAAGAAGAGAGAAAAGGTTCAAGTTGACATGGACAGAAGGGTCCCATTTTTTTGAAACAAAAGAGAAACACAGTAATAAAATAAAAATATATGCACAAAGCAAAGGTTGGAATGAAGCCCAGCAAAAATCATATCAAATATAGTTTCTTATTTTCTTCATAGAAATCCTTTGTCAATATAATATTTTAAGTAGTGTCTTCTCCCAATCTGTGGCTTGCTTTTTTATTCTCCTCATGGTGTCTTTTGATGAGCAGTTATTAACTTTAATGTAGATCAATTTATTATTTTTCCCCTTTAAATGAGCACCTTGTTTGTCCTGTTTAAAATACCTTTATCTTCACCAAGACAGGGAGCTATCAGTGGATTTATTTTTATCTTTATCTTTTTGTATCAAACCATTCAAACAGAAGAACAAGGAAAAGTATCAGAGGTAGCACGCCTTGCTTTAAAATGGAACTTCCTTAGAGGATGTTGGTGCCTCATGCCAGTAAGCCCAGCTTGGTGGCTCACGCCTGTAATCCCAGCACTCTGGGAGGCTGGGCAAATGGATTGCTTGAGCTCAGGAGTTTGAGACCAGCCTGAGCAAGAGCAGGACTCCCATCTCTACTAAAAATAGAAAAAAGAAAAAAATTAGCTGGGCATTGTGGCAGGTACA
>NW_003852431.1:12622273-12633088 GCF_000181295.1 Otolemur garnettii
AACCAGGGTGAATAAAGGGTTTGTGGAATCCTGAAACATACACAATTGGAAGAGCGCTCTTAATGAAAAGAAAATAAATAAAAATAACACAATACAAATGCCTGGGGCAATGCCACCAAACATGGCAAACACAGAATGCCCACAGCCACTGTGGGAACAGCTAATGAAAGCAAGAGGTTCCATCCCCAGGTCACAGCGACCTCTGTAGCCTTCTCACAGGCAGGCTGGTTCATCCTTGTACATCTCAGTAACCAGTAGCCTGGGGGCTGTGCCACACACACTGCTGGTTTTAAGTCATTTCCGTTCCTTCTCCTCTCAAAACCCCTACTCCTCTGACATTCATGCCATCAGATCCCGCACCCACCTTCTCTCCTTGGTTTCATGACTAACCTCCCCTTGGTTCCTTTACCTCCTTTTACTGTGGATTGTAGCTCACTTAGGACTCTTGTCACTTGATACCCACGAGGAGGATCTGTCCAACACCATCGCCCTCATCTGTCACACCCACTCCTTGGATGTGGGTCTCCCTCTTCCCCGTACTTCATTTTCTTACCTCCATAGAAAATCTCCTCACAGCTTTCTGTGGTTACGGCCTTCGCGTCCTCAGCCTTCTTCACTCAGAGGAAGGTGGCACTCTCTAGTCAGTGATTAGTCTTAGGCATCCAAAGCAGTCACCCCGCTTTATATTCATCTCCCTGATGGCTTTAGAGCTGTGCACCTCTTCTTTCTTTGCTTTAAAAAGAAAGCAAAGGATTTAATCCTAAATCCTAGCACTCTGGTAGGCTGAGGCAGGTACATTACTTGAACTCAGGAGTTCAAGACCACCCTGAGTGAAAGCGAGACCCCCATCTCCAAAAAATTAGCCGGGCGTTGTAGTGGGCGCCTGTAGTCCCCGCTACTGGGAGGCTGAGGCAAGAGGATCACTTGAGCCCATGCCACAGCACTCTACCAAAGATGCTAAAATGAGACTCTCTTTCCAAAAAAAAAAAAAAAGCTTCATCTTGCTGCCCTTCACAACACCACACGCTCCTGGCTTCTTTCTACCCTCCTGGTCATTTATTCCCTCCTTCTCCTTTGGTGGCACCTCTTATCTCTCCCCATTCTCTAAAGATGAGAGTATTCTACTCTCAACTCTGGTTCCTGAATTCTATCCTCCTCTCCATCTTTACTCACTAGGGAAGTGATCTGCTCCAGTCACGTGGCTCTAAACGCCACTTACATGCGTGATTCCAAAATGTATATCTCTACCATTTCCTCTTCCTCAATCTCCAGACACACGTCTATCTGCACTATATGTCCTGGGCTGCCATAAGAAAGTATCACAAACGAGGCAGCTTAAACAACAGAAATTTAACTTACTGTCTTACAGTAATGGAGAAGTCTGCAGTCAAGGTATCATGAGGTCTGTCCCTTCTGAAGGCTGTGAGAGCAAATCCATCCCCTTCCCCTCTGCCATCTCAGCCAGCTTCGGGCATGTAGGTGGCGTTCTCTCTGCCCTGTCACATTCTCTCCCCTCTATTTGTGTCTGTGTCACATTTATATTTCATTAGGGTCCACCCTAATAACCTCATCTCAACTTGATCAACTGAAAGACCCTATTTCCAAATACAGTCATGTTCACAATTGCGGGGGTTAGGGCCTCAAGATTTGAGGGGTAAGGTAGACACAATTCAACCCATTACACCATCACACTGCCTCCTTGGCACTCCTCTCGAATGGGAATGTCAAACTGAATACTTACAAACCTCTCATTTACCTTCATAGTAGGTAAATGAAGAGAATCACCATGATTCTCTTCCCCTCGTAGACAACAGCCAATCAATTCCTTAGCAATTATGTTACACACCTGGAATCTGCCCACTTCTTTTTGTTTCTACCACCATCACTTTGATCTGACCCCTTGTCATCTGTCATTTGGACCGCTAAAATAGCCACCTATTTCTAATCTTGTCTCTCTGTGTGTACTTGCCCCCAGAAAGTTTTGCTTTAAATTTTGCTCTTTGTAGTCAAAGTAATATGCCCACAGAATTTCAAAATAGATGAAATACTAGAAAACCGTAATGTGTGATATATGTCATAGGCAACATATGAACAAATGATATATGAAGCACTGAAAAACTTCAGTGAATAATAATAGTTCCCTGTCCTTTTTTCTTCGTTTCTTCTGGTGTTTACTGCCGCGTTGCTAAATAATATGAATTAACTATTATTTCATGCCTTATGAATTTGGGATATTACCTATTGACTTCCTTTATGGCTGGTGAAGAATTAGCTCTCTTATACGGCCATCACCCACTCTCTCCCATTTCTTTAAGAATAATAACACTAGTATTTTCTTACAAATACCTTATCAGTGGCTGATTATTTTATCCACTTATGTTATCATATTTTCACTCTAGAGACAAGTAGTTTCACAAGCTTTTGTGTTCTGTTCTTGGATATAATATTTTGAGATCATGGATGACTCAATTGTCGAAAATAATTTTAGTTTGCCCTCAAACTTGATGATAATTTGGTTGGGCATGAAGTTCTAGGCCAAAAATAACTTTCTTTGGTGCTTTGTAAGAATTCCTCATTACCTTTCGTCACTGACATTGTTGAGTAGGGAAGATTTCAGTGCTATGTTCAATCGTCTTCCTTTGTAACCTTTTTCTAACTGTCAGTTTCTCATGGCCTCTGTACCATGATTCTCTTACGTATCATGATGAGGTGTCTTCACCACAGGTCTCATCTATTCATCCTCCTGGGAGTTCTGTAAAACTTTTCAGTCTAAAGATTCATGTCCTCTAACTGGAGAAAATGTTCTTGTACTATTTTTTTCACACCTACTTATGTCTTTTTGTAGTTCTCTGTCATACTCTGAATTACTCTGTAATACCCTGAAAGTCTTGTCTTTTTCCTTCTTTTTTAGACCATTTTGGTTTTGTCCAAATTTTTGGAAAATTCCTTCAACTCTATTTCCATCACTTTGCTAACATTTTTATTTCATTAATAACTTTCTTTTTTTTTTTTTTTTTTTGGTTCTCCACTTACAGTTTCCTGATCTTGTATTAAATATGCAGTATCTGTCTAATGATATTAAAGATTTCTTTAAAATTCCATGCTGTTCTTTAGTTTATCTATACTTCTTCCAGGATTCTTTTTTTCTGTTTGCTTTGAGCTCTTTTTTTATATTGGAGGGTTTTTTCTGAAATATAGAATGGTTCTTATCTACTTGTTTACAGTGAACAGTGTTTAGAGATCTAGTCCATAATGAGGTCCAGCCACATGGTGGACTTCACTGTGGGCTAAACAGTCAGAGAATTATGTACCAGTATGTTCTCTGGGATTTTTCTATTCCTTTTAAGAAAACTTTTTCTTAAATGTAGGTCTGTGGAGTGTGCAGGCACCAGGCAGGTAAAAGAGGCTGGGAATTCCCCACCTCAGTGTACAAGTGTGCAGGCTTTGAGTTAACCTTCTATCTTCATCCCCAAGCCCCACGTGCCACTCCTTCACATTGCCATGTTCTCTGATTTCTTAGCCTCTCAAGGCCAAATTCTCCATAGACTACATGCTCCTTTCCTTGCCTTGGAGAAGACTAACAGACTCATAAACAAACGTTCATCTAGTCTCTCTGTTTTCAGACCCTTGCCCCACCCCACTCTGCATGGAGTCTTGGGCCTCCAAGTCCTGGACACCGAGACTGGCTCACTCCTCTTTGGTGTCCTCTGCACACATGTTTTTTTCTAACTCCCTGCTTCTATCTGAATCACCTACCATCCCTCTGTCCACCTGTTTCTACTTTCCAAAAATACGTGGCAATGTTTTCACTCCTGCTGTCTCTTCACCTTTTCTCATTGTTCTTAAAGGTTTATGCCTCTTTCAAATTCCTTTACCATTATTTCAGCTATGTCTCTGGAACAGGAGAGAAAACACATATGGGCAACCAGCCATCCTTAACATCTTTCACTCCAGTGATTATTTTAAAATGTAAAATAGACCTGGCACTTACTGTTTAAAATTCTCCAGTGGATTTTTATCACATTAAGATGAAATCCCAAACATGTTACCATGGGCTCCAAATCCCCATGTGATTTGGTTCTGTGTATCTTTCTGTCCCCTCACTTTCCCTGTCCCCTTCACTGAGTACACATCAGTCACACTGGCCTTCTTGCTGCTGGATGGCTTTGGCTTAAGTCTTCACCTGGCTTGTTTCTCCCTGTTATTCAGACCTCAGCTCAAATATCATCTCCTCAGAGAAACCTTCCTGACTTTCTTAACACAAACAAGTGTCCCCTCTTGGCACTGTCTTCAAGAGAAATTTGGTATATTTTTTTAGAGCAGTCTTCACCAGCTGTAATTATCTAATTTTTTCCTCATTGATCAATCTCTTGCCAGCATCCTCTCCACTAAAAGGTCAGCTTTGTAATCATAAAAACTCTGTCAGACTTGCTCACTGCAGCATGCCTAGTGCACAGCACACCACAGATAATAAATATTTACTAAACAGTAAATACTGGATGTTACTGTCTCCATTGATTAAATGGGGCAAACTATACTAAGACCTCTAGTACAACAAAGAAATTTTGGTGAACCTTAGAAGAATTTACCTGAAAATATAAGACAGTGTGAATTTTAAGGCATTTGAATTTCCCATCAGGTTTAAGAGGCTGCTGTGTATATAAACCAAGGGGACCTGAAACCCTCTGAAATACCCTCTTCCCTGCCATGCCTACTAGTGCCAGTTTATTTGTTCAACATACTAGTAATTATCAACCTACTACAAGGTTGGACAATTAAATTTGCAAACTCATCCTAGAAAAAGAGCTATATACCTCACTGCTGAATATCACTACAGTCATCTTCAAGATACTCCCTTTGGGAATCTATGCATTGAAGCCAGCTCCTAGTTCAGGCTTCAAAGAAATTTTGAAACTCTTTTTCTGGAATGGGCATCATAGCTGTCCTTATATTATCCTTGATAGCCTGAATGTCATCAAAACATCTTCCTTTCAGTATTTCCTTTATCTTTTGGTAAAGAAAAAAAAATCATAGAGGCCAGAGCAGGTAGGATGTTCCAATTCAGTTATTTGTTTACTGGCTAAAAACTCTCTCACAGCCAGTCCCATGTGAGCTGGGATATCTTTCTGTCTCCTGACTTTCCCCTGCAACATTGGGGACCAACAACCCACCCCTTGCAACATTGTCATGATGCAAGAGCCACACCTCTCTCATGCCAAGATTTTTACTTAAGATATTCCCAACTGTTTTTCTTCTCTGTTGACTTGGTCTGCTGTGCTTCTTATAGTCAACCAGTGATTTTGATACACAATTTGATAAATTTGTGCAATTTTTAAATCACTTCTACTCATTATTGGCCACCTCGACCTCTCTTTAGCAATAATACTTTTTCTCTCCCAAGAAAAATGTTTAATCTGTTTATAGACTTCCATTTTCTTCCTGGCATTTATCCCCATAAACTTGAACTAACCAGTTCCTGAATTCACTTCTACTCTTGCTAAGTTTAATTTAATATTTGTTTGTTGCTCTAGTGCAAGCTCCAACATTCTCATGATGGCACACAAAAACATGCAACAATAAGGAAAACTACTCATTGACATGAACATAGCTATGAGACACTGATATACCAAGGTTATGAACCTTACCATGTTGTTTGTACAGTGCTGGCAACATAAGCACATAATGGCAAGCTCACAAACTTAATTGGTGTATATATGTCTGTGTCTCTCAAATCCTTCCTCTATCCTTCTCCAAATCTCAATCTCTCCCTCCATTCCTTCTTTGCAACACTGATGATTTCACAGTACTTTTTACCTTCCCTACCCTCCCATCATCGTCTGAAGATGATTCAGTAAGCCAGGAATTCTAGCATGAGAAGATTCTCAAAATGTGGGCCTCAGACTGGTAGCAATGGCATCACATGAGTACCTGTTTGAAATGTAGGCAGTGGGCTCCACTTCAGACCCATGGAATAAGACACTCTGGGAGCAGAGACTGGCAATCGATGTGTTAACAAGCTCAGGTGATTTTAATGCACCTTAAAGTTTGATAGCCATTGCCATGGCCATTCTACTTTCTGAACCTTCTTTTAACCTCCAAGTTGGGTGTTCCATGAGGAAGACATGACTATCAGGACAGCTTACCATCATCTCCTGCTACTTCCCAAGGTCCTCAGCTCCCCATCCCCCAGCAACCTCACTACTCATTCCTCTTCTAAAATGCTTTCAGATCTCTTACTCAGTCTAATTGGTCTTTGTAGAATATTTATATTCTAAATATAAATATAAAATAGAATAGAATACAAATATCTTCTATTTTTATTATAAAATAATTTTATAATATTTTATAATAAAATTAAATAATTTTAACACTCAGAATATGATCTAGGCCAGTACAAATTTATTTACTATTATTTATGTTTCCTTTTGCATGAATCATCTTTGCCAATTTAGCTATTTAAACCCTTGTATTTTAATGAATATTAAGGCTTTTTATATAAGTATGAATTCTATTAATCATATTTATCACAAATATTTTCTTCTGTTGGTTTTTAAAGTTTTGTTTTATTGTATTTAATAGTAATGAAGTCTAAAAGTCAATACTACAATGTAATAAATTATAGACAAATATGTGACTTTGTCTCTGTAACATCTTCTATTGTTCACTAATTAGAAAGTGATTGTTCCCTACAGAGTAGGAATGAATTCTGTACTGTAGTTTTTTCATGGTTTAAAAATATGTAACACTTTTCCTGGTTCATTTTGGTTTATGGTATAAAGTACTGTAAAGGCTAATTATACCCCCAACACTTATTAGTTAATAACTGCTTTCTCAACTGCTTTATTAAACTTCATTTCTTTTTGCCAAAAAGTATTCATTCATCCCCTCATTTATTCATTTGTTTGTCTCTGCCAGGCATCAGGAGCCACCATGTCAGCCGCTCCCATGACCTAAACTTCACTTTTTCAGAGGCAATTGAGTGTAAAGTTTAAGATAGGGCTCTGGAGCCCAAGGCTTGTATTGAGTACCAGCTTCAGCTCTAGCTGATGGAGGTAACTCGGGAGAGTCCTTCAGCTTTCAGTTCCTTCATGTTTAATAATGTTCTCATCAGGTCATTGAGAGGATAAAAGAAGTTTGTTATTCATTGGGAACATAATAAGTTATCTATAAATGTTAGCTGTATTACATTTAAAAATGCACTACATTCTCTTTCTGGCCTCTTTTTAACATTGACACATATGCCTACTTTCGCACTATTATCATACTATTGTAATTATTATTATTTCCAAGTATAGGCTGTTTTAAAGTGGCCTTGTCTCACAATCTTTTCTAAAAGAATTACATATAAAATGTATATGTGTTATCTGACTGACTTGACCAGGTAGCAAAGGAGCTTACGAGGTTAAAACATAGGCGTTCTGAAAGAGGAAATCAAGAAGAGTTTAGAAATGCCATTCCAGTCTGGTCAGCCTTGACAGGTGGACAAAATAAATGTGGTGTTTTCATAGAGGAACCCAGCCTTAGGATAGAGGAAGGGTGAGGCAAAAGGAGGATGAGAAGGAAGACAGGGGAGTGTAGGAGGTGGCATAGGACAATATTCACATGAGACCAAAACAAAGAGGCAAAATGCAAAGTAAAGGTGGACAGTGAGTCATAGGAAAGAGAGCTGCCTAGCTCAGCCTACACAGCTCCAGCTCTTTCTGTGATTGGAAATGGATTCGACTAAATCCCTTAGCAATTAAGTAAGTAGGCTGTGCTTGCACACAGCCAATGATATGAAAGCGAGACAGTAAAACATGTATCTCTGCATTTAGTGCTAAGCTCCATTCTATTTTGCTTAAGTGTTTAAATGCAGTTACTGATTTTTTTTTTTATTGGCTGGATATGCATGATATTACGTTTTGCTCTAAAACGTTGCAATTGCTTTTTATTGGTGCCTTCAAATATTTCTCAATACATATTTCCATGAATTTTTAAAATTATTTATATCATTTCAAACTTACCAAAATCCCCTTGACCATTATTTCTGCATACTCAACCATTTTGGCCTTATTCCACATTTAAAATTATAATTTGTGTTTCCCAATAGATATCTGTTCAAATTACATCGTGACTCCTAACCTTTGTTTTACATTACCTAAGAGCACATAGTGTTACTTTCAGAGAGGGTAGATGCATATTGCATTGGAAAGCTATGCTGGGTCTGATCCATGAGCTTGCCTTAAGGCCGATTTATGCCACTTAAAGTAATCCAGTATGCACTTGGTAATTGAAATCCATTTATTAGCATCACTCCAGCCCATTTAAATATTTCTCTTTCAGATGCAATTACGTCAGGAGGTGAGCCAAATGGCTTGGGAAAGACATGGGCATATCCAACAAGAAGGCTATTGGCTGCTTACCAAAAAGATGGTTGGTGTACACAATTCCTAATCCAACTCTCTTCTCTGCAAGGTTCCCATTTATGGGGCAGTGTCAACATTTCTCCTCATTCTAGAATGCTTGGGACTTGGGATGATCAATGTTCATGGTGACAACCACAAAGAAAAAAAGTTACCATAAATTTCTTCATTGCTTGTTTCCTTCTACAAAAAAAAATTCCCCCTTATTTCTTTTCCTCTGCCCTAAAACAAAACTTCTCACATTATGTGAATGGTATCGTATCTTTTAAAATATGTTTGACCTCATAGATACAATTTTAGCTTAGGTGGAAGCTCACCATCTAATCACAACATTGAAAAGAAATGTTTTAGATACTAACAAAACTAGCACATGTCTATGATGAAGCATCATAAGGCCCTTTTAATGAACATAGATGGGTGTTTATCTGTATTTATGTATAAGAAGGCTGCTAAACCAAAGCATGTGAACTAAATAATTCAGTGGAATGCATAGAGAAAAACTGATGATTCTATATTCTAATAACTGTTTTATGAAAAGCTTTTCATTTAACTCTCAGATCTGACTCATAAATCCACATTTGAGTAGTGTAATGAAGTTATATTTAACTCAAGAACTCTCCTCCCATGCCAGGTTTCAAATCTGCTTCTAAGTAAACGTCCTTTTGGGGACTCGTTATGACTATTCCTGTCTTCCCTCAAAACAAACCTATTATGGATGTTCACTTCCCTTCTTCTCTTGACTTCTGGCTGTCAGATTTACACCTTTTCCAATCCATGCTATTTTGGCCTATAACAGCAATATCACAGCCAAGGATGGGCAGCCCAAGCCTGGCAGAAGTTGCCAGAGAGTACCTAACAAATGTTTTCTTATGGGATCCACTCAAGAAATGGCCTAAAATAATATTACAGGTGAGTTTTATATAGACTACTGGAAGAATTATCAATAAATCACTGATTTAAACCCATGTTTAATACTAGACCAACTTTATTGAAATACAGGAGGCACATACAGCCAAATCACACAGACAGATATACCCAGTGCCAGCCTAGGGATTTGAGATGAGAGGGGTGAGGCTGTGCTGGCAAAGGAAGATGTTATGTAACAAGCAGCCTTGTCCTATGTGAGGGTATTGTTGGAATAGTCATTACAGCTCTGCACACCAGGAAGACCTGGTTAGAAATATCACTAACAAGGAATTAAGTTCTTAATTCCAATTGCCCCCCAAAGTAGCACTTTTATTTAAACACACATCATCCTCCAAACAGAGTCCCAAAATGTTTCCAGTGCCCTGACTCTCCTAGGAAATTATACACTAGCAGCAACTGAGAAATTCTGTGCATTAATGGAAGAAATGGGGCACTGCCTCGTTTATCTGGTATCTTTCATGGGTGCTGTCATCTATAATAAAATTACCCTTTAGTCTTAAAAAAAAAAAAAGCAGCATGAATGTTGTATGGGTTTCATGTTTTTCAGAACTTTAACATTTGAAAACATACAGTTAGCACTTCTTGCTCAGCTTATAATAGGTAACAAATTATATCCCTATTGTGTACAATAATAGAATATAAGAGAGAGAGAGAGAGGTTTTTGAGCTTGTATGCAACATTAATGAGCAGAGAAATCTCAATCCAAAACTCCAAGGCAACGCTTGGTGGCCTTGGGTGAGTTATCTAATTTGGGGGGTGCTTCAATCACAAGTTGGAAATCCCTAAACACATCATTTAGAATGCATGTTTGGTTTTAAACATTTCTGAAAATATAGCCTTATCAAGTTTCTTTACTTCTCAACAGAACAAAAGCAGATAAAGCATGTGATTTTACCTGCTTTTTGCCCAAATGCTAAAAAATCAGCAGCCGGGTTTAAGTAGTTGGGTCCAAATGGATAATTTTCTTGGTATAGCCCATAAACAGAATTCTTTTTAATATTAAAATCTTCATGAACTTGTAGTATTGATGGGCTCAGAGCCCAAAAAAGGAGAATAACATGAAAACAGAAAATTGTTTTCAATGAAACCAGATCCTTAGAAAATGGACAGTATCCTGAGGGCTAGTTTCATGGGTTTTTTACTACCACAAGACCAGTGCAGCAATCGTCTTTATAGGGCCCTCACCACAGCCCCTTAATAGGGATCTGCTCCCTGGGAAGGAGATGAGGGAACTGCACTCTGCTGGCTGACTTCCTTCCTTCCTTCCTTCCTTCCTTCCTTCCTTCCTTCCATTAAATCATAGCTGTGTACGTTAATGCAATCATGGTGTACAATGTGCTGGTTTTATATACCATTTGAAATATTTTCATCAAACTGGTTAACATAGCCTTCACCACATTTTCTTAGTTATTGTGTTAAGACATTTATACTCTACACTTAGTAAATTTAACATGTACCCTTGTAAAATGCACCGTAGGTGTGTTCC
>NW_003852431.1:12634887-12639076 GCF_000181295.1 Otolemur garnettii
TGCCTTGTTCCTGATCTGCGTGGAAATGATTTCAATTTAACTCCATTCAATACAATATTGGCTATGGGTTTGCTATAGATGGCCTCTATCAGTTTAAGAAATGTCCCTTCTATACCAATTTTCTTAAGTGTTCTGATCATGAAAGGATGCTGGATATCATCAAAAGCCTTTTCTGCATCAGTTGAGAAAATCATATGGTCTTTGTTTATTTTGTTTATGTGCTGAATTATATTTATAGAAGTATGTATATTGAACCAGCCTTGAGACCCTGGGATAAAACCCACTTGGTCATGGTGTATAATTTGTTTGATGTGTTGCTGGATTCTATTTGCTAGGTCTTGTTGAATATTTTTGCATCAATATTCATTAGTGATATTGGTCTATAATTTTCTTTTTTGTTGGGTCTTTTCCTGGTTTGGGGATCAAGGTGATGTTTGCTTGATGGAATGTGTTGGGTAGTATTACTTCTTTTTCTATATTTAGGAAAAGGTTAAGTAATATAGGTACTGGTTTCTCTTTAAAGGTTTGGTAGAATTCTGATGTAAAGCCATCTGGTCCTGGACTTGTCTTTTAAAGGAGATTTTGTGTAATTGATGCTATTTCAGAACTTGATATAGGCCTGTTCAACATTTCCACTTCATTCTAACTAAGTCTAGGAAGGTGGCATGCTTCAAAGTATTGGTCTACTTCCTTCAGATTTTCACGTTTCTGAGAATAGAGTTTCTTGTAATATTCATTAAGAGTTTTTTTAATTTCTGAGGAGTCTGTTGTTATTTCGTCTTTACCATTTCTGATTGATGAAATTAGAGATTTTACTCTTTTTTTCTTGGTTAGGTTAGCCAAAGGTTTATCAATTTTATTGACTTTTTCAGAAAACCAACTTTTTGATTTTTTGATCTGTTGTATAATCCTTGTATAACCCTTTTGTTTTCAATTTCATTTAATTCTGCTCTAATTTTGTTATTTCCTTTATTCTGCTGGGTTTGGGATAGGAATATTCTTCTTTTTCTAGTTGCTTGAGATGTCCTATTAAGTTGTTAACTTCCTCTCTTTCCGTTCTCTTGTGGAAGGCTTGCAGTGCTATAAATTTCCCTCCTAGGACTGCTTTTGTAGTATCCCAGATGTTCTGGTAATTTGTGTCTTCATTATCATTTTGTTCCAAAAGGTAATGTCATTCTTAATCTCATCTATGACCCAGCATAAGGTCCAAGAAGATGCAAGAAATAATTTCTATTCTTTTAAATTTGCTGAAGTTAGACTTGTAACCTAAGATGTGATCAATTATGGAGGATGTTCCATGGGCTAATGAGAAGAATGTGTATTTAATTTTGTTAGGATGTAATTTTCTGTAGATGTCTGTTAAATCCAATTGTTGAATGGTTATGTTTAAGTCTATAATTTCTTTGCTGAGTTTCTTTTTGGAGGAGCTATCCAACACTGCCAAAGGAGAGTTAAAATCTCCAACTATTATGGTGCTGGAGGAAATCAAGTTGCTCATGTCTGTTAGAGTCTCTCTTATAAATTGAGGTGTATTCTGGTTGTGTGCATGAATGTTAATAATTGAAATCTCATCATGTTGAGTGTTACCCTTAACAAATATGAAGTTACCATACTTATCTTTCCTTACTTTTGTTGGTTTAAAGCCTATTGTATCTGCAAATAAAATCACAACACCTGCTTTTTTCTGGTTTCCATTTGCCTGAAATATAGATGACTATCCCTTTACCCTGAGTCTATATTTATCTTTTAAAGTAAGATGAGACTCTTGTATGCATCAGATATCTGGCCTAAGTTTTTGTATACAATCAGCCAACCTGTGCCTCTTTAGAGGACAATTTAAACCATTCACATTAATTGAGAATATTGATAAGCCTGGTAGAATTTTGGGTATTGAGTTTTTCAAAAATCCAGTGGACATTTTTAATCCTTTCACCACTGTGGAAGTTGGAATTTGATCAAAAATTTCTGAGTGAGTTTACTTTGATGGTAGAGGATTGCTCTTGTCATCATGGAGGATAGATCTGAGAATAACCTGAAAAGCCTGGTTTAGTTATGGGAAATTTCTTCAACATGTGAATGTCGTTAAAGTATTTAATTTCTCCATCATAAATGAAACTCAGGTTAGCTGGATACAGAAGCCTGGGTTGAAAATTATTTTGAAATCAATGACCACCCTCTTCTAGCTTGAAAGGTTTCAGCAGACAGATCTGCAGTCATGCTAATATTTTTCCCCTTGTAGGTTATGGTTTTCTTACATCTGGCTGCTTGCAGAATTTTCTCCTTCACATTAACTTTAGTGAAGTTAATTATAATGTGTCTGGGAGATGCCTTATTCAGGTTGAGTTGTACTGGGGTTCTGAAACTTTCTGCTATCTGAATTTCAGAGTCTCTTGGCATGTCTGGGAAGTTCTCTTTGATTATCTCATGGAGTAGAGCATCAGGGCCTTTTGAAGCCACCTCGACACCTTCAGGAATTCCTATAAGGCAAATATTAGTTTTCTTCAAATTATCCCAGAGCTCTCTGAGAGAATGATCCATTTTTACTCTCCATTTCTCTTCCTCTTTGAGTGTTTGGGAGCATTCAAAAGCTTTATCTTCAAGGTCAGAAATCCTTTCTTCTGCTGCTCCATTCTGTTACTGAGGGATTCTACTGTTTTTCTCAGATCTTTGAAGGTCTCAAGTTCTTGTCTCATTGTGTCAAAACCTTTGGTGATTTTGTCTTTGAATTCATTGAATTCTTGAGACACCTTTTGAAATGTCCCTTGAATTTCTAATTCCAACTTTACCTCCATTCTATTAATCTTATTTGCAATCCCAATTCTGAATTCAATTTCTGACATCTCAGCTACTTGTTTATGAATGGGAGCTTCCAGTGTGTCCACCATGTCATTTCTTGGGGGAGCTGATCTACTCTGATTATTCATGTTGCCGGAGTTTTTCCATTGATTCCACCCCACGATTATTTTATACCATTTGGCTAGATGAGCAGATCAGGTGAAGTTGGGTTGGGGGCTCCTGTAGTAGGGATTAACCAAGAGCTGGGACTGGTGTCTGTACCTCTTCTCCTAGAGCTTTTGCAAAGGACAGCGCTATGGCCTGAGACACCTGGGACCTGCTTGGTGTAGTGGGGCTAAGTGGCTCTGCCTTGTTTTCAGCTGGTGTCTGTCCAATCCTAGTGAATCAATAACTCTGGGTTAAAGTCTCAGCTGTGGAGAAATACTACCAACTAAGTCACCCCACCTCCCATGGGCAAAAACTGGAAAAGGAAAATCAAACCTTCCCACAACCACACACCTGGGGTACCACTTTGGATAGTCCTCGGGTGATTGGCCCAGGTCAAGAGTTCCAAATCAATTGTCCTAGTCAGCACCCAATCTCAAGTGGGAGAGTTCAAAAGGTTTCTAGCAAGTAGATAGCAGGGGTCTGTTCATGGCTCAAGTATGACTCAGTCCAGTGCTCCATAGAGTCAGAAGGACACACAGCAAATGAATTAGTCCAGGAAGTTTGATGCCTCCTTCCCCACCTTACACCTCTGTCATAGCTAGTCACTCATAACTCCACAGGGCTATGACCCAGTTGCCTCCAAGGAGAAGATGCTCTAGGAGTTTGCACCTGCCAGAGTCACAGGGAGATCTATGTCTCCTCGGCCAGACTGCTGCACTCTGCTGCCAGCCGGCAGGGGAAGCTGAAGCCCAACAACCTTGGGTGCTTAATGGAAGCTGGGGTAATTCACTCAATTCCAGCCCCACCCCAGATTGATGTTGCTGCCATTTATATTCTCACAGAATTAGCATTTCTGTCCCAGATATATTCCCCTGCAGGCCAGACTCTGTTTGAGTTCACAAAAACTGTGACTCAGCACTGCCTTGTGCCACTGCAATTGCATCTGCATTCTCCCAGAGCTGGCATCTCTGTCTCTGCTGCACTCTGTGTTGGGCTGGGTGCAGTTAAAGCTCACATTAAGCTCTCAGTTCCTGCCTCTCCCTGGACTGGTACTCACACACAGCTCTCAGTGTCTGTTTCTCCCTGCTGGTGCCTTGCCAGCTTTTGTCTCAGCTATGTTCCACTGTGGGCCAGGTGCTTCTTAGCCTCACTAAAGCAGCATTTCTGACTCAGTCCTGCCCTGAGAGTATGCCATCTCTGGGCATGCATATTCTAGTCTTTGTCCCTGCAGTGCCCTGCCTGGGTA
>NW_003852431.1:12639217-12641948 GCF_000181295.1 Otolemur garnettii
TGTCTCTCCAAAATATCCCCGAAGGTGTGAGCCCTATTGTTCCCACCATTGCTGCTGCTCCTCTGTGCCACAGGGCACCACTTCTCCTTCTCCCTCTCCCTCTCAGTACTCTGTCCTCTCTTTACACCCATGTCACAGAATCAGCACAGATCTGCAATAGCCCACGCCTTGTCCACACCTCTCAAGAAAATGCCAAGAATCTAGACTCCATGGGGAACAGGCTTCCAGACCACAGGGTGAGAGTGGAGGGGAGTGCTGGGAGTTCAGAATTGCAGGTAGAGAATATATACAGTTTTATACCTAGTGGGAGAGTGCCATGGCACACTAGTGGGTCCTATCTGGAGAAGGAGTTCCAGATTTTAGATAGTCTCTCCCTTGGGATAAAATAGAAGGAGATCTGAACTCTGCTCACTTATTTGTATAGAGTATACTGCAAGCCATTCTCATGGGGGAAGGGACTCCTGCCCACCTGGCGATGGAATTTGTACCTATTGTTTGTTTCATTAGGGTCACAGCTCACCTCAGCATGGTTGATGTGCATTGTTCAACCTTCTCTCTTAGCTCAGCTCCAAACCATCAGCTTACTTGCTAAACTCCTGTCCTTTAACTCTCCTTCTGGATGGGAGTCTCTATGGAAAGCTGGCTCCAGTCGGCCATCTTGCCCAAGTCTCCCACTCTGCTGAGTTCTAAATTAACCCACTACCCCTTGCAGATCTAGGTTATTTAGAAACTGGCCTAAAAGGTTAGTTATCAACTAACCTTTTATTTTAATTTTTTTCTGTATTTTAAATTTCAGAGTAATATAAGGCCACATATGATTGTTTAATTTGTTAGGTAAATTGCAAGTTGTAGTTGAGCCCTTTACCCAGGAGGTGTGCCATATACCCCTAAATTGTGCCCGTTGGGTGGAGAGCTCACCAAACCATCTCCTCCCGCTGCTTCCCTCCCCTTTCTTGAATTTAATTGTGCATTTCTCTCATATGTATGTATAGTTGTTCATCTACTGGTTTCATATTAGTATTGAGTACATTGGATGCTTGCTTTCCCATTCTTGTGACATTTTACTTAGGAGAATGTTCTCCCAATCCATGCAGGTAAATACAAAAGAGGTAAAGTCTCCATCTTTCTTTATAGCTGAATAGTATTCCATGGATACATATACTACACTTTATTGATCCATTCATAAATTGATGGGCACTTGGGTTGTTTCTACATCTTGTCAACTGTGAATTGAACTTCAATAAACATTCAAGTGCAAATGTCCTTACGATAAAATGACTTTTTTTTCTTCTGGATAGATACCTAGTGATGGAATTGCTAAGTCTACTTTTAGCAATTTGAGGATTTTCAGACTTCTTTCCAGATCTCCTTTATTTTAGATTTTGGTAATCAAAATAGGTTTTTGGTATTATTGGAGAGATCATATCTTTCTAAGGAAGTTCATTCCAAAAGTGATCAAAACACATTTTTACAACCTAAAAAAACTTAGGGATTTTAGATGGATACTTGTTCTGTGAATAATTTAAACCTCAATTCCTCAAATGATGAACTGCCGTCCTCTCCTCTTTGGCAGCTTTAGGTCAAGAATGAAATTCTATGTTTGATCTTTACACATGAACATTATTTATGAAGAAAATCCACACATTTTTATTCTTTCTTCTGTCTTCTCATTCCAAGGTTGAACACAAACACTGAGGTGGGAGTTTTGTAATCTGCCTCAACAGGAATTACTTCAGAGAAAATTTGGAACGATCATTTAAGAAATTGAATTGACCCTTTCTCAGTAAATTGAGGTGAAATGAAAATATAAAGCTAAACTATCCAAGTCAGGGCAGAAAATGCTTGGAACTTATTTTCAAAGGCTAATTCTGATATGAGAAATTGGCAACAACACAGATTAGGCATAGAAGCAGCACCCAAATCAAGACTCTATGAGTCACATGCAAAATGTCCAGGTACAAAACAAATCCTTTCCTTATGAGCTTGATCTGGGCCCAGGGTGGGCTCTTATAGGGAAGATGAAAGCATTATAAATATTTTTCACCATTCATTCATTTGTTCTTTCATTCACTTTCCATGTATAGATTTATTTAATCACCCTTGTTCCAGGCTTTATATTGCACACTTCAGATACAGAGATGAATATAAGATATTAATAGTTCTCACCTTTAGGGGTGGCACTTGTGGCTCAAAGGAGTAGGATGCCAGCCCCATATGCCAGAGGTGGTAGGTTCAGACCCAGCCCCAGCCAAAAACTGCAAATATATATATATAATATAAATATATATAATAGTTCTCCCTTTTAATAAGTACACAGTTTAGATTAAATATCACATAAGTTGATAATGACAATACAGAAAGTCTTTATTAATAATAATATGAAACAAAGAGATAAACAACTACACACCCACAGAAGAGAAAAACACAACTGAATTCAAATGGAGGTAGGGGAGAGAAGGATAAGGGGAAAGTGGAGGACAAAGGATAATTGGTATGCTGTCACCAAAGGTGCACAATGTAAGGGTATATGGTACCCTCCTTGGGTAAAGGGCCCAAGTACAACTTGAACTATGCAACATGATCATTTGTACCCTCATATTAACTTGAAATAGAAGAAAAACAAAGGCTGTATTAGTTTGCCATCCCACCAACAGTGTATAAGTGCTCATTTTTACAGCCTTTTTTGGAAAGAAGTATGGAGAATACACAAAGAGCTAAAAGTAGGCCTTCC
>NW_003852431.1:12642143-12642843 GCF_000181295.1 Otolemur garnettii
AAAAAAAAAAAATCTTTTTTTCAGTGAGGACATTTGCACTTGAATGTTTATCACAGCTCAATTCACAATCACAAACTTGTGTAAATAACTCATTTGCCCATCAACCCATGTACAGATTAATAAACTGGTATGTGAATACCATACCCACAGTATTTTACAATAAGTTCCAAGCATTTTCTGCCTTGACTTGGATAGTTTAGCTTTCTATTTTCTATGGCTGAATACCCTGTTCAGCCATTAAAAAAAAATGAAAACTTTACATCTTTTGTATTTACCTGGATGGAGTTGAAGAACATTCTCCTAAGCAAAATATCCCAAGAATGGAAAAACAGGCCTACGTACTCATTTGTACTAATTTGAAACTAGTAGGTAAACAACTACAGGCCCACACAAGAGGAAAAACACAATTAAATTCAAGAAAGGGGAGGCTGGGTGCGGTGGCTCACTCCTATAATCCTAGCACTCTGGGAGGCCAAGGTGGGTGGATTGCTTGAGCTCAGGAGTTCAAGAACAGCCCAAGCAAGAGAGAGACCCCATCTCTAAAAATAGCCTGGTGTTGTGATGGTCACCTATAATCCCAGGTACTCAGGAGACTGAGGCAAGAAGATCCCTTGTGCCCAAGAATTTTAGGTTGCTGTGACCTATGATGTCATGGCACTCTACTGAGGGCTACAAAGTAAGATTATGTTTCAAAAAAAAA
>NW_003852431.1:12642863-12649641 GCF_000181295.1 Otolemur garnettii
AACAGATACCATGTAGGGGGGTTTTGATACACTTCCTAGGGCAAGGATTCATATACACCCGGGACTTTTCCTAACAAACACAAGCAATGTATCCTAATGATATGTAACCTTATATTAATCTGAATTACAAAAATAAAATAATTACAGTACAGAGAGGGGAGTGTAATAAGAAAGAATGTTATAGAGTGTCAAAGTAGTAGAGACAAGAATCACTTAATTCAACTTAGGGGAAGAAAACTGGAGTCAAGTCTTGAAGACTGGCTTGGGGTGAGCAAGGCCCAATGAGGATCCCAAATAGTTGAGATGTGGGTATTAGAGAGCATGACACACAATGTGGCTGATTATACCACTTACTATGGCTATGGCACAGGACAAGATATGGTGTGAGGAGATATGGCTGAGAGTAGAGAAATTCCATATCCTTGAATGATTTTTGTCATTCTTAATATTCATCACTTGGTTCTGAAGGTAATGGTGGACCCAAGAAATATATTAAGCAAAGCAATGGCATATATATATATATGCCATATATATCAGTTATATAATTTTCTTTTAGTTTTTCAGTCTTTTTCACTTTTATATATTATTTAGTATAATATACAGTAATTACATAATAATTCATGATATCATATAATAGTTTTCAGTATGTTTTTGATTTTTTTAATTTAGTACATTCACATTTTCAAAAATTAAAACAACCCAAAAAGTATACAAGTATGTTAGCTCATATCCATTCCTGCCCCATGACATCCATCCTAAATGTTTCTGTCACACAGGTTGCTACTTTTATTAGTTGCTTAAAAAATGTAAATATATGTCTTCTTTTTCTTTTTTTAAAATTTCTTATAGCATAACTGTATACATTAATGCAATCATGGGGTACAGTGTGCTGTTTTCATATACATTTTGAAATATTCTCATCAAACTGGTTAACATAACCTTCATATCATTTTCTTAGTTATTGAGTATTTTTCTCTTTTCTTACATAAAATATAGCATGCTCAATTATAATTTCATACCTTGTTTTTTTTTGTCTTAATTATATGTCTTGCAGGTTTTCCTCTATCAATACATAAAAAGCTTCCCCAGATAAGTGCCTAGCATTTATAAATGATTACTCTCATTTTTGCAATGGAAAAAAAGAATTAGGGAAAGAGAAATTTGCAGGAATCTTGCCCCCCAAATAGTAAGAGCTCTGAAAAAAATTATTAAGCTGAGAAACTGGAGGGATACCAAGGAGACAGAATATCAACAAAATTGGGGAAATCAATGGGGGAGGAACCAGGAAATAAACAGGTCAGGAAAAGAATCAAAGACTCTGGGATTGAGACCATAGTGATCAGTGGAGCAGGGTTAGATGAACATTGACTGACAGAAGGAACTCACTAAAGGAAAAGGTCAAGATAGAAAGGTCTGGAGAGAAATGATGACTTGAGTTTTCAACACATAGTGTTTTATGAGCCATTTGTGTATCCAAGTGGAGGTGCCCAGAAAGTATCAAGCTTAGGAGAAGGTGAGAGATGGAGACTCTGTAATTACTGGAATATAGATCATGATTAAAGCATTGGATATGGATATAATCATCTAGCAAGAATACAAAACAAGAAAATAAAAGCAGATAAAAGTAGAATCCCCTATGCTTATGAGGCAGTTGGAGGAAGGAGAATAAATACTACTTGACACTGGAGATTAGAATAGCTGTAAAATCTTGGGGATTTCCAATGTATGTTACCGTATTAAAGGATAGTTAACATCTTTCGAGCTCATCTTTGGAAAATATTATATTCAAGTGTTTAGAGAAGGACTAGATAGAAAGTGCTACCATTAGATCTGGAGAAGACAAGCTCAGCCCTGTGCCCTGTGTATTGGAGGACCCAACCCTCTTCTGTTTCTTTTCCCACAGAATGAGAAGTTTATAGAACCAGGAGGACATACCCACTGGGAGCCTGGCCCACCCCCAGCCTCCCATCTAGACATGTTCTGGGTATCTGAGATCCCAGAATAGGCTGCCTTCATGACCTGACATCTGCACCCAGCACTGGAGGCCCCTAACTGGCCCGTTCTCCTGACTGAGGCAGAATGTGCCCTCTATCTAGTGACATGTTGGTAAGATCAACATGGGGTCAAGGGGTGACTGTTTACAGGGTGTGTAGAAGAAGAAAGGAAAGGTGAAGTGGGATATCCACATAGATATTTTTGAGAATCTTCAAGGGTGTGAGCTAGGAATGGGAGGATGAAAACAATAGGCCAAAAGTTAGGGGGCTGGGTCCAGTGCTCCTCATCCACCACATCATACAAAGAGTCTGGAAAGTCTAAATTCAAATTGGGTCTCCAGGCATTGTCAATGTAGATTTGTCATGTTGAAAGAAAGCATATGTTTAATTTAGCAGTGGGCTGATCTGATTTATAATTATAATAGGTATATGGGCTTTCATTTGTGTTTTTCAGCTGGCTTCAAAAGTTCACGGCTTGGTCTGGGAAGAAAGAATTAGCAGCCAATGAGGAAAGGTGGCGTACGACTTACAGGAAAGAAACATTTTTAAACACACACTTATTTGAGGCAAAGTTGATTATTCAGCCAATAGTTCTTGTTCCTAAAGCCATGGGTTTAAAGCCCACTTAATCATTATAACATTGAGGTTTACAAAAGAGTAGACAGATTTAGGGAGATCAGTCATACACCTAAGTTCACAGTTAGTAGTTGTTTCTCAGGATTACCCATCTCCTAAACCAGTATCATTTCTACCATATTCTACTGCCTTGAACTTGAAAAAAATGCCAAAGTATTTTTTTCTTTTAAAAAATGAAAAGAAGCATTTCACAAAGACAAAGTATGGTCCTAAATTCACATGGTAGATTAGAAATTCATGATGCAGTCTTCACAAGTTGTCAGTTCTGTTGTCTGATGTATCATCTATGATTCTTTCACCAGAAAATATACACATAAGCAGACTATGATAATCACTATTTAGCACTGACACTATAGCAGTTAGTAACTTATTATAATCATTCAATTTAGTCCATCTTTAGAAAAACAGAAAACTATATACAGAGCCTTAATATAGAGACTCAAGAAAATCTAAAACTATTCAATATAAAACTTAACAGTATCATGCATAGAAAAGAGTTATTTTGGTAGCATCTTGAGTTGTGAGTTAGCCATGGAATGTTAATGATAAGTGTTTAAATAAATTGTATAAATCCTTTAAAATAAGTTTATTGTTTTTTGAAGAGTCTGTCAATCATATTTCAGAAGATAAAGTGTCTATATTCAAATCACACCTGAGTAACTCCCTGGTGTGGCTGGATTGTAGAATAAAAGACCAATATCTACCTGGTTTCACCTGAGATCATTCTTTTCATTTAAAAATGTTTGACAATGGAATAGTTACTTAGTACAAAATTAAGGAAAATTTCCATAATATAAACAATTAAGGGCAAATTAGGATGATTAAAAAAAAAAAAAAGCAGCGGCAGCTTCCAGAAGCTAAGTATTTGACAAAGGTATTAGCTCATCTTGGCTACAGTGTAGGTCAGGACTCCCTTCACTGTCCCTGTAGCATTAGAAAAAAGGGGACCCCCCACATCCAGATGTCCTTTGTGAGCACTGAGCAGACAGGCCTTAGTAACCTCAGATCCCGGAGGGCCACCAAAGCAGAAGCCCAATATATCTTTTCTTTGCTGGGGACCAAGGTACCCTGAGAAACTTTGTGAGTTTTGACCATAATCAGGCTCAGGTTCAGAATGAAGTATGTGAAACAATGATTCTTGCCCTCTAAGGAAAAATGCTGGGGCTCTGGAAGTCCACAGAGAGCATCACCCAACTCCTGTACCAAATGTCAGAAGGTCCCAGCACTGTGTATAATCATCACTGAGCAAATGCCCCTCCCCAGATTCCCTAAGTGCTCTGCCAGGGGTTGATGAGAAGTTTGTGCCCTGGGACCCAAACCTCTCTGCTGTGGAGCCTGGGGTGGAAGACCTGGTCACAAGACAGTGTGACAGCCATTGTTCCAGAGATGAATGGCAGCAGTAACACCATAGTCAAAAGCAGCAGAGGGACCACGGGAAGAATGTGGAGTGACAGCCAGAGCCTCCAGCACTGAAGCTTCCCACATATCTCCCTCCTGGGACTCTGAGTGCAAGTGGGCTTGACTAACCCAAGGTGGCCCAGGAAGGGAACTAATACTCAGTTCAGGAAGAAGCACGCCTACCGCTTCTCAGAGACATGTAGAGAGAAGGAACTGCAAGAAAGTTGGGGCCTGTCTGTAATTAGCAGGCAGGCTTATAGCAGTAGGGTAGGGGCTCTTACTGCAAATAAGAGAATAGTCTCACTAAATAGAGAATAGAGAATCCAGGAACACATGTAACTTATATAATACACATACATGCATATTCCATCGCATACAAACACAAATCGTGCATAGCATAAGTAATATTAGGGTGCAACTTTGCCATCTGATCGTTTAATACTCAAGTGTAGATTATAATTGCTCTTGAGCTATGTCTTTTATTTAACTTTAATGTCACTTCAGGATTTACCCTGATGTGAGCTATATGTGTGCCTGTAAGACATCAGTCATTCAACCTGTCTATTAAGTGGTGCCCATATGTCAGGCACTATGCCAAGCACTCGTAAGTCAGATATGATCTCTACTCTTGTGTGCCTTGTAATCAAGATTCACTCCAAATGTCATTATCACTCAAAATGTTTCATCAACATCCCAAGTTTAAAGTATGCTGTTTTCTTCTTATTTATTTTATACATGGAAAATTAGGTGTTTTTAAATTTCACTACAACAAAACATAGCATACCAAATGGTAAGAACAAGGCCAGCTTCATGGGCACGTGACCTGTGTGTTAACCTAGGACTCCAGATTTGATTTCGTGCCCTATATTACCATCTTCAAATCTGTAATGACTTTTGAACAAGGAGACCCCACATTTTACATTGGGCCTTGCAAATTATGTAGCAAGCTTTGGGTGAGAAGAGTTTCGTTGCCCTGTATACAGAGATAGTGTTGCCCATGTAAATGGGTAAATGATTCATGGGTAGGGTTGCCAGGCTTAGCAAATAAACATATGGGGCACTCAGTTTTAGTACCAAATAGTGAGTAGGAATACCTACAAGTATATGCCAAATGTTGCATTAGATATACTAACAGGCTGTCCATTGTTTATCTGAAATTCAGATATAAATGGATGTCCTGTATTTTATTTGTAAGCCTTCTCATGGGATAAAGACAGGAAAGCATCTGGTCCCAGCATGATTACTGCTACATTCTCTTTCAGGCTCCAAAGTATCTTAGTTTGTGAATAATCTTTGTGATTTCTGGGTGAAGGATCTGAAAAGAACGTGGAGGAATACAGACCACTCTGCTACTCTGCTACTTAGAGAACCCTTGTTGAAGCCTGAGACTCCTACGCTCTTCATCTTAGAGGGGCCAGTAGTGGGGAAGGGCTTAGGCTTATTCTCTTATGCATCCACATCAGGGCGTTACTTGGGTGAGAACTTGAGTGGCAGGAGGAGAAACAGAGGTTACGTATGGGCAGTGCCAAAGGGTCTCCTGAGTGTTAGATGGCCACCTTGGATTTGAAAAGAATTTCCAAAATGAGATCAGACCCCAAAAGAATTATCTCCTACATCACATCCAATTGCTCACAGATAAGCCTCAAAGAGGCCTTCTTTGAATGGATAAATTCAAGCAATGGAGGAGAATGAAAAAGTGATCAGATCATCTCAAATCAGCGGAGTTGTGGAGAGTTAGCCAAAGTCTCATCTGTGAAATCTGTAACTTTGCTTGTGTGGGCTAATTCCTGTGTTTATTTTAATTCCCCCATCCAATTTTTCCTTAGATAATGGAATCATTTGACTATAACCACATGGTGGTTGCTAATAAATAACAATTCATAGGACACTGACTTAAATCTCAATCCCTTGTGTTCTAACTTCTATCTCTACCACGTTCCTAAAGCTGTTCTCCTAAAATCCCCAGGTTGCTTCTAATTTCCAGATTCAGCAATATGTTTTCAGGCTTGGCATTCTCTCTCCCCCCTTTGGTTTCCCTGACACTTGCTCACCTCCTTCTGTTTTCCTAACACTTAGACCCTCACCCACCTCTGGCACCATCCTGCCCTCACCATGCTCAGACACAGGTAACCGACAAGTCCTGTCTTAGTCTTTTTGTTGGTTTGTTTGTTTTCTTTTTTCCGTCCACACCATTCACAATTTCCTCCTTTCTCATAGTTTCAACTAACATCTATCCTTGGTGTGCTAGCGCTGACTTCTACCAGCTCCCCAGGGCTGATTGTTTGTATTTCTTTGCCATTCCCCAGCCAGTGGCCTTGTGTTGGAATAGAAAATCAGGGAACACTGCAAATCCAGCTCCCATTCTCTGCACCCGAACACCTGGCTGCTCAACATGTCCTGGGATGCCACTCCCCATATTCAGTATTCAAAGGCCCTTACAATCCGGTTGCAATCCATCCTGTAGCTTTATTATTCAATTTTTCTTTTATGTGTCTCCTCCTCCACTCAATGAGACTACTCTGTGTCATCCCAGTGGCTACGCGCCGCCCTCCACTCTCCCTCTTCACCTTCCCCAGGAGGAAAACTCTCCAGCCCCAGCCTTGCCTTCTGGTCTTCTGTCTCCACTTTTGAGGGTCTCTTTCTCATTGTGTTTCACATTACAACATGCATCACAGCTTTGTGTATATTTATCTTTTCGCCTTTATAAACTCAAAAGTACATAAAATCGGCTCGGCGCCTATAGCTCAACC
>NW_003852431.1:12649661-12651367 GCF_000181295.1 Otolemur garnettii
TAGGCTGAGGCAAGAGAATCACTTGAACCCAAGAGTTTGAGGTTGCTATGAGCTAAGATGCCACGGCACTCTACCGAGGGTGACAAAATGAGGCTCTGTCTCAAAAAAAAAAAAAAAAAGAAAACCCACTGTAGATAACATCCTTATACAAAAAATCATGCTTAATGCTTTCTTGAATGAGAGAGAAAAAGATGGAATTTAAACTATCAGCATAGGAGCATCTTTTGTCATGGCTAGAAGGTTGAAGACTTTTTCTACAGCAAGAAAAAAGGGAGCCCCTGGGCAAAATAAACAGAATGCTAAGGATGAGATTAGATTTGTGGGAGGTAAGAAAGTGTCCCAAAACTGGGGGGAAAGGGAGATTAGGAAATGTTGTGATGCAAAGTGAACTAAACAAGAGGCAGGCAAGTACTTGAAGCCTTAAGGAAGCAGGATGAACCCTCTACATGAAAAGTGAACGTGTTGGTACTCATTTATATTAACTTGAAGATAAAGGCAGCAGAACAGTTACATCAGGTTAAATGCCAGTTCTTGTGGGGAGTAGTTTTATATTTGGGGATAGCTGAGTCCCCTCCCCTCAGTTACTCATGGGAAACCCGTTCCAAGGCCACATAAAAACTGTTCTTGTCATCTAGGCAATGCCAGCCAATTGGTCCAATTTCACAGTCTGCACAGACCAGAAACTTGATGTTGCCCACATCCTTGGTGAAGCCAACGTTCTCAAAGATGAACATGTCATCAACTAGCCAGTGTTCCTGGAGGAGATCGCCATCAGGATTGCTGCCATCAGCCAGAGCTGGCTTCTTTCTCATGGAGGGAAGGAAAAGCTGCAGTGGAAGACAATATGAAGAACATAAGAGTTGAAGTGGCCGAGTGACATCATCACTCCCATTGTACCTACACTTTCTACAGCTCCCTACCGGGAACAGAAAAAAAATAAGAACAAAAGGATGGTTGGTCTTCATAGCAAAATGGCAGAAAGACTGTTGACTCTTATTTTTTCAGTAAAGAAAAAAAAAAAAAAAGAAAAGAAAAAATCAGGCAAAAAAATCAAGCTCCTGGTGCTCTCAGCTTGCTTTCTCTGTCTAGCCAACTTTCTAGCAGGCACCCCATGGAGTTCCATTTTTTACAAACCACTGAACAGAGCAGACAGAATGGACATTTAAATTCTTCTCTTTATATTCACCAGCTCCTTGTCTTTTACAGTTTGTTCCTGTAGCCTCAAAGGTTCCTGAGTCTTCTCAGGATGAACAACAGGGGGTGAGCTTCTGGCCTCGGACTTTGCCCAAAATGATGTTTCAGAACAGAATCAACAGGAAGATCAGAAACACCTGTCATATCTGTTTCCAGTGGAAAGGCAGCTGCTTATCATTGTACTGGAGAAAAAGTGCATACAACATTCACAGTACCCTGTGAATTTGGCTGCAATTATTTTTTTCTCTTTGTTTCCCTTAAATTCAGCAGCTGCTTGATCTCACTGTAGGTATTCTTCCTGTTTTTCATTGGGATGTCACCCTGTTCTCTCTTCTCTTCTACTTCACTCTCTTACCCCCTCTGTCTTTTTTTTTTTTGAGACAGAGTCTCACTATGTCATCCTTAGTAGAATGCTGTGGCGTCATAGCTCCCAGCAACCTCAAACTCTTGGGCTTAAGCAACTCTCTTGCCTCAGCCTCTCAAGTAGCTGGGACTACAGGCAACTGCTACAA
>NW_003852431.1:12651436-12655103 GCF_000181295.1 Otolemur garnettii
AAAAAAAAAAAAAAAAGTACATGAAATCATGACCCAAGTATTTTTTGGTCTGATCTTCTAAAAATACAATGTTTGTCCCCTACTGTGTTCAATCCACCAACTTAAATAGTTGCATATCCACCTGTCTATCAAATACAGGTTTTTCAAATCGCTGAATTTATTCAAATAGAGCAAAACCTCAGCTCTTACAGAGTGTGTTTATGGAATAAGAAAGTGATTTAGTTTAGAACAAGTGACTTTGAGTCTCTTTGATTGCATAAGTCTTTAAGAGAGATGCCAACATATTCTTTAAAAAAACTATACCGTGGTTGTATTGAGAACCAATGATTTTTTTTTAAGTGTGAATGGCAATAGAAGACACTTTTAAAGCTAGAAACACAGGAAGTCATTACCTACTCATGGTAGGTCATAGCTGAAATTGCCTCCACAAACATTGAGTCCCTTCCCTATGGAAGACACAATATTATTATGTACAACACCTCATAAAATATTTGAATTACCAGAAAAAAGAATGCCTTCCTCAATTTTTGTGTGCTAATGGCATTGAAAACAAAGAGGGTGATTCGTGTATAGTAATCCATATTAAAATTTAAAATGCATTAAAATTAAATAAAGGGCATAATTCAAGAGCACATATAATTTACATTTGCGTAATGAACGAATAAATACTTCCTTTTCAGAATTTTCCCTTGGTGTGCTATGAGCAATGTCAACTATTGATGCCTTCGGCTCATAAATGGAGTGCAGTCACAGAAGCAGGATTTTAAAATCCATTTGCCTGGCCTCTTTCTCTCCAAAAAAGGTCTCTGTTGTACGCCTCTTTATCTATTTCCTGATAGCTTTTCCCATTTAATTTTACTGCTGCTGATAGTGGTTGTGGGTGTGGGTGTGCGTGTGCATGTGTGTGTGTGTGTGTGTATAAGCTAGGAAACGTACAGTGGAACAATGTGGTCATTCTAGAGCTGTTACACTCATATCACTCACACACTCACACACACCCCGAGGATTTCATTAAGATACAGAACATTCCACAAAGTAACGAGACCCAATGTGTGGAAGTGGTTTGTGAGAGTCAACACTGAAACCTAGGGTTTCTGACAAGCTCATCTGTTCCCACTGCACAGAGAGCAGCTACACGTTTGGGCATTTAGATGTGAACAGTCCTTTTGGACCAGACTTCTGTGCTGTAGCCCAGACTCAGGTGACAGGATACAGGAGACACGGCCTTCAGGGGAAATTTACTCTGCCATTTCTCAGCAGGGCTGGACTCCGCTCAGTATTTATTCGAGTTCTAAGGAAATCCTAGACCTTGACAATTCTCCAGGAAAGGGAGGTGGGTGGAGCAAAAATGTGCCTCAACCCCCAGAATTGTCTAGCAACTCAGAATCACTGGAGTGTGCCCAGCTTGCTTGGGGAAAGAACGGCAACCCTCACTGCTGTTGGTTCTCCCCCTCTAAGTCGACAGCCCTTCTCCACCCTCAGCCACGTCACACCTGCCCGATTCCCATCTGCCTAACAGCAGTTTCCAAAATGTGCCTTGGGAAGATGACAGTGCCAGTGGCACCCTCTGGGCAGATGCAGCCTCACCTCAGGGAGCATGACCTCATGAGCGTGGTGCAAGCTGGATTTCTGCCCCCCGACGACCCTCTCCTCAGAGTGCCTTTATACAGGGCCTCCATATACAATGGCTCTGATTTACACCAGTCATTTGCTGTTCTCATTCAGCTACTATGGACAAAACAGCAAACATCAAGTGTTTCAAGCTTAATATTTGCGATTTTCAGCAGTACCTTGATAACATTGCATTAAGTGAGATCTGCTGATTATAAGCCCCCTGATTAAACCCCTGGCTTCTCCGCTTCGCATATTCTCTCAGCTTCCGACACGTCATTACCAAGGTGATTAGCTGATGTGTCCAAGATAAAGCCTGCCTGTAAAATGACTCTCAGCATGGCTTATCAGTAAGACACGTCAGAAAATTTCTCCATTCTATCAAATTATTTTAAGCCTGTCTTGAATGACTTCATGTTACAGTCCCTACCTGTTATAACCATCAGGTCATTAAACACCCCTGCAAAAGGATTGTGAATGTGCTTCAACACAACTCTAAGAACTTTCTCCTGGGGGGGTTAAAAGAAATGAAAAGATTAAGTTGTTTTAGGGGCAGCACCTGTGGCTCAACAAGTAGGGCACTGACCCCATATACCAGGGGTCAGTGGTTCAAAC
Source organism: Otolemur garnettii (assembly GCF_000181295.1). NCBI lineage: Eukaryota > Metazoa > Chordata > Mammalia > Primates > Galagidae > Otolemur > Otolemur garnettii. The sequence continues at coordinate 12,653,663 of NW_003852431.1, forward strand.
CCAGCCCCTGCCAAAAAAAAAAAAAAAAAACCTAAGTTGTTTTAGCTCTGTGTTGATGATCTGTTTCTTTTCAGCTAAGCCACCAACATAACCCACTTCTCACACATTTCTCTGTGGGAGAAGGTCATCTCCCCAAGAATAGGGGACCTCCTCCTAGGAGAGAGGAGAAGGGAGCCAGAACATTATGTTGTTGACTGGAAAGGGTTACCCAACAGGAGAGATGTAGAAACAGAATGGTAAGATCCCTGTCACCTCTGTGCTGACACCTAGCTCTGTACCTGGAACAGAGAAGTACTCAGTGACTACTTTGCAGAATGATTATTTTGAGGGTCTGGGGTACAATGACTGTGGGACTCTGAGGGCTGTCCGGAGAGTATCCAGCCATTGTCACTCCTATTTTTCATATCACATGTGTTTTCAGGCGTAGGAAATCACTCCGGGGATTTAGCTTAGTTTCATTCCATGCCTGAAGAGATGCTGACACACTTTCACAAATCCCAAAATGGGTTCTATTTTTCTGTCTTTTAGACACAATAAAAAATGCCTATGCTGACACGTGCATCACTGCGTATGCATATCCCGACAGGCTTTTAAAAAAAATAATAGCTATTTAATTTACAAAGAATGTTCCTGTGATTCAGGACATGTCCATTCCCATGGATTAGAGCAGATCGCTGCTTTTTATACACTGCCAACATGTAGTGACACTTTCCTCTTTAGTAGGATGAGTTTCTTCAAACTGAAGTGCTGGTTTCTGGTTCATAATTCAATCCATTTCACTGAGTCACAGAGGGTGGAGTAAGAAGACAAAGTCCTCTGGTGCTTCAGTGGGAGAGCTGTCCATGTTACTGGGTGATTATGCATTTGTCTTTTCACCACAGGAGGTGCCATGTAAAACCCAGGGTCGGTCATTACCACCCTGCAACTGACTTCATGTGTTCTAGAACTGTCCTCACATAAACACTGGATCCGAGGAAACAAAACATAAGACTGTCATTAAGCTGAGGAAGTTTGGAAGGACAGGAGGAAAGAAAATATGATGGCCGCACCAGCTCGAACAGTCTCCACCAAAAAGAGACTCCAATAGCCAGCGACTCTCCCCCCCTTCCCAGGTATAATGTGCACAGCTACACTTACCACGTGTCATAAAGGGAGCAGATCACAGCCGGACACAGCATAAGAAAGCTCGCACTGAACACACAAGCATGCAACAATCAAAATCTAGAAACCCAAAGGTGATCACCCCTGGAAGCAGGTGGGATCGTGCGGATGGGTGGTGGGAAGGTGACCGGAAAGATCACCTATATATCTGTCTAACAAGGGTACAAGTGAACTTTTCTAGAACTAGAATATAAATGTTTTGACACAATGACTAAGCAAATGACATGAAATCTATGTTAACCAGCTTGATGAAAGTATTTCAAATTGTATATGAAAACAC
>NW_003852431.1:12656424-12656873 GCF_000181295.1 Otolemur garnettii
AAAAATAATAATATAACAACAAAACATAATACAAATAAAAAAATATAGCATAACAATTATTTACATAGCATTTCCATTGTATCAGGTATAAGTAATCTAAAAAGGATTTAAAGTGTATGGGAGGATGTGTATAGGTGATACGCAAAAGCTACACCAGTATAAAGAAAGGACTTGGCATCTGCAGGCTTTGGAATCTGCAGGGGACAGGAGGCATGTCCTGGAACCAACCCCAGCAGATATCAATGGATAACTGTTTAGCCAGCTCTTGAGTCCCTGCGTCACTGAAGGAGAACAGCAGCATAATGACTGAAAATGAAGGCAATAAAAGAAACCAGTATATTGCTCCTTGAGAAGTGCTTCCGGGTTTACATTTTACTATAAATATGCCTGAATTAGTAGGACTTGAAATATTTTAAACAAATTAACAAATTCCTAATTCTGAAGAGAGT
>NW_003852431.1:12657034-12677884 GCF_000181295.1 Otolemur garnettii
AAAAGGAGGGCATGACATTAAATGAAACAAACCAGGCACGGAAAGACAGATATTGCACAGTGCCACTCACCTGGGGACTCTAAAAGTTATTCTCATAGAAGCAGAGTGAAACAGGGGTTACCACTGGGGAAGGGGGTGGGAGATGGAAAAACATTGGACAATGGGTACAAAACTACAGTTAGATAGGAGAAACAAGTTCCAGGGTGCCAGTGCATGAAAAGATGACTGGTGTTAACAACGTATTTTTAAGCATTCTCATTAAAAGAAACGATAAATATTTAAAGTGATAGATATGCTAATTACACTGACCTTATCATTACACAAAGTATAATACATGTACTATAACATTATGTTGTTCCCCAGAAATATGTACAATTATTATGTGTCAGTCTAACAAGAAAATAATAATGTACATACATTAGCCTGAGAAAAATTCAAAGAAAGTGGTCATGGGTAATCACACACAATTAAGACCTTACTGCCTGCAATACACACACACACACATATAATTTCACATACCCACCACAACAGGAGCATTCTCTTTTTCAGAAGCAAAGGCACCCTCTTAACTCTTCCTTTTAACCATGGTGTGGGAGAGCAGGAGAAATGTAACTTCTACTACAATATGCTCCTACCTCAGTTATTCTAACTTAAGCTCTTTTGTCAAACTTTATTTTGAAAAGTAATAAAATGCTAAGGTGCCAAGTCTTCCATTTTTGTTTCATTTTCATTTTCCATCAACCGAAAGGAGGTTCCTCTAGAACTTGAGAACCCAACAGTTTTGCAAAGATATTACCTACAAATCCTTCCCAGTCTGTTGTATGTGTAACAGAGATTCCTGGTGCCCTTTCACACCACTGTGCTGATCCTGGCCCTGGCCTGGGCCCTCCTGGGGTCCCCTTGCTCCCCAGTTCCCACCCAGCCTCCAGCCTCAACTCTGAGCACAGCTCCCATGAGCCCTCTTTACAGAGCACCCCCGTCAGCTCATCCATCTCCAAGTCAGAGCTCGCCTCTCCTTCAACATCTCCCACCTACGGTGTGGGCAGTAAAACCTCCCAAACTCAGGTCTTCTGGGATCCCCAATACATCAGCAGATTAATAATAGTAACAAGGGTGGATTTTCAAGGAACGTTGATTTTCACAAGATGACAGAAAAAGTTTGAAAGAAAAAAAAAAAAAATAAGGGGCTGGAGCCCGAGGAGGAAAAATACTTATTCTTGTCTGCCAACTTGTTTAATCTTCCTGAGAATCATTACCATTTATTTTAATTTGTCTTTCCTTAGCAACTACCTCTTATTTGGCATCTGCACACCGTGACACATTTTGCCTGAAGACTTTGGTAAAAATACTCCAGGGAGGGGGACTCACCTCAATTTATTCTTTCTTTTTTTCACCACTGCTTCCACGCGGGCTTCCTCCTGTCCAACAGATTCAAAAATGCTTTCTCTGGTCTGGCAGTTTTCAAAGGGTGGCCTGGGGACCCCTGGGACAGGGTTGCTGAGACTCTTTCAGGGAATCTGTAGGGTCAAATTGAATTTTATGACATTAAGACATTCATTATTCCTTGCTTTTTTTCACTTACATTCTCTGATGGGCGTGCATGTTTGGAAACCTATCACAAGTTTCCATCCATAGAAATCTCTAAGATAGTAAAACAGTTACAGTTGTCTAGATTCAATTAATGTAAGTTGCCAGGCAATGCGCTGCATAATTTTGTATGTGCAAATACTTCATTGTTACCACGACCCCATGAGATAGATACTAAGTCGGTTTGGCTAATGAGTGAACTGTGGTTCAGAGAGGTTAATTCCTACATTAGCAGCCTCCACACTTCCATGTCCTTCACGGCCAGAATTGGAAGCTAAGTTTCTCATCAATGGTTTATCACCAGTGGTACGACTTTATAATAACATCTGCCTTAATAATTACATTATTTTCCTTTTAAGAAAGGGCCAGTGACCATACAAAAACTTTCTCTTCACTTATGGTTTCCCTCTAAATTGTATGGTAATGAATTTTGTGTCTTTACTGGTAAAGAATGGGATGTGTGCTCTTTTTAACTGTCAGTAGATACAGTAATTGCCTCCTGATTTGTATATAAGCCATCAAGGAGAGGATGCTCTCTCTTTTCTTTATCAGAACTTTTTTTTAGGAAAGTCAGAATTTCCAAGAATAAACGCTCTCAAAAATATAAGGTTGGCTCCGTCGTGCCAATTACCTGGCATGATGTGCAAGAGGAGGGGATGTCTCTGAATGAGACTTGTTTTATGTGGTCTTTGATATTTTAAGAAAGAATGGCAGGGCTGTCATTTTTCTATTACACTTGTAAATGCAACCAGAGGACACTGAACAATGGGGTACCCGAAAAAAATAAATAAAAGTTTCAAAAGAGCTATCTAAGCATCTCATTAAGATCAAAGAGTTCAGAGGTATTTTCGCTGGGACTGTGTTTTACATATCAGAGTGTTTCTGTCTTAAAGATTGTTCATCTGGATTTGCCAGTCAGCCTATATGGATTAGAGGTCTCTAAGACCCTTCTCCTCCCGATAAAAAAAGAAGAAAAAGAAAAAAAGAACTGGCTTAAAGAAGGCTACTAAGGACTCCATGGCACTAACCCATTGATAAAATCCTTTCAATGCTCAGTTTCTTGGCTGTCATGGACTTCACGGTTTTGTATGTTAGTTTGCTAATGAGCCTTTTAATTAGCTGTGTGTGAGTAATTGTTCCCTTATGGTGGTGGTGATGGTGGCACCTGTTCTTTGACCCTTGGTTGACAACAAAATCAGCTGCCTAGGTACTTTTTAGTCAGATAATAAATATATCAGTCTTCTAATTCCATGTCATGTTTAAAGGGCTTTCTACCATTAGAAATGACTAATTTAAAAATCACAATCTCTAAAACTTTGCATTACTGAGTTCAACTGACTCCTACTCCATTTGAATAAGTCACTGTATGGCCTTCATAAGAAAGTTCACTGGGGCCCATTGTTTGGGATATTATTGACTTAACATTCATTAAGAGACTCATAAAAACTCACTTCCTGCATGGTCGGGGCATAGTGTTTAAGCTGTAAATATGGCAATATGGGTGTAAATATTGGCTTTAAACTCTTCTTTGAGTCATTTATTTCCTTTATCTTATTGACTCTACATCACCATTCTCCTCTGTTTAGCCTGGCCCTTTCCCAGTCTCCAAATGTGCTTTCTGAATTCCCAGTGGCAGTTTTGTTGGGATTCTTCCTGAAAGAGTCAGGGGGCACCGAACTGGGATAATTTTTGTTCTCACTCTGTTCCAGACACTCCGTAGCGGCTGAACATGAAGACGGCACTCTGCTGGGATGACCTTTGATTCTTGGCAAAGAATAGCAATTTCACTGAGGGAATTCACTCCGGTTGATGGGTCTCAAGTGTTTGCCGAGATCTCTGTGGAAACAAACATTCGGAGGGTCTTTGTAGAAAAGTCCAGAAATAATTAAGTCAGGAGATCCCTACCCCTGAAAAGATGTCAGGTTACACTCGAGCACTCCCTAACCGATGCCCTTGTATAAATTATTGCTGTTTCTCAGCACTTTCCCTTTTCTCTTTAACTGAGAAAAATACAAAAGAAAAGTCAACTGAATCAAGACATAAATTCATTTTTACAGCTGAATAAGCTTGGTCTTTAGTTGTTTTAAAAATGAAATAAATGGAAAAATATTTGTTGGAGAATAATAAACACACCCAGGTACTTGCTGCTATGCTAAGGCTGGGCTAAAATTGAAGTGGCTTGGTTAAGACCACCTGTGTTTCTTGGTTTGAGCCCAGCAGAGCTTCAGAATATGTATAGTTGGTTTCCGTCCAGCGACCTGGCTACATTCTTGGATCTCTTACTCAACATGAGGCATCAAGATCACTGGAAACTTTAACAAAAACATCAACAAGAAGAAGAGCCAGTTAGCCTATGGTTTGACCCCCAGGCTGCACCCCCTTGCATCAATCTATTTCTAATCTTCTGGGAAATTAGTTCAGCTTTCAAGGCAGGAGGGGGCAACCTGAGGGTACAGCTGCTTAGTCCCCCTTAGGAGATGAAGAATCTACATTCATCCCAAAGCACACATGGAGATCTTTGCTTTTGAATCGGCTTTCGACTTGGCAGAATGGATTCCTCTGTAATAACTCTAAAAGCATCAAAGAAGAGGCAGCACACTGCAGCATTCCACTATGGAATCTAATAAAAGAAACATAAGTCAAAATCATTTCAGAAGCCATTAATATATTTGCTACTCAGAAGCAGCTCCTCAAGGAAGCTTGTTCTTCAGCCCAATAATCTAAAACATATCCGGAAAACAGTAGCCGAAGAGGAAGGAAAAAGATAACAAATCTTATTTTCCAGTTGTCATTTTGGTATACTTCAAAATAACTTGGATACTTTCTGAAGTTGCTATTTTGGGTGGATTTAGACAAGTTTCCAAAGGTCTGCTAAGTTTCACTGCCTTTATCTAACGAAGATGATGAAATGGCCGTGCCAACTTCAGTGGTAGAGAGAACAAGTCATAAGCAGAGTCAATATCACCACTGAGCTGAGCACCTGAGTTAGTGCCCAGTCTTGTAGCACTGACCTTGGACTGATAATCCCTCAGAGTTCTCAGATCAAAACAGAAAGATCAGATAAGATTCTCAGCTCCCACGGTGCACTCCACGAACACATGGGGTTAATAGGTATTATGTGAAGAAAGAGTTTTCCTTTTGCTTATGTTTCAGAAATGCCGTATGAAACAAAATCCAGTTTTGTGATCCAGTTTTGTGACTAGGTTGCCCAGATCTTTTAATATACTGATTACCATTATAAATTGGGGAGGGGGGCTTGTAATATGAAGCTATATCCAAATTTGTCTGACCACGGGACTCTTATTCACAGACCATCCAGGAAATCATGCAGTCTAAAGTTGCTTCCAGCCCTGAAATTCCATTTTTCAGTCTGAAGTAGCTAATTGCAAATTGGCACATACACAAAAGGTCATCGTCACAGCAATTATTAATCATCATCGGATGATGTACTTCACAGGTGGATGTGTGGGAACGGGGAACAGAGCAGGCGTATATAAAATCCTACCTCAGTGGGAAGGTGTTCGTAATCTCCACCTATTCTCCTAACCCTTGAGGGGCTGATCTCCTGTGCATCTGTGGCCTTGGTTGGAGAGATAAGGCCCCAGACTCCTGACAGTGTAAAGGGGCATTACTCATTCCTGGTATTACTCACTGTTCCCTTTTGTTCTCCTCGCTTTCCCTATGGGGTAACACAAAGTCTAAGTAACCCAGAAAGTCTATTTTTCCGCTCAGCATTTATTTGACATTAGATTGTTTCTTTTCCAGAAACTAAAATAAAATTCATTTTTTAAGTATTTTAAAGCAATAGCCCCAGTGAGAGTCCTATACTTTAACTGGAATGGTTCCCTTAATCCGATATTCATGGATGATGGACTCATGCTCAGTACTGAATTTTATAAGTTGATTTCTCTTTAGTGTGATTATAACTTAGGCATCACAGGACAGAAAAGCAAAAATAATAGTGAAGGTGAAGTAACTGAATTGTCTTTCTGTTACAGTTCTGTTAGTGTGGTTTCTTATCTCAATTGCCTTCTTTTTCCAAAGTGTAACAGGTATAAAAATGAAGTGTGATTCCCTTATGCATATGGCAAAGGGTATAAAGTTAATTACATTTTAAAATAGATTAATATTTTAATTATACATAAAATAAATTATAAATACTTTTCCTTGTCAATAATTATTTACATACTTCACTTTAATGATTAAATCAGTGTGTCAGACTGTAACTTATTTAACTCATGGTGGCCATGAAAATGCCCCTCTCAGGTCTCCTACCACATGGCATATGGGTAATTAACCAAGGGCTTTAACTGCTACTGTTGGAAACCACTGCTGGATTTCATTTGTTTTTCTTTGCCCCAATTTAGCAGGAAGACCACTGGATTTGCGTAAAGGCCATAATTCCCATGGGCATTCTTGAGAGACACAGGATTTCTTTGATAGATGACTTTGGCTTAAGGACTCTCTCTACTGTCCTTGCCAAAACTGTGTAAAAACGGCATTGTTGTCTTAGACTCTTCTGCTCAAACTTCCTTCTTTCGGTCTCTCTTTTACCCTGGTGACACCTGCATTGTGGGGCTGATGGCTCTCCCTCTCCATTTTCCCTCACCATCATCTACCCTAATAAATTTCTTCTATCACCAATCTTACCTTATTGTTTCTTTGGAGGACCAAGGCTGTTATGAACCAATTCCTCATTGTTAGGCCCAATTCAGGGTTTTTATTTGCTTGTTTTTGATAAATTGCACTGGAATGAAATTATTTGTCAGATCTAATATATGGGTATTATTAATTAACTCTTTAGTATAGAATCTTAGAAGAGTAATGACTGGCTGCGTGGAAAGTATTTTTTTTTTAGGGTTTCTGATATATATTAGAAAATTTCCCTTCAAGAGTTAGTCCAATTTATGTAACCAGAACAAATTAGTTTTGCTTAGTCACTTTTAAAAGAGTTTTATGTAGTAAGGGTAACAACCTTAGTGAAATAATTTTAAACGTTAGCAATGAGTGACATCAATAATCAATCCTAAGTCAAATAACCTTAAGTAATTTCTCCCTACTGCCATAAAACTTAAACCTCCCCCACATCACAGATACACATACAAACTCACGGTATCTAGAAAATATTGTACATGGTGTTATTAACTTCAACCAAGCAAAACAGAGAAATTTGTCTTGTGGAAGAATTCCTGCAGAGCCAATCGTATTAAGGAGCAGCTCAACCTCATGTTGCTGGTAAATCATCTTGGTGAGCAGCAAACAGAATCTGGCTGGAGATAGCAGAGGAATTTTGTGTGGGCATGTGCATTAGTTTACTTTCCAAAATAATCCCATCTGGATGCATGAGAAATGTTCTATCTGTTTCAGCTCATTAGGAGCCGAGATTCAAGCAAACGTGTTCATTGATTTAACATGCTGGATCCTCGAGAAATGACTCATTCATTTCAATTTGCTCCACCATGTTTGGAGATGGAAGCAGACCAGCAAGCATTTTCTGAGTTGCCTGTGAATTTATAGCGTAGAGAACTGCAATATTTTATTGGCTTTCTCTAAATCAGGCTCCCAAAACAATTAGAAACATGGGAAGTGGGAAGAAATGAATGGTTTAAAGCTCAGCTTTCATTTATTTTAATTGATTCTTCAAACTTTGGGGTCAAAGAGAAAACTTCACGAAACTTAAGGAAAATGGTTCTGTAAAAAGATATCTTGGAGGACTCTGACTTTTCTCTACCCTGAGACTCAACTCAAAAACAGGCTTTCAAAGTGTACGTTCAGTAACTAGTTTCGAATTTGCACCATTTCCCCATGTAAACGATGTTTATTTCCCGTTCATTTATATAGACAGTTATTAACCAACTACTGCATTCCCAGGTTAAAAACAAAAATCCTACTAAGCCTGTAATGGACCGTACAGGTGTTGTGAGGGTTTACAGAGAAGTCAGGGCTCCCCACCCTTAGGGTCTCTTTGGCAAGTGGAAAACAGAAATGATAATGCCTGCAAACCATTTAACTCCATTTAAGAGCTCCCAAAGTATCAACTTACTTTTAAGGGGCACTAATAGAGGGAGCTTAGCGTTTGCATTACTGACTTGAGCAAAACAAAGGAAATGAAACCATGAGCCTATTAGAAGGACCAATGAAAGATGCAGACTTTAGAACATTACATATTAATTTTCTCAGAAAATGCAAGCTATTTTAACTTTCAACACATCTCTTGAAGCAATGGTCTAAAAAGATTAGTATGTTAATAACTTTAGTATAAATTTCTCCGTTTTGACTCTGATTTCTAGATAGCTAATGCAATAGAGGTGTGTGAGGACACACATTCATGTATGTGTGCATATGTGTGTGTGTGTGTGTGTGTGTGGTCACTTTGGTAGTGTGATGTATTAATGTTGTTAGGATCTTTTTCAGTACAGGAAAAATGACTCTAATAATCGTATGAAATAAACCTGTAAGCAAAACTACCTGAAATAGCACAAAGAATGAACAAGTGTGTATTTGTATATAATCAGCCGAACCATAATGCTGAGATTTTTCAAGACCATGTGTTTTAAAATAATGTTTTCTTCATTAAAATTATGATGGCAGAAATGGATCTGTTTTTATCAGAGCCCAGTGAAGCTGGTAAACCGAGGATCAAGGTAAAGCCCCAGCTGCCTGTTTGCCCCTCAAGTTTGAATTGAATGAGTTATTGTTCATCTCTGTCCTAAATTGTCGAATTGGTAGCTTAATCTGCACGATTTAAGAAATTTTCCAAGCTCAAAAATTATCACACTTATTCAAAAGTGAGTAAATTTCAGAGGAAGGAAAAGTTGCTGAGTGGCAGAATAACATTCATGCCATTCAAATTCAATCCTCAGAATCTGTCCTCACACATCATGTAACATGGGTAATTGCACATGGAGTTAAGGTTGCTATTCGGCAAACCTGAAAATAGGGAGATTATAGTATGCTGGACCATCAGGTGGGCCCAGTGTAGTCACAAGATTCCTTAAATGGGGGAAAGGGAAGTAAAGGATTCAGATCCAAGGGGATGGTACCATGAGAAAGACTCAACTGGTAATTGGTAGCTTTGAAGCTGGAATAGGGCCCATGAGATAAAGAATGCAGGTGGCTTCTAGAAGCTGGGAAAGGCCCCCAGAATGGGATCTCCCACAGGGCCTCCAGAGAGTAATGCAACCATGCCCATGCCTTGAAAACCATTTCAAACTTTCGGCCTCCAGAACTGTAAGAGAAATGTGTGCTGTGTTAAGCCACTAAGTTTGTGGTAATTTGCTGGGGTTTTTTGATTGTGATGACAGGTTAAACTCTCTAAATTCAGATAAAGTTCTCACATATAGTTCATTTTAGGTGAATATAAGCCAGAGCTAGTAATGTAAAATTGCTTGGAAAATCTCGGATCTTAAAAGGTATCTCACTTCTTATCAGTTGCCATGATGTGCACCCAGAGTCCCAGCTACTGGGAGGCTGAGGAGGGAAGATTGCTTGAGGTCAGGAGGTCAAGGCTATAGCACACCATGATTACAGCCCATGAGTAGCCACTGAACTTCAGCCTGGACAACATAGCCAGACCCTGACTCTAAAAGTAATTTTTAAAAAGTACTTCACTTCTATTATTTTTTGAGAGGAACTCTATATCTAAAGAAAAAATAATATGGGGAAAATAAAGAATATTGGTTGCCGGTTCCTTCAGAACTGCTTTTCCTCTTGGTTCTGCCACTTAGCAGCTTTCATAAGGCTTTCGGCCTTATTTCTCACATCTGTAAAATACTCATAGCCATAGTGCCCACCTTATAGGATGATTACAAAGATTAAGTGAGCTAATATTCACTCACTGCATAGCACAAGGCCTAACCCTCAATGAATATGCACTCAATGAACAGAATTTGTTATTTTAGTTTGGTCTATTCAACTCTCCATACACCTCTTTTGAAATAATATTTTTCAGGTTTCCAATAATTAAATAGGCTCAACATAGAGATAAAAAGACAACATCTTTATCACATACATTTTTGTTTTCTTACGGATATAACACTGTCCCTTACAAATATTATTGCCCAACAAATAGCTTTCACTTGTTCCATCTAAAAACTCTAACATTGTCAATAAAAATGTGACTCATGACATTACTACTGGGTAGGAACATACCCAGATTTCCCAAAATCATAAAATAAAAACAAAAGCAGGTTAAGATCTCTACCCCAAGCCGCAATAAATTCAACAAATGTGTAAAAGGGTATTGAGACATTCTTCTTAATTCTTGAGAATTTCCTGACCATACAAAGGAGGTAATTTTTGTTTTTATTTTCTATTTCTTCTACCATACCATAGTATTAATGCCTTAAACTCTGCTAGTATACATTTTACAATATAAGAAGCTTACTGAGGTGACAAACTTATCCATTTGTGCTCACAGATTTCAAATACTTTAAGAAATGAACAACAACAACAAAAAACAATGAGATCAGAATGTAAATAGTGGCTTTCCTATCTTCAAAAGAGAGCTAAAGAACATGGTTTGGGTTGACAATCAAAAGGAACTTTCTAAACTTTCTCCCAATCTACACTTTGGGACAGAGTTTACAAAGACACTTGTTGTTCATTATGTCAAGTCTCAAGAAAGACGTCAAAGGGAGATGGATTTCTAGACTCAAGACCCTGCCCCAGGAAGCCTTACCCAGTGGAGACATGAGTCGGGGAGAATGCACTTGACATCTGGGGAGACTCACAGAAAGCAATTATACACAGATCCGTATGACTATGTGTTTCAGAAGGGGCTGAGATGTATATGCACTCTTTCATTTAAAAAAAAAAAATCCTGCTGTAGCAATTCAAAAGAATACTTTTGCATAAACGATTTGTGATGATGCCCATCTATGACTATGTCATTCACTGAAGATATATTTTAATCTTGTTATAGAAAAGCTACCCACTTTCTCCTTGGTAAAGTATTTCCCTAACAAAATAATACTGACCTTAAGAATTTAAAGTCTCTAAGTCATTACTAACATGAAGAAAAATAATATCTGCAGTATTGTGTTCTCATTGTTTTGAAAAACCAGTTCAGAGTGCATACTGTATATTAGAATTTGCCTGTAAAACGAATTATAAAAACCAGATGTAAAGTCTCTCCTGAAAATGTTGGCATAGTAAATATAAATAAAGTATAATTATAAAAGTTAAAAAAAACACTTAATTGAAATATGATTAACATATAAAAAGCTTCCCATGTTTAATAATATATACAATGTGAGCTTGGAGACGTGCTGTGTGTGCAGTCTTACAAGGATAAATCATCCCTCTCCTAGGAAGGAGGAATGGGTGATCATGGAAGGGAAAGCAAAGAGATCTCTTCAATGCTTCTGGCTTTGTGGGGGAAGTTAGAAATTTCTAGAGATGGTTTCAACAAAATATTGCTGTCCTCCCTGACTCTCCTCAACTTCATGTATGCATGTCCTTTCTTAGACTTCTAACTCAACAGATTTCCCAAGCATGCTCTCTCTGGGTCCACAACATACTTGCTTTCTCACCTAAAATATAATTACTGTCACCTACCGGATTCTCAATAATAGTAATATTCAACATGTTCTCCCCTGATCAGCCCAGACCTCCCTCAGATATAACCACTGGTATAACCATCCTAAGTTGTGGTGGGTGCTTGCCCCAAACACACCTTTAAAGGAGTATCTCTGGCCAGTTAGAGTCCATCAGGAAATCATCTTGGTTTGGTATTTGAGAACTTACCTCCCTTCCACTGCTGGATTTCTTTGGACCCCAGGCACACTTTCTCATCTAGTGACAGATAACTAAGACTTCCTTAAAAGCAGTACATCTCCTCCAGCCTTACAGATGTAGTAGGGTTAGCTCCTGGCCTAATCTCGGAGACAGCAATATGTCTCCTAAAGAAATCTCTTACTCCACCCAGTATTAAGGTGCCATTTGGCTTTAGTCTCTTTCTGCTCCTCATCAGATGTCAAAGCCAAAGCATACTTTAAAAATCAGTGTTGTTCCTTCTCGAGATTCTGAGCAATGCTGGTTCCTCCAGACTAGGTAGTCTAGGCAGGAAGCTGTAGGACGGTGTGCTCCATGTAAGGAAGAGGGAGGACACAGTGTCTGAGGAAGGAGGGGATCCAACACAAGGCTGGCAGAAAAGAATTACGAGAATAATAGTGAAGAGAGAGCCCAGGGGAACTGTGGAACACCAGGGATGAGGGAGGAGAGTCCATACTAGGAAGTGATTCATCTCCAGGGGAGAGAGCTTCAGAAAGGGAAACTGATAGAATAACTAACATACCCAAGGCACAAGTTTAGAGTTGAATTGATGATAATTATTAACTCCACAAAAAAAAGGACTGCAGAAAAGAAACAGCATTACAATATATATATATACACCATATATAGCATAAAAATATAATACCATAAAAAATACATATTTTCTATAGTAAATTACATTATACTGTAGAATTAGCTGCCAATCATGTTTTCGTTATCACAATAATGAAATCCCAAAGCTTGCACTGACCTTCATCATGACATATTAGGAGAATGGAGCCTGGGAAGGTTGTATGGTAAAGGATACGGTGTTAAAAGAAATCGGAATTCTCATTTTCCAAAGTGGGAAATCAGTAGATAAGGCCTAAGTAAAAAAGTGACGTCTACAACTTCAAAATCAAGAGATAACAATAAAGTATGTTCTTGAGCTATTTGGAGGTTAAGAGCCAAAAGAACCAGTTATATAAGTTGAAAAGTGGTTTTCACTGGCGAGAAAGGGCTAGAGGGGCCTTGGGCCTCTGTGTTTCTCAACAAGCCTTTTCCACCTATGGCATACTTTACATGGCACGGATCTGTATGATTGTGTTCAATAAACAACCTAATAACATTAACATTTTACCGTTAATAGAAAAGCCCAGCAAATAGTGTGTTTTCATAAGCACCTATATAGCCAGAACTCTGCTGAGCCCAAAGCCTTGATATCCCCAAGGTTTCTTGTTGTTGTTACGCAAATTAACCCTTGTGCTTGTGTCTCAGGCTTTCCCACTGACATCACCATGGGATAAAGAACCCTACAAGTTTGCATTTTGCAAAGAGAATCAGGAAACATACCTTATTCTTCCCCCTGAGACTGACCTCTGTTGAAAAATAAATTCCAAAGTCAGATAGGAATTCAACTATCTTATATGTTAGTGGTAAGCCTGAACTAGAAAATATGATTTGGCTTTTCAGCTGAGAAGAGGCTTCCTTCAAGTTTCCCTCTAGTCTAGACCAAGAATCTCCTGTGGGGAGAATCTGGGAAACAGCATGTCTGTGTCTGTAGTCAGGTGTGCACCCGTCAAGGCCCCAACCCATCTCTAAGCTGCAGAGCAGGACCAGCTTGTGCCCACCCTCCCGGTAGGCAAGAGTGATAAAGCAGGAGCCCTGAGCACCTGAGCTGTCTCCTCCTGTCCCTTCAGCAGATTGCTCCTGCTACTCGAAGGGAAGGCAGAGGCTTTCTCCCCAATAGTTCCAAGAAGGCAGATCTTCTTGCCTTTCAAGGTTAGAATAAAAGGAACAGGCGGAAAGAGTCTCTTTATATAAAGACCCAGAAGAGAACAAACAGCTGCCCTCAGCCAGTCACCATTAAGTGTTGAATAAATCCCCACACCAGGCCTTGGAAGTCAAGCTTATTTTGTCTCCAGTGCTTGGAGACAATAAGTTGCAACAATAAGTTGCAAACTCCAACTTCTCAGCAAAAGTTCTCACTAACTCCTAGCCCTCAAATGACCTGAACCTGGTTCCATTCTCTCTCTCTCTCTCTTCCCACCCCCAGTCTCTCCTCCTCCTCTTTGTTCCAGAGTGGAGAGCTCTCCTTTTCTTCCACTTTCAAATCTGGGTGCAATCCCTATTTGACATACTTCCAAAGCTCAGGTAACAGCCAAGTGCTAAAAATATAAGCTATCGACAAGAAAAGAAGTAGGTGCCTTTAATGGTATATTGTAATTTCGTGATATTCTATCTATTTTACAGCTGGCAACAAAACAAAGAAAAATTTTCCCTCTCATTGCAGAAATACCATTCATGCTTTTTAGAACCTTTATGAGAAGCTCTATGAAACCATTTCCTTCCTGTAAACCAGATGAACAAAATTCTTTCATAAAATAAAATTTGAGGGGCAACACCTGTGGCTCAGTGGGTAGGGAGCTGGCCCCATATACTGAGGTTGGTGGGTTCAAACCTGGCTCCAGCCAAATTGCAACCAAAAAATAGCTGAGCATTGTGGCGGGTACCTGTAGTCCCAGCTACTAAGGAGGCTG
The DNA here is from genome assembly GCF_000181295.1 of Otolemur garnettii. Lineage (NCBI taxonomy): Eukaryota > Metazoa > Chordata > Mammalia > Primates > Galagidae > Otolemur > Otolemur garnettii. The sequence goes on from NW_003852431.1 coordinate 12,670,915, forward strand.
AGGCAAGGGAATCGCCTAAACCCAGGAGCTGGAAGTTGCTGTGAGCTGTGATGCCATGGCACTCTACCGAGAGCGATAAAGTAAGATTCTGTCTCTAAAAAAAATAATAATAGTAAAATAAAATTTTTGCTTTCATATCATTAGGATATCCTACAGATGGGGGAGGGGGGTTAGACAACAAGGAAACACTGTCTGCATCAAAGTGGACTTGCCCAGAGGCAGAGGTGACCTTCTCTGTCACCTAGTTCGCCAATGCAAATACTCCTCATTCTGGAAAACAGGTAAGCAACAGCAGTGGGAGGGACCAGGCCAAGGTAGAGTTTTGTTAGGCATGGAATGAGATTCTAGAAGTAAAATAGATCCAACACAAGAAGAATCAGCAAAAATGAAGAAGAGCTAAGAAGACATTTTGCCCTGAGTTCTCCCCTAGGACACAGTAGTGCAAAACTAAAGCGATCCCGTGCATTTGGCACAGAGCAAGTGCCTGTCATGGTCCAGGGACCAGACGGTATAACCTCGCATCCCCACAAGAACTCTTCCAGAGAGGCATTTTCATCCTTCCATCCCTTTTCCAAATGAAGGCGGAGGCTCCAGTTGGTTAAAAAATGTCCAAGATCACCAGCTGTTACATACCACAGTCAGGATTCAAACCTTAATGCATCAGATTCCAAAACCATCGCCTTCTCTACCTGCCAGTGTTAAGGAGGGGTTCCAAAAACACTTGCCGAAATAGTGAATAAATGTAAGAAGAAGGTGCAGGAGGAAAAGGATCCTAAAATATGGGATGCAACTATTAGAAGGAGGAAATATTGTATGTAAGATTTAGGTGAGAATTTTGCATTTCTTTAAGGCGTATATCTGGTAATGAGATATAGTCAATGAGCAAAAAAAGAAAGAAGAGGCCTACGAGTAAAGGAAAGTGGCCTAAAATTAATAACTATTACTTTAAAGAATAGTTTCCCTTGACTTGATCAGAAATTTAAATTAAAACTAAAGAAAGAAAGAATAGTTTCCCTAGGGAAATAATGGAAGCCACCATAGGAACACTGAAATGTAACTTGAAATAGCACTAATAGAGATTTTGAAAAAAAACAAAACACTGATCCCGGCAGCAAAAACATGGATTAATTGTCATCTCAAAATTCTATCTCTTATTTCAATAATATTATGCTACAGAATTTATGTGGCTCCTAATTAACTCAAGGCTATAAAATACAAGATTCTCATATTCATTGAACTTCATTAGGGCAGCAATAGAATATATATTTCAGCACTTAAGTGAAATTAACAAATGATAATGATACTCATCCCTGGGGGTATCAGATACTAATATCATTGCTTATTCATGTAAGTGCCAAATGCTTTTTAAATCTTACACATCTACTTAAATTAATACTATCCATTACTATTCTGTGACACTAAGTTCTACAGGTTAATTATATATCTTAAGTTGTTTCCTTGTTGCCAGTTTTACTTATCTTTAATTGCTTTTTTTGTTTAAAAGATGCCTAATCACACTTATTAGATTTGTTGCCTTCTTTAATTAGTTTAGTTGGCTATTCAATCTGCTGAATTATCAATCTCCTGGTCTCCCTCGCTCCGTTGCCTAGCATGATCTTTGATGCTGCATTTCTTCTATAGAATTAGTATAGATTTTCACCAGTGACAAAATGTAAAAAAAAAAGTAAGTTTTCGATTCCTTTTCCAATAACCTGCTAAGTTTCTTCTTGCTCTTCCATCATCCCCACCACCAGATCATCACCATCTGTATCACCTCTGTCATCACCACCATCACTGTCACTACTATTACCGCTAGCACCACCAAGTCCTCTATATGAGGTTTTTTTCCTGGTATATTGACCTACTTCTGTGGTTGTGAAGTTTGAGACCTGCCCCACCAAAGTATATACTAAGCCCCCATTAAGCATTCTTGTCAGACATAGGCCCTGTCTTCTACAGAGAATTTGACCCTCTCTCTCTCCATTCCTCGTTTCTTTTCTTCAAATGTCCTCCATTCAGTCTGGCCTACCGTGTTTCCCTGAAAATAAGACCTACCCCAAAAATGAGCCCTAGCAGGATTTCTATGCATTTGTTAAACATGAGCCCTACCCCGATAATAAGATCTAGTGATGTCTTCCTCTCCGCACTGAAATGCATGGCGTGGCTATGCCGTGGATTTCAGTGTGGAGAGGAAGACATCCCCTGAAAATAAGCCCTAGTGTGTCTTCTTGAGAAAAAAATAAATGTAAGACAGTGTCTTATTTGGGGGGAAACACGGTACTTGCTATTGCCCTTCTATAACCTGGTCCCAACTCCTTACATTTATACCAACTTCTTCTACATCAGGTGCTTTTCCTTCCAAACCCACCAAAATCCAGTGTAGAACCATGTTCTCCAGGAAGCCTTCATGTTCTCATCTCCAACTATAATTTCTATCTCTTGTAAGCCTCCTTACCTACACATCCTTTATGTTAATTATCTCTATCTTCCCTTTATTCTGATATTCTATGTCTTCCTCACAATAGAGTGTAATGAATGTCAGTTGATGAGATGAATGAATAAGCCAGGCTGTAGTGTTAATCGCAGTTGAACCGGCAAGAGTTGCATGTTTTCTCCTCCACTGGGTATCAATATGCATTTTTTATATCCTCTTAGCACCTTTTAGAGTGAATCCCACAAAACAGACACTAATTACTTGTCTCCCAATTCAAAACAAGGTATTCTGAAGGAAACTGAGAGAATGATTGTATGAAAAGGGTGAAGTATGAGAATTTTACAGCAGCAACGTTAAAAACCAGGGTAATGCTTTTCAGACATAACTGACCAATTGTCCTGAGCTTCTCACCTCAACCTGATATTCTGAACTGAATTAAGAAAAAATTAAGTTTCTCAATAGCTGTGGAAAAAAAGATCAATAAACTGGTCTAAGATTTGGACCAAGACAACAGCTTTCTGCACCATTGTTCTCTTACATTCTCTGTGCCCTCCCAGGATCTCAAGGCTAGGAGGAGTGATAGAACAGAAACTATCTGTCTTAATAGGCACAGGGGTCCATTCTTAATGGTCTTGGTCTTTAATGGCCTCTGAGGATGGTGTGGGAAGGGAAGAGTACATAACACAGTGGACAGAACTTGGTCCAAAGAGTCAGACCAATCTCAACTGAAGTCCTGGCTCTAATACTTTCTAAAAGTCACTTCAAACTTCTGTTAAGTGTCACCTTCCTTATCGGAAAAAGCAAAAACTGAGACTAATATCTCCTACCCCAGATTGTTAGAAGGATTTGAGGATAAGTAGATAAACTGATAGACATCATCTAGAAGAATACCAAGCATCCTAGAAAAAAAATTAAAATATAGTGTTTTCAACTTTGCCAGTAACCTTAAGTGGAATGGAACCCATATTTACCAGATTTAGAACCCTAATGTAGACTGGAATCGTAGATAAATACTAAGACTAGTATATACATATACCAAAGGTCTAAGGCTACCCAGACAATTGTGTTGATGTTAAAGTAAATCAGAGATCAGGGCAGTAAATATTTATAGCAAACACAAGCCATGGAAAGCTCTATTGTGTCTTGAGAGTGAAGAGTGACTCATGCCTTGCTGCATGTTCAGACAAAAGAGTTGAGGAAGAAATCGCCCTTTCTCCAGTGACTTAGCAAAGGTTTGGGGAAAAGGTGGTGATAATAGGGGAACGAAGGGGTCTTGTTCAGCTGAGAATAGGTAGTATTTCCAGAAACAGGGCTTAGGGATGGACAGAGAATAAGGAGTTGATTAGCCTACCTAAAAAGTGAACTCACAGGGACCAGAAAATAAGAAACATCTGAGTTTCTTTTCTTGAAGTGTGCTACACCATCTTTCTGAGATTTAGTCGATCATTTATTGAATGATAGACTTATTTTATCATTCAATGAATGATTCATTCATTCATTCATCCACCTATTCAGCCATTTAACAAACATTTAGCTAGGAATTATGTGCTGGGCAGTGAGTGCTGAGAACACTGTGGAACCCACTGTGTGCTGGGGTAGACAATGCCTTGATTGTATTATTATGAAAGATTATATATATTCTAGAAGAAAGCCCTCGGTTCACTCCATATAAGAGATTTGACTAGGTAGTTATATTTCTCTTCCCTCTCAAAAACTATAGTGCCAAAAGTTAAAGCCTAGTTTGCCAGTTTGCACTGTGAAATTTGGCAAAGGTCATTAAACACAGATCATTGCCCATTTCCAATGCTCATGACATCTGACATCCCTGAAGGGCTGGCTATTACTACCTGTGTATGCACTTGTGCAAACACTTGTCCTCACAGGCCTGCGGACCTAATCACACACATACATGCCTGGGAGTGGCACTAAGCACTCAGGGAAATGTAGACTCTAGAAAATTATCTTGGGAAATTATCTTGGGATTAAAATCATGCATTGAGGTCAACTGCATCAAGTGTTTGCCTTTTATTATGGGATAACAATAACAAACATATTATCTTTTAGAGACTAAATTTTTCATCTATTTCTGTCCCACGCCTGATTTTCTGTTAAGTCTATGTAATAAAGAAATTTTCTCATGTTTCAAATGTGAAAACAATGAGTTATCATAATTCAAAAAAAAAAATTTTAAGGAACTCAAAACCCTTTAATGCTTAAGCTGCACATATCTCCCCCACCTAGTGTTTTGAGTCACTCATCTCAGATATATTAGTCACTTTCCACAAGGCTGAACCTCTTTTTATTAATTTCTGAAGATTTCTCCTCGGAGAAGGATAACTGGAGTTCTGCAAGAGCATTAGAACAAGATCAGTCTGTTCCTAACGTGACAAATTAGACGGTTTCTATGTGAACATTGCCCTTCTTCATTCAGCGTCAGAACGCATGAGTTGAGATGACTCACGGTTTCCCGGCACTGGTGAAACTAGTTTATTCCTTAAATGCCATCAGAGACCAACTGGATTGCTCCTAAGTACAGAAGGACTTTCAGATCATTCTAGATAAGTGAGGTAGCCTGTGTTTAGCAACAGAATTGTATCAGTGGAAATCGGAAAAGCACCTGAGAGAAATATTTTGTCAGCCCTCATGTTGCCTCCAGACAAATCAATATTTAAACATTGGAGGCAGCCATTTATACATCAGAGTAGCTGGGTAATGTTAATTTTACCACTGACTCCACCTTACCATGTGAGGCGTACCCAGATTCTGACGCAAACATGTTTTCATTCACAGTCACAGACAGATGCCTCAATGGCACTGCAATGCTCAGAGCCCCCAGGAAGTCCAGTAAACCAGGTTGCATTTCTCTACTTGGTTGAAGTATTTCCATTTTCCTCAGCAACTTCATATTCTAAAACTCTGTTATATGCTCTCCTTTTCTTAAAAAAGGCCACAGCTGGCAGAACTGTAGTCCAACTTATCTCGATATTTGTATATGTAATTGTAGAATGAGTTCATAGGTTGGTAGAAAGAAAATAAACCTCAACATCCAATAGAATTATGTTAGGACCCCACTATGTAAATTACTTAATTGCCCCTAACCGTTCCGTCATCTATTAAAGAAAAGGATAATTCTTTATATCTCCTAGGGATTTGTGGAGATTAGAAAAGATAATACATTCCAAGTGCTACTCCTTGGATGTTAGTGACCATTCTCTTCCTTTCTTAAACATTAATGGAAATTTTATAACAAAGAAGATGGTATAAGAATATAATTAACATTTTTTTAATTAAGAAGAAAAAATAATTTGCCAAAGAAAACAATCACTAGAGGGCTAATGAAAGCTCTGGATCCAGCACCACCTATTAGTATAGAAGTTATCAAACTCAACTCACCACCCTAAGCCTAGGACCACCCAACAACACACATCACCAAAGCCGCCCAGGCTGGGACAGCCGAGACACTGTTGCAAGGTGGCCACTCCTGGGAGTCGATGCTACGAGGTTGGTTCTGGTGACAGGGAGAGCTTTCTCCCACAGTCTACCTCCAGCCCACACCATCCTCCTCCACGTCCCAGGCCTAAACCACATGGAGGCAGAAACCAGAGCTTAGTAACAATAACAGTGTCATCACTTTGAAATCCTTTCTGAAACAAGAGTGTATACAAATGAAGAAATAAACAAACAAACTGAAGAGCAGGGAGGGCACCACAGAGTATGGGGAAAGTAGAAAGCGCTCTGGAGTCAGACATCTGCTCTCTGCCACGTCCGGGCTGTCAGCTCTCTGATGAGCTGTCTAAAGCTCTCAGCCTCAGTTTCCTCACTGTCACACAGACTAAGAAGAGTGGCTAAAAAGGTCACTCTGAAGATGAAAAGAGACCATTGGTCAGGTTCCCAGAACCTGTGCTGCCCTACCTCCCTGTGCACGTCCTTCCAATGTGCACAGATGCACCAACCTTAAAATAGGATTTGATGTATTGTATGTAAGAACTGGAAAAAACAGATAGAAATTCAAAGGGTATCAACAGCAAAATCATAAAGGAGAAGCCATAATAGTAGTAATAAGTGGGAAGGGTGAGCAAACTGGTTCAGAGGTAGCAAACAGAGAAAATATGATATTCTTAATAATGTGGCGGAAAAGAGGCAATGAGAATTCCAGAAAAACAAAGGGCTTTGTCCTTTATCGACCTGATCTGCACCTCACAGTGGGTGGTCCAGGAGAAAGTACAGAAAAGGATGGAAGATTCCTATATTCAGTTAGCCCTTTCACACCAGTAATTATCAAGTTAAAAAAAAAAAGAATAGGGGTATCATTTTCTGATAATAAAGGCAGAAAGAAATCTCATGTTAGAAAAGTTAAGTATGGAAGAGTATAAAAAAGTATCAAATGTATCTAGACACACACTATTCATGCACCCATTTATTTAGTCAACAGATATTTATTTATATAACACATAAGACGGGCACTGTTTGAAGTCATGGAAACCCAACAGGGAGCAAAAAGAAAATGTCCCCAGCTCTCGAGGGCTTATGTCCGAC
>NW_003852431.1:12677946-12692792 GCF_000181295.1 Otolemur garnettii
AAAAAAAAAATAAGGCTGAGAGGGAGAGGAAATTTGGGGTAAACCTGGGCTGTCTTTAAATACAGGGATACACTTGGGGAAATGGCACAAACGCAAAGCCCCACAGGAGGTGACAACAGCAGCATGTGGAACATTCCATGTAGAGAAAAGCACAGCTGAAAAGGAAAAGAAAGGGTCTGGTAGAACAAGGGACGCAGGAGCTAGCGGGGCTGAACCCAGAGGTTTGGGTAGAGTGGTAAGCCAGCTCACAGACAGCAGAAAGGCCAGAGGGGCAGGGCTTAGGACAGCCAAGACAAAGATCTGGCTTGGATTTGGGAGGCTTTTGAACAAAGTAGTGACAAGACCTGAGACATTTAAAGGCTCCCCCTGACTCGGGCTGCTGTATTGAGAGAAGAGTGTGGAGGGAGGAAGGGCTGGTGAAAGGACCCCAGTTAGGGGACCTCTGCAGTTGTCCACATGGGGGGCATGAGCCAGAGAAAAAGTAACTGGAGATGGAGCAAAGTGGTCGGATTCTAGAATGCTTGAAAGGACAGGTGAGTAGATTTACTGTTGGATTGGAAGTGGGGGTGAAAGAGAAGTCAAGAACGACTTGCAGCTATTTGACCTGAACAAGTGGAAGAATGGAGTTGCTCCCCTTAACTGAGATGGGGAAGACTAGAGCAGAAACAAATTGAGGGATTGGTGTCTGGGAATTAAAAAATTTGGATATAAATGAGTCACATTTGATATGTCTATTGCCCATCCACACAGGGATGTCTAAAAGGTGTCACTGATCAATGTAGATCACGTACAAGGTGGACATAAAGTTTGTGTGCAATTTACTACGCTAAACTATTCTAAATTGCACATGAACTTTATGTCCACCCTGTCTATATTTATAAATTACAAAGTGGGATCATATATAATACTCAGTTTTATCTTAGGAGAATTTTTTCTTAATATTAAATGTTCCTTAAGAACATTATTTTAAAACTTCCCAATAGTCTCTTGGCATATTTTAATATTCTACTTCTACATATTAGTTTCACATCATTATTATTATTATATAGTCTTTAAAAACATCTTTGACAGGCTCACTATCTCCATAAGAGATACATCCAATTACAAGGTCAAAAAATGTGAAACACTTAAAAATTCTTAATACATAATGAACTGCATTACCAAAAGGATATGCCAATTTAGACTTCACTCCTATTTAACTATACTTTTTCAAAATAGAAGATTATCATTTTCAGTAACTTTTTAAAATTCTTTAAGTAAAAATTACCCATCAATGTTTAACTTGCATTAATCTCATTTTTTAGTAAGCATAAAAATATCCTCATAAGTTTACATGGCTTTCAGATTTTTTTTCTTTTGTAAATATATACTCATATCCTTTGAACCGATCATCTTTGAAGTTAATATTTAGCATTGAAATAATGACGACTGTAATCATGGCGGTAGCTAACATGAATTGTATGTGCTAAGTGGTGCATTAAGCAACTGAAATGTAGTCATCTTTAGAACTTTGTTATTAATGCTCAGTCTACAGTTGAGAAAATTTTGAATTGAAAAGGTAAGCTGACCTACTTAAAGTTATACAATTAGTCAGTGCTTGAGCCAGGGTTTGAACCAACCTAACACCAGAGCCCTCAAAGTAATCACATTCAGTAATTTGAGAAGAGAACAAGTTCAGAGACTGCAGAAAAGTTTGAAATGTATGATCTGAATTTCCTCAGGTAAGAATTTACTAGGATAACAAATCTAGTTCAGAAATGTTATGTGAGCAATTCAGCTACTCTGCTTAATTGAAAGTCCATCAGGGGCAAAGGTTCCCAGCAGATGAGAGAAATCTGACGGGCCACTTGAAGAGCTCATTTCCAGGATGTGAATTAAGTTTGTCACCCCAAATACACCTGACCTATATGTGGATGGAAATTGCTAGGAGTTTTGAATCTAATTGAATTATTTTAAGAAGAAGTGTTGGAAGGAAAATATGGGGTGCCTAAAAATATGCTTTTGAAGAATAATTTATTTTCCTTACGGTAAATACTCTCAAGAAATAAATAAGACTTAGAATTACATTTTAATTTTTTAATGTTGTAAACTTTTTTTATTTTATTAAATCACAACTGTGTACATTTATGGGGTACAATGTAGTGCTGATTTGATATACAATGTGAAATGCTTAAATCAAGGTGATTAACATAGCTGTCATCTGACTTACTTATTTGTTGTGGTAAGACATTTATTTATACTATACTCTTAGTAATTTTGAAATGTACCATTGCATTGTGCACAATAGGTGAGGCCTCACCAAATGTAAAATATTTTTTAAAAGGACAGTGAGGTCCCCTCCCTCCTTCCCTATTCTCAGCCTCTGACCCCGTTGGTTGTCCTTTTCTTAGCAGATTTTTGTTCTCCTAAACATACAGTGAGCAGCAATCCTGCCCAGGGCAGCTGTAGCTTCATGAAAATGACTCTTGTGTTGTGGGATCAAAGTTTCACTCTAAGTAAGTACTGTAGGTGGTTGTGCCTGTGGCAGTGAATCAAGAGTAGCTTTCCAGAAGGAAGAATAGATGGAGGGATTAGGTGAGGAGCCCTGCAGGTTGTACAAGGTCTTTGTCAAAGCCCTGGGAATGTTCCATTTTCTCCAGGCCCTGGGCAGTGAGAGGCAGCCAAGACAGAAGATCTCCCAGTCAGCTCAGAGTGAGATGAACCAAAAAACTCTCCTACATGCTCAGATTGCTTACAAAGAGAACAAACATGTTGTAGCTGATTCCTCTGCTGACCATCAAAACCTGTAGGAGGCAGATGCATGAAAAGTTGCAAGTGATGAGAGCAAGGGAGGCCTGAAGTATAGCAAGATCCTGGCTATTTATACCTTTGAAGGCAGATCAGGGCATCCTCAAGGGAGGGACCCAGCTCTGTGGCTTGAAAAGACAATGGACATGAACGATGACATCATATGCTTCAAGGCCAGCTGGATTCAAGCTCCCTCTGATCTTCAAAAGGACACATGTTCTTAAAAGGCAGCTGGGTCTCAATAAAACTGGTTTGGTTTGGTTATGAAAAGGTAACTAGGAACTCTTCTATTCAATCATAAATTTATGGGAATTGGCCCAGTGTGGTGGCTTACACCTGTAATCCCAACACTTTGGGAGATTGAGGTAAGAGGATTACTGGAGGCCGGGAGTTTGAGACCAGCTTGACCAACACAGCAAGACCCTGTCTCTAAAAAAAAGTTATGGGAATTAATATAAAAATAATTATCAAATAAAAATAGTTATAATTTGATAAACTCTATATACATTCTATATCCTAGACATAATGCTGCACATTTCACATGGTGTATCTCCTTTAATATTTACTAATAAATCTCAGGGTAGGTATAATTTTTATCTTCATTTCCCGGAATAGATATTAAGCAATGTCCCCAGAGTGGCACAACTAGTGAATGACAGAGTTAAGAGGATATATCCAGATCCATCTCATGGAAAACAGCAACCGCTTAATCATCACACTTTCTCCTCTGAATTAGGAAAGACAATTTGGTTATAACTGGCTTTTATATATTAGCTTAACATGTGCTATAGATACTTTAAATGTTAAAGGTTCTTCATTCCTATCTTTTCTTAGCTGTATTTGCTTCTTGTCTTAATGTTCTCATGTATTCATTTATTGCTTCTATTTGATAATCCTTTTTTGAAAAAAAATCCTGCAGGGAAAATATTAACAATCAAATAAACAAGTTACCCCACCCATTATCTATCTGTTACTATAAAGTCTGAAGACTTAACAAACTCACGAATAAAATATAGTCACTGCCAAATGCAAAGGTGGGGTCTGAAGCAAAATGCCTTGGGTACTTAATAAAATATTGCACATTGCAATATTGGGTAACAACAGGAAGTAGAGTGTATAGAATACCTACATAAGGATTACCAGTAACTTTTATTACTGAATAGAATTGGTTCCCGATTTTGAAATTGTGAAGGTATTCAATAGAACAATCTCTGTGAAAGCTTTGCTGTCAGCAGACGTGATTAAGACCTTTACCATACATCTTATTCATAAGTGCCCCTGAGAGGAGAGTGCCCACTCACAATGATTAGCTCGTGGGTCAGCCTGAATCATAAGGAAGAATGTGCCCGACTGAATCACCAATTCCACTTCCTGTAGCACCTGGTTTTCCTTGGGCCATTGCCATTAACAAACTGCTCCAGCCTATGCTTGTTTAGCTTATGAAATCTGATAAGGTCACAACCATAGTGGCATGGTAGTGAGATCCACTAGAGTGGTGGTGCAAGAGTCAGGAAATTTATTACTATCTGAAACCATTACAGTTATCTGGACAGTTTTATGATGCCTGGCACCATATAGTTCTATCATTTAGAAATAAGCCAATCTCTTAGTGTCCTGGGAAGCAAGGCAGGAAACCACTAATACACATCCACGTGAACACTGGGGCTGCCACATTTCAAAATTGTTGAGATACAAAGTATCTGTTAAACTGGCTGTTGAATTTGTGAGCCATCCATCCCACCCCTGATCTCCCATGAGGGCTACCCTACTTCATAGATGGCCCAGGAGCCTCTCAAGACCTCCTGCCGCTACGGCTGGACGTGGTCTCCTCATTTCCACCCTCTAGGACCAGGGAAGGAGCCCTCTCTTGTGGGAGCAAGAGAAAAATAGTCACTGGAATGAAAATATTTTAAAATCATATTCTTGTATCAGTTTAGAAAAGGCAAGGGGATGGAGAAGAGAAAGTTGCTGCTCAGATAAACCCCTACTTGTTTGCATTTACTTTAATGACTATTCTAGGATATGAAATCTGGACAGATCTAGATCCCTAACATCAGCATGCCGAGGCCCAGGCCATCTCTCAGCAGCGGAGTTACACTAATTCAGCTCATAGGGACTGAGCCATAGTCAGTTACAGTGAGAAATTCAACTATCAGAAAGGTCGGACTGATCAAGCTGGGAGATAGATATATGTTCTCCCAACATCAAGTCCCCTGGAAAGGGAATCGGCCAAGGCAAATTGATGAGAGTCATAAAGGGACTCAGAACCCAAGACTAAGCTGATCTTAAATAGCGCCGGACACGCAGAGTCCTGCCGAGGCAACCCTCCTAAGTATGGCTTCTGGACCTTGGACTTTTCTGAGCCCCCATAGTTGGTGAGCTTTGTTATCAGAGAGGCTTCCTCCAAACCAGGAGAGGAAGCAAAGGTTTGGGTTTCCACATTCTGAGTTACAAAGTTACAATCACTCTCCAGGCCTTTCTTCCTCAGTTCACCTAAATTGAAACATCAGTTGTTCCCAAATGCTCCATTCACCATACACAAATGGCTAATCACATCCATTGTGTAAGAATTCTGCAATTTTAACTTTTAGGAGAGTTAACATTAAAAAAAGACCAAAATTAAAACCTGATGTTGGTATATGAGAGCAGGGGTGCTTATCCTCATATACCGACATCAGGTGTTTTTTTTTTTCTTTTGCAGTTTTCGGCTGGGGCTGAGTTTGAACCTGCCACCTCCAGCGTATGGGACGAGTACCTTACTCCTTTGAGCCACAGGCACTGCCCCCGTCATCAGTTTTTAATTTCAACATACAAGCCACCATCAGAAAACTACCAACTGCTTTGATTGCACCCATTTCACACATGCTTCATCTAAAATACTGTAGGATAGTCACAGATTCCCACACAAAGAGAAAATGATACACGTGTCCTTTGCCACTCAAATGGCCCTATCAGTGAGGCTACAGAGAGGGAATTGCCCAAACTTTTTGAGATTTTCACAAGGTTTTGGCTGAGACATTGTAATTCTGCTTCAAAACAGAGATTTCCAAAGTCTTGCTCAGGAATTTGCTACACGGTTGTTCTGTCTGCTTTTCTTCCTGCTTTGTGGACAAATTCTTATTTATGCAATCATGGCATTTAAGTACTAGATGAGACCTAAAGAAATTCCAGTTAAGCCTTCTGCTTTCACCCAACACCCCATCAGCTTAACTCGGAGCTTACCTCTTCAATTCTTAAAGATTTCCTGGAGCAAAGACCCACAATTTCCCTCCTGAGTAAGTTCTAGAGTTTAATCAAGAAGTTCTTTCTTGTGTGTAAATATAAGCTTTCTTGTGGCAACTTAAGCCCATTTCTATTTCTGATCTCTATGGAAATGGAGAACAGATACTTGGTTCTTTAATAAATGACATTCCATAGACTTGAAAACACTTAAGTTGTCCCTAATTGCTTTCTTTTCAAGTAAAATTCCCCCACAGTCTTTTAACTTTTCTTCATTTATCCCATTTCCCAACGTTTTAATTATCTTTATTTCTTTCTGAGGGCTTAACAAATTTTGTAAATCCCACCTAAAACAGAGAGAGAGCCCAACCAACCGTCCTTAAACTGGTGTCAAAAATGTCCAAGCATTTCTCCAAATAAATCTTTTATCCCATCTATATCATGAAATTGTGACTATACCTTATACTACGTTGGTGTTTGGGGGGTAAAGAAGCCATATGTAGCTGGCCTTCCAAGAACCTCTGCTTCTTGGTCTACTTCACTTTGGTATTTCTGATGCTCACAACTTTCCTCCAGTATTTCCATTTACCTTAGGACTATTTGCTTTTCCCAAATAGAAAACACCAGTCAACCGAAACCAGACAGCCGCCTCCCACCAACCCAAATTTCAAATTTCTCCAATGAGCCTGAAATCCCTTTCCTGGCAGTTGGGCCAGTTCAATACTATGTCAAACACCAATTCTTTTCTTATGAGCTCTCTGGACTGGCCATAAGCCCCGTCCACATGGCAAATAGGTCACCACTAGAACTACGTGCTTTTAAATAGGTGATTTTAACAATCCAGTTAAGATAGAACCTTGAAATGAGACACTGCTTAGGAAGGGCCCTCAAAATGACAAGAAAAATCAAAAGAGAAGTATTTTATGAGCAGACTGTGAAACGTGGAGTCATTATTGTTATTTTTCATGAAAGTTCTTGTAGTGACAATTCAATGAGCCTAAGGGTTTTGGGGAGACAATGATTGGGAATCCAAGATAAGAATTAAAATGATGGAAAAGGTTAAATTGGGTTTCATTCAAATAGCAAATTTCATTTCTGTAAATAAGAATGCAACCTGTTGCCTCCAGTTCCTCTGGATTGTATTTCATCATTGAGCCACATGTTAAGACCCAGTATAGCTTTAGTGCCTAAGTACACAGACATTAGGATCAGAGAGTCTGTGTTCAGTCCCCGACTCTGCCACTGTACAAGCTCTGTGATAAACTTTTGGAAGCTTCGGCTGCTTTTTCTTTTTAAAAATCTATCTCACAAATACTTATGTATCAAGAATTTTTGTAAATCCTTTGCAAACATTAATTCATTGAATCCTCATAACAACCCAGTGAGGCACAAGTTATAACAAACCCTGTTTACAGATAGGGAAATGAAAGCCCAGGGAAATTAAGTAAATTTCCCAAGGTCACACACCTAGAAAACAAAAGATTGGGGCTCTGAGCCAAAGTGGCCCAGATTCAGGCTCTGCTCTTAACCACTACTGTTGGAGTTGTCATTAGGATTAATAGAAATAACTTCCAATTGACTGGCAAATAGTAAATACCCAGGAAGTGGTAGGGTGTGCACGTTTGTATGTGTGTGGAGGTGATGATGGTGCTGGTAATTTTATTTATAACATAACGTTCTTCACTTTTTTGAAGTACATTAAGTGGACTTCCAAGGGTGTGGTGGGAGGAAACCTTGCTGATCAGTAGGTGGCGCTCTTTCCTCTGATTACATCTTTACCCCCACCCACCACCAGCCACACCCCCACCATTGTATTGAGAGTAGTTGGATGACGCTAAACATGTCAAATATTAAACTGAGATTCCATCCAGCTCCATCATAAAACTTCATATAAAAAGTCTATGATAACATTAAAACTTTCTGTATTTTGTCAAACTGCATCTACACCAAGGCTAATAACGCTCACTTTGCGCCTCTACCCTGTTGAATAAGGTTAATTATATTTGTTATGTGAAGATTTATTGAGAATACCAAATAAAATATGCCCAGCTGTGTATAGAAGAGCTATTAAAATATTTAACTTACATAGTCACAGTGCTTTATGCTTCATTTGTTTCAAATGGTGTTCACGTAAGTTTACAACTACTCTGTGTAAGGCAGGTTTAGAATAATTATACCCAGTGAGCAGATTAGAAGAGTGAGTCCAGAGAATAACCCCATAGGGGAAAATTATTATTGGGACACAGGATGTGGGTCTTTCTCTAGCGTTTTCCTCACTGTAATACGTTGGCTGTCAGTGGTGTTCTGTTAATGACCACTGTTTCTTCCTTCCCTCTTTTCTCCTATGTTAAACATGTACTAAAATTCCAGGTGGCTACGTGGAGACACTATCACTCAGCGACAGAGAACACTGAGTTTGAATCCTGCCTCTCCCACTTATCAGCCACGTGAGCTTGGACAAATGAACTCTCTGCACTTTGGTTTTGTTAATGGGGGATATTGATTGGATTTGGGGGGGGAGTAAATCACTTGATCCGGGTAAAGCACTACAGCAGTTCCAGGCCCATGTAGCATTTGTTATGCATATTATTATGAATTAGGTACTTTTTCTCCCCTTTCTCCTTCCCCGCTGCCCTTATCCTACAAATATTTGTGGAATACTTGTATGGAGGAACCAGGAAGCCACTGAGGGACACATCAGAAGTATGAAACCAGAGTTAAGCTCTCAATGACCCACTATGCTAGGAGAAATACAGTGGAAAAGACCAAGCCACAGCCATCAGCAAGCTCAAAGCAAAGGAGAGGGGACAGCAGGTGAACGGAGCATTTACTGTCACCGATGTGTCTCAGTTTCATTTCCCCCTGTGGAAGTAATCATTTACTTATTCAGCAAATGTTTATTGAACACAGCCTTTGTTCAGATTAAGATTCATTTGTTAAGATTAAAAATAAAAGTCAGATATGGATTCTACCCCTCCTCCAAACAGCTAAAACCAAATTCAGAAAATAGGAGATAAGAAAGAGAAAGAAAATAATAAGAAAGGCGATGACAGAAAGCAGAGAATGTGTATCGTAAAAGAAGCCACCAAATTCTTTCATGGTTCATCTATACAGTTAGTACAATAATCACTCAACATTTACTGGACACAAAGTGTACGTGATAGAATCTCATCTTTAAAACTTCACATCAGCATAGGAAATCAAGAAAGAGAGACTGGGTGAGTGGGTAAAATGTATTTTTATTTTCTTCTCTTTTTTTGTATTGGTATTACAATAAAATATTTTAATAAGACAAAGTTTAGTGAAGAACACATTATCAAGTGCCTTTCCAATGTTCTTTCCCTTACTCTTTGCTTGACCTTGAAAAAGTCATTTATCTCTCTCTCTTATTTTTTGAGACAGAGTCTCACTCTGTTGCCATATGGGTCATAGCCCACAGCAACCTCAAACTTTTGGTCTCATGCAATCCTTTGCCTTAGCCTCCTGAGTAGCTGGGACCACAGGTGCCAGCCACAATGCCTGGCTAGTTTTGTTTTTGGTTTTGTTTTTAGTGGAGGACAGGGTCTTACTCTTGCTCAGGCTGGTCTCAAACCCTTGAGCTCAGGCAATTCACCTGCCTCAGCCTCCCAGAGTGCCAGGATTACAGGCATAAGCCACCACACCCAGCTATTTCATTTCTTAATAACTTCAATTTGCTGTCTATAAAATAGGGCTCATAATAACTGTATTACTTCAGTCTCTAAAAAAAGGTGCTGAAGAGACATAATGAAATAATAAATGGGGGCATCCTATACCCAATTCTACTATAAGGGGGAGGCTAAATAAACCAAAGCTATTGAGTGAAAAAATGCAGAAAAATGACCACAACTTATTATTGGTAAAACAGAGGTCATTGCTCTGGGGGAGCACACATTCTATGTCACCTCCTAATGGTGAATGACACGGACACTAAAGCTTTTAGCTCCTCTCAGCATCTGGGCTTTGTAGGTGATAAAGATTCAGTTAATATCATTGACAGAATGGCTTTTAGAAGTGATAATAATTTTCAAGAGCTTTGGGGGATAGATTTTTAAATTTCTATTGTATAGAAATAAATTTGAATCACACTCCACCTTGAAATAATTTAGTCACCAATTATTCACTCCATTCCAATATCTGAGCAGGTATTGGCTGGCACATAGCTCTCCACACTTTTCCAACTGCAGAGCACGCTACGTGGGAGAAAAGCATATAATTCTAAGTAGTGATCATTTCAAAAGCTGAAGTCAGTGGCTTGGAAACTAGCCTGGATTTAACCTCTTCCTTCCTTTTCCCAAATTGTGCTATACCTTTCAGGTAGCCTTGTGCAGGGCACATGGTGGAGATGCCTGCCAATTTGGTGAACTGGCCTGAATTCAAATTTTTAGGGCAAAAACTTAAATTTAGACTTTCCGGTACTAGTGAAGCTATGACTATTTGGGGGTTCAAGTAATTCCTGTTGACGTCCCTGTTCAGTTCTCTCACAAATGAAGCTCATCATTCAAGCCCTCTATTTAATTTGAAAAGGTGCTCTAAGGATTCCACTCCAATTGCTGCTGAACATTTTGGTATTCTCAGGGGATAAAAGATGTAAGAGCTCGACGTGTGATAACCTCCGATTAAAACATTGCCTCTGGGTTTACCTATCCATCAGCCACAGAGAGGAATAAAGGGGAAGAGCGCAGATTCAACACCCCATCTCAACTTCTCTCATTCTAAACCTCACTTGCATACAACCTAAAATATTTTTCTATAGATCCTTTGCCTCTTTTACAGTGAAGCAGAGAGCCTAGACAAGGAGAGGAAAGTAAGAGTCTGCCAGGGGGAAAATCTATAGAAATAGTACTTACAAACTACAGGCCTAAAATGGACTATTGATGTATCTCTTTAAGGGGGTGGAGATGCTTTGTTTCTTGTGCTAAATGTCATGGCTAACCCTTAACTGTACTTCAAAAAGAAGGTAAAAAGAAGAGCAGCGGGCTAAAATTTCATAGTTTTCCTAATAAAATAAAGCCCTCAACTGAAGTAAAGGGTGCTGATTTCTTGAATGTTTTACTTAGGAAATCCACACTGTTGTAAGGCGATCGCCCCAGTTGTCATGAGGTATTAACAGGGAACTGAGCAGAGCTGGGACATGTAGGCCTACCCATGTGAGCTGATTTTCCTGTTCACCGTGCCAGTTTGGGGTTGTAAAGGAAAGGGGAAACTTGTTTCTTCTCCTTATCTTATTAATATTCAACTCGCAGTACAAATTCCACAGTTCAACCTCTCAAAGACCCCAGGACACACAGAGAGATAAACGGGAACGGGGAACTCTGAGACTGATTTCCTAAACATATAGCAGCAGGGAATCGTTCTCAGATGGTGAGCCTACGTGTGCCAAGGAAATAAGATGTAAAGCCAGCAGAATAAAGATTATTATTATTTTCAGAATCATAGCCCAATACAACCTCTGCTGACCTACACCATTGGTCATTAAAGTTGAAACATAACAGGAACACTTGACCACTTGATAACTGCGGCTCAAGGAAAGTCTTAAGCCACTCTCCTTCCCACCCCCTCCTCTCCCCTTCTCCATCTCTGTAATAGGAGTCGTCTATTTCAGCAGCTCACAGAGATCTCTGAAGAACTGCTCACACTCATTACCAGCTTTAGCTAAAAACATCATACAAATGGAAAGTTACTATATTGCAAGATTTATTCGATAAGAATGATTTCATTCTAGAATTTAAAAAAAAACAGACTTGATGATCTGTGTATATTTATGTACTAACTTCCACAGGAAGAAAGTCTATGTATAAGAGAGGAAAAACTATCTTGAAAACTAATTCAAGCATTCTTCTGTTTCATTTGGTGATCCTGTTCAATTAAAGAATTATGAGTGCAGAATGGAATGATTCGAACTTAAAATTCAGAAAAATGCTAGAAATTCTTAGCTATCATCAATGATGCTTAACAATCAGTGTGTATTTTAACTAAATATTCTTATTCAATAAGGGCTCCTATCCATTTTACTTGTGGTTGGCAATTTCCATCATAAATAAAAACACACAACCTTGAAATCGTGATGGAAATAGTTCAATCTTGGAAAAGTCAGGAAGGACTCTGGGATCTTATAATGTCTCACTATCTTTAGGATGAACTATACTTATCACCATCTGGATTCTCAGGTTTAGAAAATAACAAATAAATGGGCAGAATCTCAAGTATTTACTACTGACCTATGATTGGTCCTGGTCTCTTTTTTTCCCCCATCTTTAAATCTTTACTATTACCATGCTTGTTGCCCATTTGTCATTAGTATGAGAGGAATTCAGGAAAATCAGAATAAGTTTCAATTATTGGGATCATGATCACTAGACAAAAGTTCCAGACTCCGAAGTAGGAGAAAGAGAGAGAATGGGAATTCTAGGCCCCTGTCTTCCAGAAACCAGCTATTAGGCCTGGAGTAATACCTTAAACTCCCTGAATATCAGAACCACAATTGATTAAAGAAAAGAATAACAAAAATCACCTCTTTACAAATGTCACATCCTATGATTTTGTGATACTTAAGGTACAAAAAAGCACTTATTAAAGTTTTTTGAAATGGAATGTAGTGAGAAGATGGTTGAGTTAGCATGAGGAGTCTGGATCCTAGTTACTCATGCTAGCTGAGTGACTGAGCCAAATTAAACCCTTTCCAAAATAGGAGCAACTATAAAAGAAATCAAATTAAAGTTTTAAAAGCTGAGCGATTTCATGCAAGCCACCTATTAACCTTTCTGGATCTCAATTTTCTCATCTATGATATGGAAAAGCTTGACTAAATAATCCCTGGAATCTTTTAGTTCTAAATTTCAGTATTTCGGTATCATGTTACAAAAATGTTTAACCATTTTCATTTTCTAGATTTGCTAAATCACTACAAAAGTCTAACAGCCATTTTCTACACTAATCTTTTAGAGATTGATTTAGCAGTAGATAACTTCCAATTTATTCACCTGTGACTCTTCAAAATAATATGATCCAGGTATTCATTGCCAGGAAACCAAGGGTTTCTCATGAACCATTTTGTTCATTTCTTGGTTCCTTAAATATTCTTGAGTTTCTCTGCCTTCTTAGATGATGACTAACTCATTTGACTGAAATATATTCCACTTTAAGAAACACAAACATTTACCTTCTTTGTGCTTCTTCAACTATAAAACTGTGACTGTGGATACTTACCTCCATTATAGAAGGGCTTTGATGACTCATGACATTTGCAAGGTGCATTGAGGTCCTTGACGGAAGGCGCTCCATCTGGTGCAGAGTGTAATTAACATTATGAGTTTACCAAAAGAAACATAAGAGTCATTGTTAAAGAGCATTATGGGGGCTGTCTTGGCCTTTAGTCATAAGACACCTCTGATGGAGAGGAAGGTAATAATTTATAATAGCTACAAAAAGGTAACTTGAATATGAAAAGAATTAGTTGTTTTTAAACTGAATAGTCTTTTTATTAGTTAAAGGAGTAGTCATGGTAATGTACTCAACATGTTTTTGGAACTAATAAGAAAAACAATTAAGTATCATGTTTTAGAGGAAATGTTGAATTCTATGAAAGCTGGAAAAGGTGACATATGCATATTCATAGGAAATAGATATGCTGTTCTTTGGGGGAGCTCAGTCCTGTATAGCTGAGAAATTTCTGTTTCTTTGGTCAAAAGTGGAGAAATGACTCTTCTACCATCTTTTATATGTGTTTTGATTCTATAACATGCTATAGCACTGCTAGGGAAAGAGCTAACTACGCCTCCAAAGAGCGTAGCCTGACTGCTTGGCAATGCCAAGTTAAAGAAAGGTTCCCCTAAGCCCATCACCCTCTCTGGGAGGCGGGCAAAGCTCTGGGCAAGTCTCAGACATCTGGAGAAAGACTGTCAAATAACTCCTTCTGATAGGTCAAGCAGAACAGCATCATGCACAGATAGATGCTTAGTAAAAATTCCTAATGATCAAGATGAGGATGAAGATGGTGTTCCTTACAAGGGTGTGTGATTGTTGTCATGACTTGGGAATGAAAGATAATTGTACTCACAAAGTTTACAATTTAGTGCCTCTCATCTCCAATAGCAAAGGAAGAGAGAAAACTTCCATTCTTCTCATTCTTACTCCACTCATGTCTTTGTGTGTGTGTGTGTGTGTAGGTGGTGTTCCAATATTAGAGAAAAAAATAGGTGGTGAAAATAATTAATAATCTTTCTGAGAAGTTACTTAAGTTCCTATCTATCAATAAACTGTTCAAAAGCAGAGCCTGAAGGTAATAAGATGATGAAATGAGAATTAAATGCCCCTTAGTTTCTATCATATTCCTGGCATTATTCTATGTTGCTGGTGGAACAATATGAATCAAATTTTCATGACTTTAAATCATTGAGTTTGCGAGAGGGAGGGAAGGATAAATAGTTGGAGCACATGAAATTTTTAGGGCGGTGAAACTATTCTGTGTAGTCATGGTGAACACACAGCATTAGGCATTTGTCAAAACCCATAGAACTGAGGGACACACAAAGACTAAGATAAACTATGGATTTCAGTTAATAATAATATATTAACATTGGTTCATTAATTATGAAAATGTATCACACTAAAGCAAGATGTTAATACTTGGGGAAACAGTGGGGCTTAGAGAGAAAGGAACTACTAGAAACTCTTTCTGCTTAATTCATCTGGAAACCTAAAACTGCTCTTAAAAATAAAAATTTGGGGCAATGCCTGTGGCTCAAAGGAGTAGAGCGCTGGCCCCATATGCCAGAGGTGGTGGGTTCAAACCCAGCCCCGGCCAAAAAAAAAAAAAAAGA
>NW_003852431.1:12692812-12696721 GCF_000181295.1 Otolemur garnettii
AAATAAAAATTTGAATTCTTATCTGTTCCAAAAGAGAACAGAAAACTTTAATGTTACTAGATACACATTCAATTTCAATTAAGGGAGGCTAAGGAGGTAATCTTTTTGAAAATACTAAGGATATCACCTACTGCAGAAACTGTATATCAAAATCAAGGCTGATGGTGACTCCTTCTTTAGCCTACATGTGCATGTGACACGCTCAGAAGGAGCAATAGTATCACAGAGTTCTCAGTATACTTTGAACCAAAAAAATGAATTAAAATACCAGTTTTTAAAATAAACATCTGTGATGGTCACCATGAAATTTATTCCTCTGTTCCTTAAGCCAAAACTAAAAATAAAATATTTTATATCATGTAAGACTTCTACATTTTTGATTAATGTAACTATTGCTATCAGCTGAATAGAGAATGGGATAACGAGCTCACACAGACAACTGAATTCTGCGTTCTGGATTTTTTTGTGCTTCCTATTCTGGGAATCTCATAAACCGAGATTTAAATGTCATGGGGCAGAGGAGGTCATGTACTGTTCTTTAAGGTAAGTCATTGAGAGTCAGGTGGTTATGGAATAGTAATAACATCTCGAATTTATGCAAGGTCTGTGTGTCCTGAGTCATCTCAAGAACAAGTAGTTCAATTAAGTTACAAAAGATGATGCCAGGTACAACAAATCATTGTGTAGAGATTCTGAGGATTACCTGGGTCCAGAACTCTATAATGACTAAATATGTGTTGAAAGAGACACTCTCTTGATTCTTCTTTGGGTATTATTGCCTTTTTAGGTTGTTCGGCAACACTGCAATGGTCACTCAAGAGTATTCTGAGATGGCCAACCCATGAAAAAGTAAGAAATAGGTCAAATTTGATTTTGGAATATCACAGGATAACTTGTTTCCTTAGCACTGGGTTCTTGCTTTTCCCACTGCCCAGGGATATTTTCCTTCTTGCCCCTAAAACATCTGTTTGCTCCTTGTCTTAATCTGTGTTGACTGCTTGAAAGACTGGGCCCTCCATGGCTGCCTGCATGGGCCTGCCTTCCCCATTCCTGTTCCTGCTGCTCCACTAATACCACCCATTTAGTCTTGCTCATTTTTTACTTATTCATTCATTTACTCATTCGATCACATATATATTCACCAAGTATATGTTGAACACCTACTAGACACCAGGCTAGGCTCTAGGATGTTGCAAATGAGAAAAGAGATATGATCCCTGTACTCATGGAGTTTACAGTCTGTCTAGACAAACATTAAATACAAAGGATACAAATATATATGTAAATAAAATATTCATAAATATTACATAGGAAATGCGGAGTTCCAAGTATATGTAAAATAGAGTTAACTATTCTGAAGGTGTCCAAGTAAGAGTTGGCCAAGAGGAGTTTAAGGCTGTGATGTTTTTATTTAGTCTACCTCGTCATCAGCATGCTGAAACCTGCCAGTCTTGCATCTCACCTCTTGGAGACAAAGCTCCCTATTCTTTTGAAAGATGCAATTAGCTAATCTAATAAATTCATTGTACAATTGACGTGCTGTGGAATAAAAGCACCTGATGATACCTTCAAAAGAACTTCTTCTCTAAAGAGCCCCGTGTATTCATGTCAAAAGAGACATCAAGTTTCTGTGGTATCCATAAATCAATATCGCTAACTGTGGAAATGTGGGGTCAGTTATGATGGGAGAGCCAACGGATGGGCTAATGCAGCCATAGTGGTTCACACTGCATTCAGCTGCCTCCTTTATCGTTCCTAGAGTTAGACCTGACGGTGATCCCTGGGGAGATGTACCCAAGATGGAGGGAGATGTCCTGGGGCTTGCAGGTCTCACAAACTTGCCCATAATCCAAAGAAAGTCCCTGAAAAAAATCACCATAACTCACCTTAGTGGTGATGACTTGAGATCACCTGTTGTAGACCTTCATAGGCTAGCCATGGGCGACCTGTTGTAGACCTTCATAGGCTGGCCATGGGCGACCTAACAAGATAGTCTTTACTAGAGCCTCATGGCCAAGCAATCCAGTGCACTATTGATCAGCCAGCAGGCCGCACAGTTATGAAGCAGCAGCAGTTTAACTCCAATGTGCCCTGGGAGTGTCCCCATTCTCTCCAGATCACAGCCTTCTTGGTGTCACCTATTTGATGCTCAAAATTCTGTACTGTTCTGTTCCATTATTCAAAACATATCCATGCCCCCTAATCAGTCTATCGATCCTCTGTACCATTCTTTCAAAAACCTAGCATCTCTCCAGTATAGCTGGCATATCAATGAAGGAGTCAGCCAATAAAAATACACAAAATGGATTAGTTGTAGCTCAATATAATATTCTGATACAAAATGCACTCCCTTTAAGTTTACATTTTAATTTTTCTGGACCTTACTTTTCTTGTGACTGAAAAAAGGTCAGGCTAGATAAATTTTGAGTTACTTCTCAGCTCCTATAATCTATTAATGCAAATAGATAGTAAAAGTTTAATCAATGATTATTATTTCCACTGCTGTATTTCTCCTCCCCAGATTATGTTCGTAGGCTGACTGCTCCTCCCAACTCTGGGTCAGCTACCAAGGCATTTCTGAGGGATGTTCCATGCTTTTCTCTCACCCAGCCCCTTACCAGAACCTTTCACAGTCACGAGTTTCTCCAAGTTTCTCAAATGCATCCTGTTTCCCAGGCCTCAAAGATGTTCACATTCTGTTACCTCTGCCGAGAAGAAAGTTCTGACACACTTTGTTGGCCGTCTTTTTTCTTTAGTTCGGAAATATTTCAAACATACACAAACACTGCACCGAATAATATAATAGGTGTGCATTAAGCCACAACTCTGACTTAACACAATACAGGGCTAATAGTTTGCTGTTTTCGCAAATTTCTTTTAACGGCAGACCCAGTTGCATACCCGACCTTTATTCTTCACTAGAAGAAAACACTGCTCTGCGCTGTGAGGGGTTTTTGCTTTTCCTTCTAGTTATTTATTGACAATACTATTTAGAATTGTTTTATGGGATTTTAAACTTGTGTATAGGAAATACTGTGTGTGTTGACGTGATATTTGCTTTTTTTGGTCAAAGTAACATTTTCCAGCATCATCTCTGGGGATAACATGAGGAGCCAATCCATTCATTGAAGCCCCTATTTTCCCTTTGGGAATATACCATACTTTAATGATTCATTCACTCATGGAATGCTCAGTTAGACTATTTCCAAATTTGTACTTATACACATAGCACCCCAGGAAATATTCTCAAGCATTTCCTTGGTTCTGAATGAGAAGCTTCTCTCAGAGGTATATGTGTAACACAGAATTTCTGGGTTACAGGTTATACAGACTGTTTATTTGCAAGGCATATAAATGATGAAGCATTAGTATTCAGAATTATGCAAGATAGCTGTGTAAAAAGACACTTGTATCCCCTCAATATTTTGAAACAATTAAAATAAAACATGAATGTGAAAAAAAGAATATATAAAGAATTCCTAAAAACGTGTAAGAAAAAACCAAAGGTTCTAATTTAAAAAATGGACAAAGAATACAGACAAGCAGCTGAATAAAGACTAACCCCAATTCCCCATTAGATATTAGAAATATGTTCAATCAGTAGTAATTAGGGAAATTCAAATTAAATAAATAGGTCCCCAAAGTGGGCCACTATATCAAAGTGACAAATATTAAAAAACCTGAGGAAAATGGCTACAGAGGCAGGTGTTGTTAAAGTCATCCTCTAGGATGATAATGATGTGACTTACTCTCCCTGAACCTTAGTTATTTCATCTGTAATGTGAAGATGCTCTCTAAGCATCCTGAGAGCCCTAACATTTCCTGGCTGCCTTTCCCCATTCAGTTAAATATGATTCTACCAGCAATGGATTCAGAGATATGGAATGAAGGAGATACATTATTTGTCTC
>NW_003852431.1:12697325-12702022 GCF_000181295.1 Otolemur garnettii
GCAAAAGGAAGCTGTTGATGCCTTTAAGAGAATGGCAAGTGTGAATTATAGTCCTCCAAGGCTGAGGACCAACAGATAATGACCCAGGCAGGAGGTGAAGCAGAGCTCTGCATGGCACATGCCAAAGGGTAAGGATGGAGTGAAATGGGCAGATTTAAAAGACTTTGGAGACATCAAGTCAATGATACCTGTTTGGTTAGAGCTGCAAAGTAAGGAAAGGGAAGAATTGGAAGGGCTCTTGAGTTTATGGCATGGATGAATATGGTGCTGTTTGCTGAGATGCAGGTCACAGAGCAGAAGTGGGCGTGTAGCTAGTGACAGTGTTGGGTGGGTTGAGTTTGAAGTATCTGGAGGACCTCCAAGTGCAGATACCTAGTAATTAGTTGAATAAAAGACTGAAATCCTAAAGAACAGCATTGCCTCAAGATTTAGATTTGAGAATCACTGCTGCAAAGAGGCGCATTGAAACTCTGCTAGAGATAATGTTATCTCCCTAGCACATCTAGAGCAAGGAGAAAGGACAAGGGAGACTTAGAATTTGTCAGAAGCGGGGGAGAAGAAAGCAGTTTCATACACACACTTATGCAGAGATCAAGTAAGCGACAGGATCAGCAGCTGCTAAGAACCACAGGAATTTTCTACCTCTAAATATAGATGTCTCCTCTTCTTAAAGGTGAATCTTAGCAATAATGACTTTTCAGGGAAGTCCCATAATGGTTTGTGAACCTACCCTCTCCCAGAATTTACTTTAAGAGATCAATATATGGCTACACTGGAGATCGAAGCAGCCTGTGAAGATCTTGTCTCCCAATTTCTGCAGTCCCCTGGGAACGCCAATCCCAGTTGAAAGTGTCACTTCTGGCTTCACCAGGCTTGTCACTCACACCTGCATGGTTTTAGCCCCCTAATCATCTTGCTTTGCCAGGCCAAACAAGAGCTACCAGAAAGGAGTGAAGAAAGTGAGTATCCTGTTAACATCTGTGGAAACTCCTGGGAGGCGGAATGCAATGGTCACAGTTAGTGATTTAGCCAAAATGAAAAGGATAGCCCTCCAATTTTAGAAGGAACAAAAGAAAGTCAACTGGAAATTGCCCTGGGACCTCGTTCAGGATGAATTCTTGCCTAGAGAAGGACTTTCACCAAAGACTACTCCAGCATTGCTAGCTCTGAACTCCCCTAAAGAAAAGGGGAGCTAAGAAGTGTCCTCTGCTTCTTCAACCCCACCCAAACTGCCACGTGTTCTCAAACTAGCACCATTTTTCCTCTACTATTCCAACCCGCCGCTCACTAGCCAAGCACACATGTCACTACTCAAAGAAAGGCTTTCACATCACTGCTTCCATTTTTTAAAAACAAGGACAAAATAGAAAACAAAAAGAAGTCTGATTGTTATTTGTTGCGTTTCTGCTACAGATGGCACGAATTATAAAGGTGGTCGGGTTAAGACGACTTTAAATAACGAAGCAAGAAACAGATGAAAGGCAATGAAGAACTTGGGCTCCCAGGGAAAAGGAAATAGAGTCCTTGATCCCCTGTAAATACTTAAAAGGTAATAAAAGGGTGGGGGGAAGAAAATACACAATGACAAAGTACCTCAAAACATTGTCACCCAACATGTATGTTTTAAAAGGTTAAAAGGAAGAAAAGGGCAGGCACTGTCTATAGTCGTTTTCAGTCGTGTTTTCAAATCACTCATGGGTTTGAGGTGCTGAAAGTTCTGTAGACCAGGGATTTATGCATAATCAGATCATTCAAAAACATAGAAATGGCTGCCAGGGCAAAGTACAATGTTCACTTTTGAAATCACAAAAAAAGCTTTGTTTTAAGTAGGCTGAATCGACTAAAGTTTAGTTTCAGTGAAGCATGTTTTTGCTTTGGGTGTCATTATTTAGCTTGGCCTCCATGCCAAAGAAACCTTTTTCTTACTTCAACTGTTGTTTTTCTTCTGCTGCTACAACTCAGAAAGTTGAGGCAAGATCCCCGATGCTACATATTTAAATGAGAACTGGCTCTTTGTTTACCTTTGATTCTGATAAAGGGAGTGGGGAGAAGGGGTCTTGATTACTTGCCAGGACTTGTAAAGCTGATAGTAATGTGCCTTGTCTCTAGAATAATCTGGAAAATCAAGTTTAGCTGGTTTGATCAAAGAGTTTGCAAGTCGGTTGAGAACACTTGCATGCAATAACTACAGATACTGTATACATGGACCAGCCAAAGGCCAAAAAGCTAATAGCTTTGCCAGAGATAAAGGATTATGTATGTTATGCTTGTGAATACCAAAGGAAAGAATTCTCCATTTTAATGTGGACGGCTAAGGTTTGTACCGGTTAGACATTCAGACAAACAAAATACTCTAAATCTTAAGGACTTAAGTCATGACAAAAAATTTTTTAAATCCTGCTGCTATCTGCCCAGGAAATCCAGTGTGGAGTGAGGGAATAAACTACACACTTCCTACCGATGGTTCACCCAGGGAGAGGAAAGGAGTTCTAAATACTTGCGAGGTGAGGTTGCCTCCTTTGGGGGAGTTCCTCTTCTCCGAAGCGTCTAGCCATGACACCTGCAGACACGTGACTGTGATTATGATTGAGATGGATATGGAAAGGGTCTGGCACGCACTCTTCTTCGGCCATCCTCCTTTTGGGCAAGTCAGTCACCTGGGAAGAATCTTGGTTGCTCTGCCAAGAATTGATTCCCTGGATCAGAGGACTATATGCCTTGACATGAGAAATTAGAAGAATGAAAACTGAAAAAGACGTATCAAGTCATCTGCCTCTGGACCTGCCTGTGAATTAGCCATCTGACTGAGCCTCACGGGGTTCTTTCAAGTCTTGTACTTATATTTTGATTTAAAAATCTCAAGGATAGCACCTTTGCTGATAAAAAATAAGCACAGCTAATGATACTTTCAGCCAGTGCTGTTTAAACATACCATTAAATGATTCCCCAATAGGTAGCCGCCTGTGAGTTGAGACTATTACAGACACCTTCAGGAGACAGTCATTTTGATTGTGATTTCCTACAATGGACACTGTTTCAATATTACCGAGAAGTTCCATGAAGCTGCTGGGAAGAGCTTTCAACACACACACAAGCACACACAGACACAGACACACACGCACGCTTGGCACATTGACCTGGCATTCAACTAAATTACAGGTACAGTGGTGACATATGTAAACGAATCTGCCAGTACAAGTCACTGGCTGTTATGTGCCCTGCACAATAATAGGCAATGCATTATTCACATTTTGTACTAATTAAAGAACTACTTTGTTGCTAAGAATCAGTGTATTAAAAACATACGTTCTCACTGACTGCGTTCCCAAGAGTTAGAAAGATGAGAGGTGGATCTCAAGTTTCAGGGAACTATTATTAGGTTCTCAAAGTATTTTCTTAATCGCGTGCATTTTTTAAGAGAAAGCTCAGAGTCCCTATCCCATAAACAAGGTCTGATTGTCGGGTTTTAAACGGCCACCACGGGGTTTTCTTCTTTCTGTGCTGTTTTTCCTTCTCACTCCACCAAATTTCACTTCTCGGAATCAGGACCTGAACCAAAGTTAAACATCATAAAGAAATTGACTCAGTACAAACAGACTTTTATTGACTGAAAAGCATTTTTACAGTGTAATCTGCATTTTTGTAAGTCCTTGTGGAAAATCCCCTATGATTGAATGGTACATAAAGACAAAAACTACGCATTGTCCATGCAGCTTTCAAAAGTTGAAGAAAGGGACAAAGGAAAAAAAAAAAACCTGGTCTATCTGACCTACCGGTCTGGTGTCACCACAACAAAAGACTGCTTTTATGGCTGCCTGGGACCTTGTCTCGCTGTGGCCTCCCCATCTAGAGGCGACGCCTGCTCCCTGCCAGGCACTGACACACCCCGACAGACCCAAACCGCCCTGTCGCTGCTCCAAGGACCCCTTCCCGGGCTGTCTCCATGTCATTTCTTCCCTGTGGCACCACCTGGTTTTTTGTTCATATTCCCCCATCTTCTGAGCCCTATTCAGACTTTGCTCTCTGCCTTGGGTGTCCTCTGTCACATATATTCTACATCTTAAGACTCATTTCATGGAAGAACTTCATCAGATGGTCTCACATGCCTGAGGTTCCACGGGACCCTCCTCTCAGCCTGAAAGGGCTGAGACCCAAAAGCACCTCTGTGTGCCTCCCTGACTGCACAGTACCCTCTTAATCCATTTCTCTGGAGCGTCCCCTTCTCTAGTTTTTTGGCTCATGCATGCGAGTGATTCGCACAAACGAGAAGGGACTCCATGTCACTTTTTCTCATTTGTACCTTGATAGGTTTTTATGGAAGGAGTGAGAATGAGGTGAGATTACAGTTAATTTACCAGAGGTTATATATTCCCAGGATAGCACAGAACATTGAAACATTGGTCTCACTCTTGCTCAGGCTGGTCTGGAACCCATGAGCTCAGGCAACCCACCTGCCTCAGCCTCCCAGAGTGCTAGGATTACAGGAATGAGCCACTGCACCCAGCCTGTGACTATTCCTTTTATATCATCTCCCCCCAACCCAGCCCCCATGTTCCCCTCTCCAGGTCTCGCTGGATTTTGTGAAGAGTCATTCATTTTAGCCAAGTGTAGTGGCTCAGGCCTGTAGTCCCAGTACATTGGGAGGCTGAGACAGGATGATTGCTTGATGCAGGAGTTCCAGACCAGACTGAGCAACA
>NW_003852431.1:12702879-12704461 GCF_000181295.1 Otolemur garnettii
TTTTCATACCAAAATATAAACACCTAGAATTTTTTAGAGAAGGTTTTCTTTCCTTTCCTTTATAACTATATAATGATACCTTCTATTATTTTATTTTAAATTTCCCCAATAAAAATGTTGAGTTTTCCATCAAACTACATACTTCATTTTTGGTCATACATTTCTAGATGGAAAATTCATCAAAGACATAAGTCCACAGCTGGTCCTGAGTTTAAAATATAAGATACGCTATAATCCAATTATAGCCCAAGAATATGGGGAAAGGGGAAAGGGAGGGGAGAGGAGGGGAGGGGAGAGGATGAGTGGAGGGAGGGTAATTGGTGGGACCACAGCTACGGTGCATCTTACAAGGGTACATGTGAAGCTTACTAAATGTAGAATATAAATGTCTTAACACAATAACTAAGAAAATGCCATGAAGGCTACGTTAACCAGTTTGGTGGAAATATTTCAAATTGTATATAAAACCAGCACATTATACCTACCCCATGACTGCATTAATGTACACAGCTATGATTTAATAAAAATAAAATAAAATATGAGATATGAATATCTTATAGACATCTGAAACTCAGTATGTACTAAACTGAGTCATATTTTTTTTTTTCCTAAATGTTAGCTAATGCTATAGCCTTTTCTATGCAAATTCTTCCCAAAGCTTTACCTTAAACCCTGTGTTTTTCCTGAACCACAGATGGGGGATTGTAGCTGCCTACTGCCCACCTCCACCTAAAAGCACCTGAGTGTACAGTGGATCCAGAGCAAAGCCCTTCTCCAAGTCTGCTGCCCATATGGACTGTAGCCTATGAGAAGTGGAAGCGTGATGTGTGGTCCAAACGCCATGGAGGCCCAGAGGTGGAGGGATCCCTGCTGTCTGAGATGGCGGAGGAAGACTCCACCCAGAGGAGTCTATTGGAGCTGACTTTTAAAGGATAAGTGGGAAAAAAATCCCCCAGAGATAATTTCATGCATAGAAAAAGAACATGATCAAGGCCAAATCACAAATACCACAAAGCCCTGCCTAGCCCTGATTCCTGCTGTCAATACCCTCGTTTGGATTTCTATCAAGGCTTCACTGGCCTCCAAACTAGTCTCCTCACAGCAGGATCTTCCATCTCCAACCCATCCCCTCCGTAGATTCATCTCAAAGCATCCCTGTCAAGACTTTACAGGGTATCCCAAAGGTCACCATACTTAAATACATAGGAAAAATGGCAAATCGTAGCTGAACATACCTTTATTTACAATATATTCATTACAAAATATTTCTCTGTGTTGATATATAAATATTAAATATAACATAATTTAAAATATAATATGAATTTGTTAATGTTCTTATGTATGACAACCTGTGAGACACTCTGTATGTTCCAGCCATAATTGAATACCATCATCAACCTAGCACTCTGAGAGGTGGAGGCGGATGGATAGCCTGAGCTCAGGAGTTCAAGACCAGCCTGAGCCAGAGCAAGATCTCATCTCTAAAAATAGCCAGGCATTGTGGCAGGTGCCTGTAATCCCAGCTACTTGGGAGGCTGAGGCAAAAGAATTGTTTAAGCCCAAGAGTTTGCTGTTGCTGTGA
>NW_003852431.1:12704743-12790547 GCF_000181295.1 Otolemur garnettii
ACAAACCTCAAACTCTTGGGCCCAAGCAATCTTCTTGCCTCAGACTCCCAAGTAGCTGGGACTATAGGCAGAAGCCACAACACCCAGATAGTTTTTCTATTGTTAGTAGAGACGGGGTCTCAATCTTTCTTAGGCTGGTCTTGAACTCCTCAACTCAGGTGATCCACCTGCCTTGGCCTCCCAGAGTGCTAGGGTTACAGGCATGAGCCACCACACCTGGCCTTAAATTTCATTTTTAATTTAATTTTTAACTCACATAAATTTGTGGAGTAGAAGTAGAATTTTGATACATGGATACAGAGCATAGCCATGAAGACAGGCCTTTCAGTGGATCCCTTGCTGGAGCAACGTACAGTGCACCCATTAAGTATTTTCTCATCAGTACTTTGTTTTACATTGATCTATCACATAGGCCTTATCACAGCCAGGCCTGTGTTAGACTGACTTGCACACTTGTGCTCTTTACCCCCCAAACCATAAACCTCTTGAGAACAGGGACCATATCTTACTTATCTGGGCTTCTCCATTGGTGCCTGACACAATGCTTTGTATGTAGCAGGTTCTCCATTATTATAGATTGAACTGAATTGAATAAGTGGTTACTGAATGAAAAAAATTACACACAGTTTTATCTACATAATTATAACTAAGCTGATACAGGTGCGTACCATGCCACACTTTTTGTTTCCATGTCTCAACTTGCTGTTGAATCATTTGTAGATTTCCTGAAAGATTATTTTTTATATTACTAGGATTTAGTGGTATAAAAATATGATCTAATAATTTGACTTACTGTAAAAGTAGTTCCTTAGTCTTGTAATCTGTGTCTAGCAAAGGTTGGTAGCTGTGCATTACTCTGCCATCTTAGCAAGTAAAGCGATTTCAGGTTTAGGGTGCGATTGCGTTCCTCTGGCCTCTTGATATCTTTAAACCAAAAAAAAAAAAAAGAATTTATTCCCACATCAGGTGAAAAAATATACTACTTATAAATCTTACACTGCACTAATTTTATTTTCCACCCTAAAATTTCCATAATCTCTGTGTACAAGTACAGCATGACTTGATAGAGAGGATCCAATGTTGATCTAAATCTTCGGTAATTTTTCTGCAATGAACCAGGCCATCATAATAATGTTGTTTCTACATGGCTGCAGCTCATTGAAAATGAATGAAATGTTTGGGAAATTTTCTTTACCTTGGTCCCTTTCCATGGTAGAGTTGGTGAAGATGTTAGAGCCAGGAACTAATCAGCTCTCCTATTGGGGGGCTTTTTTGGTGGGTTGAGACCACTTCAGCCAGCCGCACATTTCCAGTCCCTAACTCTCTCCCTCTAGCCTTAGGAGAAACTCTGTGTTGTTCCTGAGACCCTTAGATCACAATTTCACTTAGATCGGTGAAATATGCCTGTGTGAAGTCCTGACCTTAATATTCATCTTCACATTTTATTTTATAGTCAATGCCCTTTAGGTTTCAAAACAAACCATATGCAACTAATTCAAACAGAAACATAAATAATTAATATGCAAGCCTTCTTAACTATATGTTGATTAAAATACAATCTTTTAATGTGGGATCCTTTCTCTGTTTCAAAGATTTTAGAGGGTTCTTTTTTGCTCATTGAATTATGCCAAAAACCAGTGATCAAAATGCCTAGCAGATTAACATGAAAATTGCATAGCCTCAAGTGAATGCGATGCTACAGCCTTTTAAGATATAATTAATACGTTTTGATCGCAAATCTCATTGATTTTCATCCAATGTATTGTCTCCAGCAACCTCGCCTTCTATAGCAGGCATAATTCTTAATCCATTCTGTTTAAATGCCAATTTCTTCCATTTACCAATAAAAGTAAGTTTCTCAGTAAAAATGAGCCTTTTCAAGGTGATGAAAATCCCGATTACCATGATTTGGTCATCACATGCTGTATACATGTATCAAACTATCACAGGTACCCCCCAAATAGGTACAACTGTACCAATAAAAAAGTACAATAAAATTAGTATTTTTAACTGTAGATGGAAAAAATTCAGGTTTCTCAAGCAATCTATCACATTTGAAAAGCTTATATTTTTGGTAAAAGTAAATAGTCTCATTCTTTTACAGCATTGATTCTCAACTGGTGTGCCATGAAAGGATCTTAGTTGTGCTGTGAAAAACTTTAAAGATCACTGATTAAATTATTTTCAAAAAAAGTTCAAAGCACAGTAAGTATATTCTTTCTTTACTCTTTTTTTGATCATCATAATTTAAGTGTGCTATGGAAGTTTAATTATAGGATCAAGTGTGCTGTGAGATAAGGTTGAAAAACACTGTCTTACAGAACGCTCCATGGATCACACATGATGCCTTCCAGTGGCTCTAGAGCTACTTGCACCAAAATTTCTGGAATGGTGTTCATGTAGGTAGCCCTTAATGAAAACAAGTTTGGCCTTTGAAACCCATGGCTTCATTTATCTGTGTTATTCCCTTACTGTGCACAATGAGAATATTAAAAGAAGTACTAAGACAAGGTCCTTGACCTCAAAGATGTCTATGAAGGCAACAGACAACAACGCCTGTGAGTGTTCAGAGTCAGGAGGGATGGAGAAGCTGGAGAGCAGGAGGAAAGTCATTTCACCTTTTTGGTAGGTGGAGTATCCTGGTGTGTTCAACAATCAAAGAAATAGACCCAAAGGACAGCAATGGAGAGTTTCTGTGGAGGCTCAGTAGTAAAGGCACAAACTCAGGTGTATAGCGAGCATACATAAGCCATTAGAATAGGAGAATGGAGTGGCAGAAAAAATTCACTTTGAGTCCCTTCTCTGCACTTACCACTGGGCTCCATGTCCTTGGGAGCCTAAGACCTCGGGCAAATGATTTGAACTCTGTGAGCCTCTGCTTATGAGATTCAGTACTTACAAACCATAAAGCACTTTAAAAATGCAAGATGATCAAATTGTTATTAACAATGTTATTAATGATCATATTAAAACATTCTCCAGTTTAAAACCCTCTAGGGATTTCCTGTTGTACTTACAATAAAATCTAAATGTATGATGATCTACAAACAATGATGGGATATGGGACCTGGGACCTGCCTACTCCTTAGCTCAGTTACCTCAGTTGCTTGCGTTTCTTTAACTGCAACGGCCTCCTTCCCCTCATCCCCAGTGTCCCATGCTCAGCTGGGCCCCCTGAACATTCTATTTCTTCTCACTCTCTCCTTCCCCATGACTAAGAAAAAAAAACCTTCAAATCTCAACTTAAACACCCCAAAGAGGCCTTCTCTCACCACTTTATCTAAGGTAGCATCCCAGTATTTCTCCAGATCCCACATCCATTTGGTTTCTTCACAGCACTCACCACGCTCTGAAATTATTCGCTTGGTTATTTGTTTCTCTGTTGCAAACTGGCTCCTGCATCATCAATTTTTTTCTACTGTATTCCATCATTCTCATTCCCATTAAAGAACAACAACAACAAAAAAAAAAAAAAACAAAGAAAAAACCCTCCTTGACGTCATTTATCACTTTCCTCAGTTGTTGCTTCCCCTAACTATAAAATTCACTGAAAGTGTGTCTGTGCTTGCCAGCTCTATTCCTGCTCTCCTTTTCCTTCTGATTTTACTCTAATCACACCCCCATGACCACTTCTCTGTGAAACTCATCTTATAACTGGCACTAATGACTCTGCACTGCCAAATTTTCAGCCCTCATCTTCCTTTGATCAGTAGTGTTTGGCAACACTGATCATTGCATCTTCCATACCATGTTACTTTCCTTGACCTCTTGGTCTCTATTTCCTCTTGGTTCTCCCATAACCTGACAGGCTGCTCTTAATCTCCTTTGTTAGGTCTTTACCATCTTGGAAGTCAAGAAGTCATACTCAGTTATTGGGCCTCTCTTCAATCTACAATCCCTCTCAAAATCACCATGTTCAGCCCATACCTTTAACGTTATCTATATGCCAATGTTTTTCAAATATTGATTTTCAACTCCCATAAGTGTCTACTGGGTGTCTTCGCTTGGGTGTCACAGAGACAATGCAAACTTAAGATTTCTGACTCTTACTTAACTGCTGTATAACAAACTACCCAAAACATAGTAACTTGAAACAACTGTTTTATGTCACAAATTTGGTTCAGCTGGGGTATTCTGCTTATGGCATTAACTAGGGATATTTAGGGGTTATTTAAATGATGAACAGAAAGGACTAGAGGACTATCTTAGTTCATTTTCTGTTGCCATAACAGACTCCCACAGACTGGGTAATTCATAAAGAAAGGAGATTTATTTATTATAGTTCTAGAAGCTGTGAAGTCCAAGAGCATGGTGCCAGCAGGACCAGTTACATAATTTTTGAAGCCCAGTGCAAAAGAAAAAAAGGAAAAAAATCCAGGGCCCCTTGGTCAAAGATTACTAAGAATTTCAACAAAGCCACAGCATGATCCTATTTAATTGCACAGTTCATATACTCATTGACCCAACTGTCCATATCTTACTCAGCTGAGGCTGTTAACGAGGGTACCTACTTGTGGCCTCTTCACCGTGGTGGTCTCAAGAGTAGCTGGATGTTTTATTTGGCAGCTTACTTTTCCCAGAGCAAGCAGAATCTGCAAAGCTTTTGACCTAGCCTCAGAATATCATTCGACCACACTAGATACACATGCATTGTCTATATGGTCCACTTGCACTTCCCTCGGCCACCCTCCTAGAGCACAGCCTTATAATCATACACCAGGGAGTCTCTCACTCCATCTACTGCTTCATTTCTGGTCATTTGCCAGCTGGCAACTTTCAGCTAATTATTTAACCAGTCTGTACCTCCATTTTCTATAAAATGGAAATGATAATAATAATACAATGTGAAAAAAAATAATACAACATGAAGATGAAAACATAAAAAGAACATGAAATGCCTTGGAACAACATAATAAGAGCTCAGTAAGTATGAGCTATTTCAAATGTTCTAATGTTTGCACTATTTTCAAAGTATAGTTAATCTGGCCCATGCTTTGTAGTCAAGTCATAAACAACTTAAGAAGTACACACTCCTAACCTCATCCCAAAACTACCAAATCAGGACCTTCGGCATCTGGACCTTGGAATTGACCTTGTTAAAATGTTCAGTGGTGAAGTTTGATGTTGCCATCTCTGAGCTCAAGTGCACCACCTAAGACCTGCTTCTCCCTGACACATCTTCCCCTTTTTTCTCCATTCCAAGGGTACCAGTTGGCCTATCCTTATCCATTAACTTCCAACTTAAGCCTTGATTAGATAGTAATGACTACTAATGTATTATCCCTTTAGTAGAACCCTAAAATTAAACATATTAAACCTGCAAGACTCTCTGAAGGTGGAATTTGGAAAGCCATCTCCTCTTGTAAGCTAATTGAGGGTTGACGCTTTCAAAAGGCCTTTCTGACACTCATTTGAGTGTCCACTTCCTTTGAGTCCAACAAGTGTTGATTGCTTTTAGTATTTTATTCATCTATTTATATATTTCATTAAGACATTTATAAGGAACGCCTACTGGGAAGTTGGTAGAATAAAGTTTGTGCTCCTTTCTGATAATTAAGTAGAGGAGACTGAGTATTAGCTTTAAGGATCTTTTCTTGAATATAGCAAGCAGAAAGAAGTCTGAAGCTAGATGAAAGCTTCTTTGACTTTTAATTACTTCACCCTCTGAAACCACATGCATTTGTATCCTACATTGTATATGTGCTTTGTTTTTTTTAATAAAAAAGGTAATGTCTGGATAGTATTTGAGTTATCAAGTATTGAGTTATCAACTATTAGAAGACTACATAGCTCCTCTCCAAACCTATTTTCTTCTATCTACATACAGGTTAAAACTCCCTTTCCCAGTCTTCTTGGTGGTTATGTGTAACAATTTGCATGTTATGTAGTTGACCATAACTTGTCCACTCCACACCACTGGACATAAGATTTATTGTCCTTTCACCTTCCTAGACATGGGCCCCAAACCATGATTCTTTCTAGAACTTTCTTCCTTCATTTTCACTCAGTTCCTAATTTGGAAACAATTTTTTACATCATATTTTCTAATGCCAATTAAAATCCCAGTTGAGAATTCCTGTCAATACTTGGTCATCTCTATTGATTAAATAAGAAGAAAGGGGGGGGGGAACCATGATAGATACATGGTAACAGGTGCTATCTTTCGATTGTCACGTTCTTCACCTGCAGTCTTCTATCTCTGCCACCTTTATCTCTTCACGTCCGGGTCTCTCTCCCATCCACTCTGTTTCTGAAACACAGAAACAGCCTTCTCCAAGATTAACAATGACCCTCTTTGGAAAAATTCAGTGGCTCTGGCACAGTTCCCCTGGCTCCTCTGTAGTGTTAATCTACAGATTAGATGCTGTGCACCACACTAGAAGCTCTCCTCTCTGAGGCGTATTCTTACTTCATCTCGTGGTTTCTCCCCCAACTGCTTGCTCTTTATCTGCATTCTTTGCAGTCTCCTCTGTCCTTTCTGTCTGCTCTAAGCATGAGGTTCTCTCCAGATGCAACCTCTCCCCTCCAAACCTCTCTGAATACACCTCAACAATTTCATCACACATCCTACCTGCACAACAGTAAACCTCAAACCAAGACCCACCTGATTCCTCTGCAAACCAGCCACTCCTTTACATCTCTCTGTTAATAAGATCACCGTTCCCTAAGTGGGAGGCTCTCACACTTTCAGAAGCATCTGTGTAGATTTCTTCTTACCTACCCACATTCATTCAGACAAGAAGTCTTATTTTTCTCCTACACAAAACCCCTTAGATCTAACTCTCTGTTGTTTGTTTGTTTTTAACCTCTATTTTCACCTTTGTAATTTGGACACTTAGTGACTCATGCTAGATTTCATGTGGTAGCTTCCTAAACACAGCTCTTGCTTGTATAACATCATCTCCTCCCCCAGTCTATTTTATATGTTATTAACCTATTGTTCTTTCTTATGGCAATTTTTCTTTATGGCACTATTCATATCAAAAAACATCTTTGATTACCTATAAACATGTAAAATTTGTATTTCTTAATTTGCCATTTAAATATCACTGTACTAAGCACTTTATATATGCATCATGTCAGTTAATACACACACCCATATACACATGTACCTCTAAGGAGAATTTTTATTAACCACATTTTAAAAATAAAGAAAATAAAGACTAGAAAAACAAACAAAAAAAAGCAAGTGACAGTTCTGGGACTCTAACCTAAGGCTCAAAAGCAGCTTCTAAACCTAGGATATACTGTCTTTATACCTGGACGCCAACTTACTTTTCAGACTGCAACTCTCCATTGTTTCCTTTCTACCAAAATCTACCTGCATGTCCCTATCCTGTGGCCTCTATGTCTTCCTCTCCAACTATATGAGCTCTTTCGGGACCCATCCTAGACCACTGCAGCCAATGTGGCTGGCGGTCTCTCTCTCTCTCTCTCTCTTAGACATTTGTTGTCACCATGACTCATTGCTTCTCAACCACATGTCTTCTGTTGGTGTGTCTTTGTCTTATGATGTTGTCCTGTTTGACTCTAGTTAATCAAGTCATGTCCATTGGTGTATAATACTGTCTCATTAACTATATTTGAAGAAAGAAACTTTTCTTACGTTGTTGGATCCATTTCTCACTTGGTCACCACAGCTCGGTACTTCATTCTTGGCACATGCTCATTTCATGGATGATGATGTGATTTTGTTTCATGCCTTCTGTCTTCATGGAAATGTGTGTTCTTTGTAGATGATATGTGTGACTCCTGCCTCTGTGATCTAGCTGTCCCAACAGTGTATAAATTAAGAACTGTGAATAATTCCTAAAGAGGATGCAGGTCAGAAAACATCCAAATGATATCTAATTCTACACCAGGTATACCTCAGGTTTAATAGTCTGTGAATTTTTATAACTTAAACAAATGAACTGCTAACATTGTATTCCTTGGTTTAAATCTTCTCTTTTATTACCTTTTTTGAGACAGAGCCTTAAGCTGTCCCCCTGGGTAGAGTGCTGTGGCATCACAGCTCACAGCAACCTCCAACTCCTGGGCTCAAGCGAGTCTCCTGCCTCTGCCTCCCAAGTAGCTGAGACTACAGGTGCCCACCACAATGCCCGGCTATTTTTTGGTTGCAGCTGTCATTGTTGTTTGGCGGGCCCGGGCTGGATTCAAACCCACCAGCTCAGTGTATGTGGCTAGTGCCTTAGCTGCTTGAGCCACAGGCACTGAGCTTCCTCTTTTATTTCCTAACATGAAAGTAACCAATGAGATGGACCCTTCCATAGCCATTAAAAGCTTACTGAGGCCAAAAAGAAATCACATTAGGCCTGCAGAGAATCCAGCAGCAGAAATAAAATAAATACACAGTATTTTATCTCTCTTTTAATTTCCCCTTAGTTGATTTTAATGAAATGTATTTTTGTAAGAGAATCTTTGTAAAAGTATTCTGAATGGTGATAAAGCAATGTTCAGAAAGTGGGCAGAAAAATAGTTCTGCCCAGTCTTCAGATTCTAAACCAAACTAAATTTTACACAAAAATGTTTTCCAAAATGGTATAATCTATTAATTTGTTAGGAAATTGCCTGGCCAAAAGAGTGAATGAATGATGTTTTCCCTCTATTCACTAATTCATTTGTCCACCCAGACTTCTTCCAGTCTGTCCATCCTCACTACCATGGCCTCACTCTATGACCTCTTGGTTCACTTAGATTTCTCTGCAACCATCCACTGGGCATCCCTGTCTCTAGGTTTCACCCTTCATCTTGAACCTTCACAGAGCCCAAGAAAGATCGTTCTAAATAATATAAGGTGATTAATATGAAATGTTTTATTTGGAATCAAAAGTTTAATTTTATTTCTCAAACAAGAGGTAGTACAATTAATCAAAGTATGCACCTCAACTAGCGACACAGTTTTGCCATCTTAAGAGTAGGTTGTGTACACCAGCAGCAAAAAAGTGCGGAGAGCCAGTGGGGATGAAATTGCAAAAGGCGTTTTCCACAACTTGTTGAGAGTTGAATATTTTTCCTTGCAAGAAGTGGTCCAAAGCCTGGAAGAAGTGGTAATCAGTTGGCACAAGGTCTAGTCAATGTGGCAGATGACAGAGAGTTTCCAGGTCAGGCTTCCGGAGTTTGAGCAGCACTGTGCAAAAATGTTGTCTTGCAAGAGGTTGGCCTGTCTCTGTTGACCAATGTTGGCTAATCACAAGCATCCTCAACAATTCCATCCATTTGATTACAGGAGACCTCCACCGTAATCAACTCCTCAGGTTCCATGAAACTGTAGTGGATAATACTAAACAGACACCATTAGCTTTTTCTGATGAATATTCAGTTTGGAACTGTGTTTGGGCACTTCATCTTTATCCAACCTTTGTGGTGAAAACTTGCAATTGTCCATTGCAAAAAAGAATCCATTTTTCATCACACTGAACAATACAGTGCAGAAATGGTTCATCTTTCTGTTAACACTACCTCTGCCAGTTTGGAGAAGAAACAAAGTGTAACCAAGTCAAAGAAAGGTAAACCTCAAGGCAATGTCTCTTCTGACACTTGTTTAATTCACAGGTGACCCATCTATTCAGCTTCTTTATCCTGCCTATTTGTTTCAAATGGTCCAATATTGTTGAAATAGTGAAATTGCTCCCAACTAATTTATGCTTAGGTTGAGATGGATACATTTCACAGCCAGCTTTCAGCTCATCATTGTCCACCTTGGTCTCAGAATGGAACTTTTCGAAGTATCAACGTACTGTGTGTTCATTAGCCACATCCTTCCCAAACAAC
This sequence comes from Otolemur garnettii, assembly GCF_000181295.1. Taxonomy (NCBI): domain Eukaryota; kingdom Metazoa; phylum Chordata; class Mammalia; order Primates; family Galagidae; genus Otolemur; species Otolemur garnettii. Next base: position 12,714,518 of record NW_003852431.1, read on the forward strand.
TTTGTTGATATTTCAAGCTGTCTGTATTGCACTGGTTCCAGGATGGAACTCATCATATTAAAAAATGACACCAATTTTTGACTTATGCATGGTTTCACAAAAATTGCTCCACAAAAAAAAAAAAAAAATTAAAAGATAATCACAAGCCAAAACATGCATTTGAGAGACTTGAGGGCATACCTTCACAATAAAGATAAAACAAGAAGTGTCAAAGTGAAATGTCAAAGGACATCAACTGTCAAACTTAGTACTCAAGGAAATTGGACAATTCATACTTAATAACCTAATGTGTCTAAAAATCTCATCTTCTGTCCTTCAAGCCTCCCAGGTCTTCTTTTTTTTTAGACAGAGTCTCACTTTGTCATCCCAGTAGAGCCGTGGTGTCATAGCTTACCCCAACCTCAGACTCCTGGGCTCAAACGATTTTCTCACCTCAGCCTCCAGAGTACCTGGGACTATAGGCACCTGCCACAATACTATGCTATTTTTAGAGTCAGGGTCTTGCTCTAGCTCAGGCTGATTTTGAACCTGTAAGCTCAAGCAATCCACCTACCTCATCCTCCCAGAGTGCTGGGATTAAAGGGGTGAGCCACCATGCCTGGCCTGCCTCCCAGGCCTTCTTCTTACCATCCTGAAGCTTCCTCAAAATAAAGTGTAAGCACTTGTGGCTGGCACACAAGAACTCTTCTTTTCTACAGCTTCATCTCTTTGCACTTAAATTCTTCCTTCTTAATCTCTGGCTTTTAATGTTTAAGAAAGTGTCAGTCTTTTCATGCCATAGCCCCTTATGATGCCATAGTGGGACTCAATACACAGCTAGGTGAAAACCTTAAAGCTCAATCCAAGGTTAGTGCACGCAAGAGTTTTAGTTTTCCTATGTAGGTAGACGAACCTTCGATATGTGGTGCCGCCTGTCAAAGCCACAGTTATCTGAGTCTGATATTTCCCATGAACCCTTTCCCCATCTATAAATCTTTTCCTTAGAAAGGAAAGGCGCCTGGCTCCCTCACAGTGGTTAGCATGAAATCAACAAGCTCTTTAGGGATTTGCCCATCTCCGCAGGACAGAGAACAAATTCCTACTGTTTGTCAGGTTTCTGTGAATTTATATAAACAAGTTTCCCAGACATGAAGGTACAAAACTTAGATGCAGTGATAGAAAAACATCATAGTACAAAAAGGCATTCAATTCTCCTGGAAACAGCGTGCTTATTAAAGGCATAAACGCTAGGTACGTAAAGTTCAGTAATCCTTTTCCTAGGGGCAATAATAGTTTTCACATTACAGAATCAAATGGTTGCCCTTTATTTGAGGGCTGAAAATAAAGTGCCAGTTTGGAGAGGAAACAAAGTGTAACCAAGTCAAACACACACATCTAAATGGAGGGTAAGTCCCTTTCCGTTCTCAGCAGCCTTCATCCAAATGTACTTATAACACAGCCAGCTTTGACTTTTAATTCTACCAGGTCGTATATCTTTACCATGGGTTAAGATTCTGGCTTAATCACAGAAACTCGTCAGCTCACTTAATCCTTGGCTACATTTATTGTTCCTGCGTGTCCTAAAGGGAAGCCAAGACACTACGTCCAATTTAGCACCACAGTGAACCTTTGCCTCAGAATCTATCACACCTCTATGCTCTAACACAGCAAAATTGATAAGCAAGAAAATTATATCCAACAACCACTTCCTTAGGAAGGAAACAAAGAGACCATGCTTCCTATACGTGATCTTACATATAAACAACACTCTGAAGTAGTTATTTTGGAAAGCAGCAGATTACTGCTACCACATTGCAGCTTAGAACACTGAGCCCCAAAGTGAAATGTTTCTCCCAGGCTCCTGCAATTAATAAATGGCGTAACTAGGATATAAACTGATATTCAAATGACATGTTCTTTCCCTTCCATGCCAGCTGCTTCCCAGAAGAGAAGCATGGACCTGTTGTGACACAGCTTATTTCTAGGAAACAAGAAATCCAAAGGTGTCATTGATTCTCAGCAAGTCCTGAGGCCTCCTTCAATTTGGAATAATCAGATGGTTTTTGCAGAGAATGGGTTTCACATTTTATGGCTTTCATTTCTGTTCCCCAGTGAACGTTATTACTGACCCTCAAAGTTCTAAGGTTCAGCTTTTAGAAAAGATGTTTTTAACTCAACAAATATCACCAGGACAAGCAGAGGCAATGATAGGAAGATGTAGAGGTGTAGAAAAGAGATGACCTGAAAAGTCCAAGCACCCCTACTTCCCCACTGCACAGTATCTTTAACCTCAAATTAAATCCCTTCTTTCAGCATCGCATTGTGATGTGTAAGGGAATTGCCCTTGTATTGTCAGTGGTGATATCACAAGTTCATGCTACAGTCCATAGGAGCATCTTCCATGAACTCAATAACTACTGGCAAATTCAATATTTCATGGAATCAAAGCTCAATGTATCATTGGCCTTTTTTATTGCTTAGCTATCTCTCCCCAAATGGCCCTCTCCAACATTCATTCATTCAACTTGGTATCCATTGTGTATGCCACACCATGGTAGGAAATATAGAAGGCATATCAATGACGGCCCATCACAACTACAACAAAAATCACCTGCTTTTCCTAGCTCTACAATACCTGCACTATCTAATCCCTGCCCTCCTTTTCTATGCTCCAGCAATACTGGGCCTTTATCCTAGATGATCTCTCTGCCTGGAGTGCCCTTGCCCCACCTCTTCACATCTGAGCTTCCCACTATCACTCAGAATTCACCTAAGTGTTACCTCTTCCTGCTACCTCCATCTTAAATAAATTCTCTGCAATTTTTTCTCTTCCAATATTCTTTGGAGCATTTATTAATATAGAAAATAATTTTAAAAGTATTTCATATTTGTTCCATGACTATAATGTCAACCCTTTGAAGACAGAGAACTTACTAATTTTGTTAGCCACTGATCCTAGGGTCAACAAGATGCTCATTAAATACCTGCTGAATAAAAGAAAATGGTGTAGACTTTAACGTGTACACATGAAAGGCAGAAAGAAAACAGAAAGTATCAACGTATCTGACGTCACAAGATAGTTTTGTTATGAATCTAATGAGAGAAATAGAAAATAAAATTCTGACTATTGAAGAACAGTACTGAAAACTGCCTAAGTGATGATTCTATGGCTGGAAATAAAGAAGAAACTAAGGCAGCATTGTAAATGCATTTATCTAAAATCTTAACACAAGTATCATTTATCCCAACCATTCCACATTTAAACCTCCATACTAGAGATATGCTTCTGTGTGTTCACAAAGAAGTATACACAAGCTGTCTGTGGGAGTGTTGTTTGCTATAGTAAGGAACAACAAAATCTAAATGTCCTTTAGTAGGGAGATGGTTGAAATAAATATTAGTAGTTTTCATACCATGAACTATATGGCAGATCTTAAAATGAAAAATCTCATGTATAATTTCAATATATAATCTTAGCCCCAAAACAACGATAGCAAAGACAAAACCAAAAGTAAGTGGCTTAATAATTCATGTAGGATGATGCTGTTTAATACATTTTTTAAAAACCTGTCCATTTGCATATATGTTCATAGGTAGGTAGCAAAAGATCTTGGAGGTTATTCACCAAATTGTTAGTGGGGTCAACTTCTGAGAGGAGATGAGACCACAGAAGAGGAAAGCGTGTGTAACAGGACTCTGATTTTTATTGTAAATACTATTGTATTGATTGAATCTGAACTTTTAACATCTTAACTTAGGAACCAATTTAATTTAGATAATGGAGGATAGTTATCTCACTCGTATATAAATTAAAATTTTAAAAGATATTAGTCTTTAAACATCTACTTAACACAAGTTACCAGAATATGATAGTTTCCCAGGCAATTCTATCCCCTAAAGCCACAAAATGTTTAATATTTTTGAGAAGCAAAGCTTACGTGAAGAGCATTTATCTACAATCCAAAAGGACTCTCCATTCCAGATTTTCTAAGATGTTAAAAAGAATTATACAACAGTTTCCATCATACTGTCAGGGGTAATATTTTGTACGATTCAAACATTTTAACCTGAAAAGACTTCTCATTTACTACACTATTTTCTTCCCACATTAGATTCAATAATTTAAGAAAGGTCACTCCTGGACAAAGGGTCATAGAATTGTTCCAGCATCTTGGCCATTTACTCTCCCATGTTTAGGAAACACGGTGAAGTTCATATTAGCCCGCCCACGTTGAAAGCTATGACTCAGATGTTGCCAGCTGCAATCAAACTCCTTCATCCAAACTTCTGCACCTTTCAAGACAACAGAAGTCTAACTCTTTGGAGATAAGAACAGGAAAAACACCTAGAAGTAACTTTTCCATGAGCCTGATTTTCCCTGAGAAGAAAGACAAGCTGGTGCTACTTTCTCAACTTTTGAGATAATTACCACTGGCTTGAAAGGAAGAGAAATTTGTGTGGAGCTGGAAAAATCCACACACTATCATAGACATGTGTGTAGAACATCAATTGTTAAGGATGTCTCCCTTAAAGACTGCGTTGCTAGGTGGTGGATAAATAAAAACAAACAAGATTGCAGAGGAACCGAGTCTGAACATGACTTCTTGGACAGGGAAACCAATAAAATGCCAGTTTTAACATGCAAAGTTTACTTGCATTTCTCTTACTTGCCTTACACAAAGACAGGTATAGAAAGTGGGAGACCAGGAAGAAGAGGAGTTTGTTTCCAAGGCAGGGTTCATAGGAAAGGCTTGAACCTATAGCACAACCATCCACGTATTTCTTCCTTTGTAGTGTGTTCTGTGGAATGGCCTTAGACCCTTGATACGCAAACCAGATATTTGTTCAAAACCTGTTCTTTGCAGACCTACCCAGATGCCTCATAGCTTCCTACAAAGTTGGTCAGGTGAGTCTACCTTCATGCTAGTAGGTTCACACGCGTATGTAATGCTGCTGTCTTAGACTGCTCCCCATTGGCTGGAGGAGAGACATCAATTTCCTAGGTAGTCTGGTATTTAAGACTTCCCCCATTCACACCCCAACAACCTCTCCAAAGGTAACTGCCACTACTCCCTGATGGAAATGAATTGCCTCACCCATCCAAACTCGTGGGTTCACTATCATCTCCTTCAATCTCCAGGCACGTGCTCCACTTGCCCGTCTGCGGTGTGTTCCTGGCACCTCTTTATCTTTCCAAAGCTGATCAATCTTCAAGAAATTTCTTGAGTCTTGCCTCCTTCAGGAGAATTCCTAGCCTGCTCTAGCCTAAGGGAATCTTTCCATCCCAGTCTGTATTCTCTGTGGCCTGAGTGATAGCCTGCCTGCACAGTTCATTTTATTGTTACCTGTTTTTTCTGTTCGAGCTGACTATAAATTCCTTAAGGACAGGGACCATGAAATATTCATTCATGTTTTTATCTCCCTCGGGGCCTAACACCTCACCAGTGTTTAGTAAATGTTTGTCGGTGGCTTCATATAGATGGTGAAGGCAGAGACGCTATACTGCAGACATGACAGCTGCTGAAACGAATGCAAGGCAGCGGCTGCAACTGTCTAGTCTCAGCAGGAGCTGCTCCTTCACACAGGTGCTCTGGGGCTCAGGCTGACCCAGCTCTGCCACCTTCAACAAATGTCTTCCTGGATCAGTTAAATGGCCTCTGTCCCATCCAACAGAAAGAAAGAAAAAAGTGATGGTGCAGACCCAGAGACTTTTTTGTAGAAAGTGAGCAGGAACTTGCACACATCGATTGTGTGCACATTTCTTTGCCTAAGACCTAGCTGCAAGGGGGACTGGGAAGTGCAGTCCTGAGTTAGGCAGCTGCAACTCTGTTATTTGGGAACTAGGGGGAAAGGTTTCAATGAGCGAGCAGCCTCCTCACCACGGACACTCTGAACACTCGCCCCATCTGCACAGCTGGTGAACTTTTTCAGCAAATGAGAATGTATGTCTCTCTCTGTGCTAGAATCAGGCTTCCGACACAATGCTAGCCCAACCCGGAAACCCAGTGTAATCTGAGAATAAACTTCAATTCACCTGCCCAAATCACATCTTGGAGTGGCCAAGAACCACAGTTTTGAGCTAGACTCCAAGCAAAGGCAGGTCTCCCTCTCTCCACCCTCTTTAAAACTCCTCACCCTAGACTTCTCTGTGGGAGCCCCAGTGACAGATAACTCTGGTCCACCACCTCACATCCCATCTGCTGTCTCATCAAACGTTTGGGACAAGTAGGGACTTGCTCTGCTGCCAAGCGTTATAGAGATCACAAAGTCCTATGCCTTTCTCTTGACCATACCATCACCAGAGTTACGCTCACACACTGATCTGCACAACAGATTTGCCCAGACCAGTCAGTGGTCCCAGCTCACTCACACACATTCATAAGTTATCTAATACCCAATTTTAATTCAATTGTAAAACACTTATCTGTCTCATGCCTGTGACTTGGTAAGTAGGGTTCCGGCCCCATATACCAAAGGTGGCAGGTTCGAACCTGGCCCTGGCCAAACTACAACAAAAAATAGCTGGGCATTGTGGCGGGTGCCTGTGGTCCCAGCTACTCAAGAGGCTGAGGCAAGAGAATTGCCTAAGCCCAAGAGCTGGAGGTTACTGTGAGCTGTGACGCACGGCACTCTACCTAGGGTGACAAAATAAAACTCTGACTGTAAAAAAACAAAAATAAAAACTTATCTGTCGCATATTATGAGCAAAGCACTCTTAGATACTGAGACTTTAAAAAGCCACATAGTTCCTTTCCTGAAGTTGTTTAGAAGCCATAAGACAGATATGAGTGAGTAACTAACTCTCCCGCAAACAATCAGGCCATCTAACTCAAGCTACAAGCAAAGTGCTGGGAGACGGTGCACACAAGAGGAATCAGTTCTAATCAGACGGCTAAGGGATAGCTTTAAAACTTATTTAGATACAAATGTTTCCTGGGGGAGGTGGCATCTGAACAAGACCTCAAGGGATAAGTAGAATTTTAATAAGCGGCAGAGGAAGCAAGAAGCGTTCCAGAAAGAGGCAGGGGGTGAGCAAAGGCTGGAGGGTGCGGGAGGGTGCGAGAGTGTGTGGGACGGCAGGAGGAGTCTGCTGGGACCAGGGTGTGGGGTGCAGGGCGCAGATGGAGGACTTGGGTTTGAAGAACTTGGGTTCCTCCACTTTGTGGGAAGGACTTTGAGTGTGTACAAAAGCCTAAACCGTCAGGACTAGCAATAACCAGTGATGTCGGAAGAGCCCAGGGGCTTGAACAATTCCTTAGAGGAGGAAGACCACCCTGCCCATTGTGGGATGATGAGATAGAGGGGCAGGGAGACCAGCAGACACTCACAACAGCGAACATTCATTGAACACTAACTAACCCAGCACCATGAGAAGTACTTCACATGAATTCTGTGATTTAAGAGAAACGTTCTATTACTTTTCCACGTTTCATAATGGAAGTCATCCACCAAGTGCAAAGGCAGGATTTGTCCCTGGTGTCCTAACTGCAGAGGCTGAGTACTCTGCCAGGGTAACCATAACCCCACAACGCTGCTGACATTACCGCAGTTCAGCGCAGGACAGTCGTGGAGAGAGGGCACTGACTAGTTGTGCCAGGGAAGGATCAAAAGAGCGCTGTAACCATTGTGATTTGAAGGAGCATGGCTGCAGAGAGGGAAGGGATAACAAACTCTGCTCAGACCCATTGGGTTTGGAGTGGCTAGAAAGGAAAACTGAGGGAATGCAAACCATTCAGGAGAGCGCTGGGCCCAGGAATTATGAAATACTCTCAGACAGTGGCACATCCTGGGGGTCATATTTGTTGATCCCATGTCTTTTAGCTAAGCACAAGAAAACCAGCAGCATGGGAGCAGACACGGCAGGAAAACAAGTAGCTGCCTGAGGGAGCTCTAGTCTACTGATTTGGAAGGAGCATTGAACTTGATCGACTGGCTTGCATTACACTGGCAGCAAGAAATCCTTTCGGCCAAGTAGAATTTGGTTCAACGTTAAAGGTACAGGATGTGTTATCGCTTTGCATACCAAAATATTCATATATCTTGGGAAAGTATCAAAAATTATGTTTTTCCTTTCAAAGAGTGGAATGTAAAATACCCACCAACTCCTCCTGGATGGCGCCTGGGTGAATGTACCCCTTGTTATTTTGTTTAAGCTGCTAAATATCTATTAGAGTAAAATTATGGGCTCTTTGCACGTGGAGTTTCCACTTGTAGCTTCCTGAGCACTAAAGCAGTAAAGCAGTAAAAGTGCTTGGAGCTTCCCTACTGTAAGGCAGGTCCACTCAGGCCAGTGGGTGCCTAGCCAGGGCCAAGAGTCCCTAAGAAAAACCATTTCCTCTGTGTACTAACCCAGAGGGAGTCACAGAAACAGGAAGGTAGCCTCAATATCGAATAGATAAAATGACAAATCAAAGCCACCTGCTAATGCTAGACTTTGTTAGAAACCTCAAGACACTAGCAGTTATAACCACCTAAGGCAGTCCCTCAATGACCTTCACTTTGACCTTCTCTCTGACTCTCTCCAGAAACAAACAATCCACCCATTTTACAAAGTCAGGATGACTCCTTGCTCTTTAAACTCTTTCCACTTACCTGCAGTGTCTTTTTCAAGATTTTCAGGTGAGCCACCTGGTGTCCTTTGCTAAGCCATGACTAGAAGTGGGACAATTCAAATGCTTTATAAAAACAAAACAAAATTTTCCCTTTATTCAGCTGTACTAACTTTCTCACCACGTACCATGAATAAACACAAGTAAGATGTTAAGGTCAACAGCTTTATCAAAGCACAGAGCTGTCAGGCTCTAGGGGAGGATATTTGCCAAATCAGAATGCATAAACTTTTAGCATAGAAACTAGAACAGGAATTAAGCCCATATCACTCAAAAAGAGCTGAATGTATCTGAAACCAAAGCTCTCTGTCAGCCACCTCCATTTGCTCCAGGCGCTGATGCCTTGATTAGCTATGCAAGAAGCTACCTGCTATTTTAGAATTATATGAAGTCACCTCGGGGTATCTACAAGCTTCTCACGCACAAGGTACTGACTTTTTTCCCCCTCCTTCTTCTTGGCTTAAAGCGCAGTTGTTGCTACATTCAGGTAAGTATTATATCACAGATTGTTATTGCATAAGCTGTCATTAAGGCAGCTTGCCTTCTCACAGAAGAATCAGTCTGCAAACAATAATGGTTCATTGCTAAAACCCCCTAAGACTAAAAGACAACCAGCATTTTTTTAATATAAGTATTCCCCTAAAAGATTAGAGAGCTGAAAGCTTAATTTCTAAAAAGAATTTTTTTTCATAAGAGAGAACACTCCCTCCACCCCATCTTTTTTTTAATAAGTTACCTTCTCTCCTAAAATAGTAACTAAATTTATAGGAACAAAAGAATAGCTCCCATGGTAGGTTTCTACCCACTGAGACTGCCAGTGTACATGGTATTACGGAGATCGTGCCGCTCGACGTGTTTCTACCTGCGGTACATAGATTTTGTTTTGATACTAGACTGTTTCAAAACATTTCAGGTAAAAAAAGGGGGAATATGAATATAGGGGACAGACAGCTCAGCCTTCAAAAGCTGAGGTTAATAAGGGCTTTTGTAGACTTTCCCAAATAAATACATTACACTGCTAACCTTTGACCTATATGGTCCTTAATCTTTCAGCCTCAAGCTTCTGGGAAGGGTGTAACGATTTTGGCAGACCGATCCGTGCCAAAAAGAGAGCTGAACACTCACTACAGTTTAGACCGAAACCACCTTAATTACTCACCTTTCATCTCCCCAGATTTCCAGTGGGTAACTATTCCAACTGCTCTTAGGACCTCTCAGGCTAAGATTACCTTCCCCCACAAAACTTGACTATTTCATATAAAGAAGAAAAACGCCAGATTTCTGCTTCTGCTCAGTTAGCTCAGAGGCATTTCCCAGCCCTAACTCCTAGTACCAACCATAAAATGTATTGCTTGGAATCTGAGTCTCCATCTGACCTGGACACAGATTGGAATCCTTTCAACTAGCCCTTGACTTGTTCCTGGCTGGTGTTAGCATGTATGGTCTGTAAGTCCAATCTGCCCTGAGGCCTTAATAAAACCTCCCTTACCACACATACAATTATTAAGCATGCAATTTATATTTTCAGGTGCAACATTTTCTCATGCAAATCTCTTTGACCTGAAGTAACTGAATGCACCGTAGAAACAAGAAATTATTGCTTACTCAATAGATCCACAGTAAACACCCTCAGCTACATCTTGTTCTCCCTTCCTTTAAATGCCCACAACTTCATTAGACATATCTGAAACCACGGCCAACCTCTCAGAGCCTATCATAGATGAACTGAACCACAACTATGCCATGGGATTAGCTTTTGTGTTTGTGGCTTATACCAATAAAGGTGAGTGAAACCCGAAGAGTTCCAGTTTTGTGACATGAGGACACATGGATGGTTAATGGGTCTGACTCAGCTCATTCTGAGCACATAATTTATAAAAAATGGATAGAAAATAGTTATTGCTACATGTAATATTTCAAAACTACACCAAATGCTCTAACTCTGCAATCAAACTTCCAGTTGACTAGTGAAAGTTTGGGAAGATGGTGGGGGCTTAGAATTGGAGACTTCATTCTACCATGGAGTTCAGTATCCCTGGGCACAGCCAAGGGACAAGGACAGGATTTTTTCTAAGTATTCTGGAAAGATTATCCAGTCTAGCCCTTATAGGGACTACTGCTTAGTTCTCAATGGCAGACATATAATTCTAAAATACAAGGGCACTTTTCTAGCCCGGTGCTGGGGCCCAGGAACCTTTAGTGGCGGGTCTGTGAGCTCTTCTTCTAGCTCCAGGGAACAATAGGTGAAGGTCCTTGGAAGGCTCCTCTTGTCCTGGGAATCAAAGAGAACACTTTGCCATTGGCTAATTGCTTCTTTATTCACTCAACAAATATTTACTCACAGTATACTAAGTTCTTGAGTACATGCATCATTACACTGGAAACACACTATAACAGGAAACCCTGGCTAAATAAATTCGAGTTTCCTTCTTTCTCCTCTCTGGGTAAATACATTGTAATTGCAAACAACTAACTGACAAGTGATCATTTGAGGACTGCCTTTAACTAGATTCAAACTGTAACACAAAGGGTGACGAGAGACTCCAAAGGGTTGATTTGTTTTTCAAGTTACCTCATTTCCAAATGGATACTGATAACCAGAATTAAGGTAAGACACCCTTCTGGACCTGAAAAGTAAAACTTCTTGTGCTGTTTGAACAGTAGTCTCCTTATCATATTTCTTTCTTTTTTTAATTAACTGATGAGATCAGACAACATATTTCTTGACAGAGTATATTATTAAATTTAAAAACAAATTATAACTAAATTTTTTTTTCTTTTCACTCTTCAGGTGTAACCTGGCCTATATAAATTATTTCTTCTTCTTTAATGTAAAGAAAAACATGATGAATTTGATCAGTAGCCTTTTATTACAAAACCAACAGGTAATAATTACCTAGGTGACTCACGATGAGGTGTAGAGCTGTTCTCGGGCTATCTGAAAAGGAAGAAAAGTTCATTAAAGTTCACTTCTAGAGAACTGAAATCCAAAAGCTGAAGTTTTCAAAACTTGTCCAATTTCATTTTCTTTAAAATCTCCTTCTCACCATGACTTTGTGAGCACATGGTTACATGAGTCATGTTAAGAGGAGCAGATTAGTTACAAGGTGGGAATCACGCCATTCTCCTATTTGCTGCAGACTGAAAGGGGTTGAGTTACAAGTGTTTATTATTTCTGAAGATGTACCATCACATAAACATAAATGGGAAATTCTCAGAGTGGATGGCTAAGAACAGGGACCCCCAGGGGTGAGCCTTCCACTGGTCTGCTTGGCATCGTGTCTCTCCCCCACAGCAGTGCAGCCTCTGATGAAGGTGTCACTTCTTCAGCTGAAATGAAGGGGGAGGGACCAAAAGCTAAAAGAGAATAAAGGGTCATTAGGTAAACACTCGCTAGCTGAAGTCCTTTCGAAAATGGATCGAGTATCTTTAATCCTGCATTCTGGCCTCCAGATGATTTATGGCTCTTATTTTCTTTTCTCTCTTTCCTTGTAATGCTTGCCAAAGTAGACTTTAACTCTGCCTTGAAGCATGCACACAGCAGAGTTCTATCTTCCCTGATGAACCGGATTCATGCCAAGTGAAAGCTTTAATGACAAAATTATGTTCTGAAAAAGGGACAAGGTGATAGTTTAAAAGGCTAAGAGGAACCCCACAGAGTGTTCTCTCAACTGTCAGAGTTTAAGAAATTAAGACCTAGGCCATAATCCTCCCTCCACACCTCAGTGCTTTGCCCTGCCCTGCCCCAACCCCGGTTATAGTAGCAAAACTGCTCATACATTGAGACTGATTTGATTTGCTGGGTAGGGTGTCAGAACCTGTGCCCTCACATCCTTTGATTGTGCTTTAAAGGACAAGGAACTGTTCATCTGCCTTCTCGAATCCTCCCCATCCCTCAACCATAAACAGTTTAACCTTATGCTGAATTTTGAAGTAGGTAAAATGTGTCTTTGGCACCCAGTCACCTTCATTTCCGATCTGTTCTCTATCCCCTCCCACTCCCAGACTTCCAGAGCTTTGTGCCACCCTGGCTCCTGTTAAGGGTGTGGATAATGTAATTGCAAGAAGCCTTCCTTTTGTCATTTTTCTCATGCCTGCAATTATAAGAGAAGACTCCCAAATTTCTTATTCCACCCCAGATCTTTCTACTAAGTTGCACAGCTACATATTAAACAGTTTATCGGATATCTTTGCAGGAATCTTCAACAGATACCTCTCCTTATACACCTGGTCTATCTGACTAGTGGTGTAGTCTTCCTCCCCCATCACTCAAGTCAATAGCCATAGAGATGCACCATACTCTATTCTTCTACTACCAAAGTAATTTTTAATTCCTGCCTAATCTACCTTTTATTCAATTCATCAAGTATTTATGGAGTGCCTACTCTACCTCAGAAACTTTTCTGTTCTCTTGGGATAAATGAGCAAGAAAAACAGGAAAAGATATCTGCCATCTTGGAATTTACATTTGAGTTTTAAGAGACCATTCAGAATGATGGCGATGGTGATGATGATGATGAATAAGTAGTGTAAATAATCTCTTAGAAAATGAGAAGTGCAATGGAAAAACATTTTAAGGTAGATCAAAACTACGACGATTGAGAAGGCCAGTAAGGATAAGCAATGGGTAGTGGGGGATGAAATTTTAAGCAAAGAGGACAGATAAACTTCATGGCACTGTGATATTCAAGCCTGAGGTCTTCAGCCAGGATGGAATCAGGAAGAGAAGAGTGTTCCTGGCAGAGGGAACCACTGGTGCATAGGTTCTACAGTGGGAATGCTCCTGATATATCCTGGAAAGAGCACGGAGACCAATGTGGTTATGGCAGAAGCAGTTAAAGCAGTGTGAGACCTGTACTCAATTCCCAGTACCTTGAAACTGGGAGATTAACAATCATGGACCCACATGAGAGAAAATCTCAAACTCAAGAAGAGGACAGGAAGAGAGAGGGTTTGGTAGCCTCACACCCAATGGATACAATATAAAGATATACGGCACCCTCCCTGGGTGTAGGACATAACTATAACTCTAATTTTTACCTGTCTTTAGTAAATTATATAATCTAATGGTTTGTACTCATATGTTAATCTGAATTTATTTTTTTAATGAAAATAAAAAAATAAAGGAGTGTGAGAATCATGTAAAGAGAGACAAGAGGTGGGCCAGATGGCATCAGGTCCTATGCTTCAAGGTAGGAAAATTGACCTTTACCCTATCTAATGGTAGGAGCAAGAAGAGTGGTAGAAGATTATATTTGACTAAATAAAAGAATTAGTCTTAGCTGGGCATTGATCGTGGTGGGTGCCTACAGTCTCAGCTACTCAGTAAGCTAAGGCAAGAGGATTGCTCAAGCCCAAGAGTTTGAGGTTGCTATGAGCTATGATGCCATGGCACTCTACCCAGGGTGATAGAGTGAGGCACTGTCTTTTAAAAAAAAAAAAAGGTTTATTCTGGCTACTATATCAAAAACTGACTTTAAAGGAGCAAGCTTAGCAGCAAGAAGATCCATGTGAAAGAAAGATAATATAAGTTATCGTAAGTCAAAGTGTTTTCAGCAGAGGTTGTAAGAGGTGGCCAGATTCTATGTAAATTGTGAAGAAAACTCCAACACGATCTCTTCTTCCTTCTTGTTTTGTTTTGTCTTTATGTTTTGAAATAATTTTAGACTTATCGGAATGTTGCCAAAGAATGCAGAGTTCTCATATATTCTTTATTGAGCTTCCCTCCATGTTAACCTATATAACTGTTACGTGATGTTCAAATTTGGGAAATTAACATTGAAATAATACTATGAGTAAATAACAAACTGTATTCAATTTCTCCTTTTCCCCCAATGTCCCTTTTCTGTTCCAGTATTCAGTCCAGGATCCACATTGTACTTAGTGGTCACGTCTCTTTAGTTTCCCCCAAACTGTGACAGCCACTTCCTCAGTATTTCCTTGTGTTTTATGACATAGACATTTTTTGATGAGTAATGATTGGTTATTTTGTAGAATGCCCCACAATTTGGGTTTGTCTAATGTTTTATCAAAATTGAATTACATTTCTGGCAAGAATATTACAGAAATGATATGCATTCTTCTCAATGTATCATATCAGAATATGGATGAGTCCTACTAACTGGTGGAATTAACTTCCAGTGAAATTTCTTGACAGATTAAAATATGGGAAATAGGAGAACAAAAGGAGTCAAGAATGAATTTAAGGTTCTTGGTGGTTGTTCCCAGCATCTTCAGTGGTAGAGCAATAGGTGAAACATGTTAAGTTTGAGGTCTGTAAGATATCTAAATCAAGATATCTAACCCATTCTGAAGGGTTTCAAGTAGTTGGCTGGATATGTAAGTTTAGAATTTGGGAGAGACATCTAGCTAGAGAAACGAATTTAGTAATTGACAACATATATACATTTTTATAACTGTAAGACTAAATAAGTCACGAAGGGAGAAGGTAAGGACAGAGAAGTAAAGAATAAGAACTGAGCCCTTGTTAGAAATATGATGAGAAGAAAAGAAACTGCCAACCATATTTATAAATGGCAGCCAGTAAAGTGGCAGGAAACCCTCTTAATTGATTCCTTTTCATCTCCTTGCCATCTTTATCCTCATGGTCTAACCTCAGCTGGTTTCCTTAGAATATTGTCTATCCCATTGAGATTCAGTTTCTAAATGGAAAAGGTGTTTAGCTTAGCTTCTAATTTGTAAGCACATTATGAGAAGTAGGGCAGACTATACTTGTAAGTTGTTTTGCAGAGCCTGGTACATGGTAAATGTTAGCTATTATTATTAT
Organism: Otolemur garnettii; assembly: GCF_000181295.1. Classification (NCBI taxonomy): domain Eukaryota; kingdom Metazoa; phylum Chordata; class Mammalia; order Primates; family Galagidae; genus Otolemur; species Otolemur garnettii. The sequence goes on from NW_003852431.1 coordinate 12,729,893, forward strand.
TATTCATTTTTTTGCCTGTGCATATCTTAATAGCTAAGACCATTTTGTTTTCTTTTATTCCAATACCTAGAACTCCATTGGTATATCATTAACGCTCAATAAATGATTTTTGAATGAATAGAGAAAAGAAGGGAAAAAATTAAAGGTACTGCTTAACCTAAAAGATTGAATTTTTATGATAAAAGAGAATTTTTTTGTTTTTCTTTTTTTTTCAGAGAGTCTTCCCCAGGGCCTCTCAGAGGATACCACCTGTATGACCACCTGGGTCTCTTGAGTGGAAAGGAGCTGCCACAGAGCAAGGCCAGCCTTGCCTAAAACTTCCTCTCACTCTATTTTCTCAATTTTCATGGGCCAAATCCATTTCTCTCATTAATGATAACTGTCAAGAATGACACTTAACTATTGATAGCTATCATAGAAGGACCTGGTCGACCTTGTCCATGGTTGACCTTGCACAACTTAATCTTTTTTAACCCCTGTGGTTGTACTTGTAAAAAAAGAAAGATGATCAAAGGATGTGATGCACCTTTGGGGGTGGGACACAAATAAAAGAGAGTCCTTATCTAACAAAAACAATCAGTACAACCTGGTTCTGTGTACCCTCAATGAATCCCCAACAATTAAAAAAAGAGAGAGCTGATGCCTTTTCCAGTATAATACAATGAGTGAACAAGACCGGCTCTTGAGGTCATCTCTTTTTTTGTTTTGTTTTGTTTTGTTTAATTTCCTTAGCTATAAATTCTCAAAGGTCCTTTATTAGTAGATAATAAAGTGATAAGTGATTATAAGTCAAAATTATGTCTACTGTCTTATGATTTGATGACTAAGTCATCATGTAGATTGACCACACACCTAGTGAGCACTCCATATACGGAGTACACAGGCCTTATCCAAGGTTTACAGTATTAAATCTCATTGTAGTTTTATGGAATAAGTGTGTTAATATCAGTAATATTTATGAATTTATAGAGCAAACATGGGGACCCAAGTTCTTATGATCCAGAGGAATGCTTTTTCCACTGCACCATACTGAAAAATAAGGGAGAGAATCTGCTTCTATGAGAAGAAAAGGCACTCAGATGGCCTTCAGGTGGGGAAAAAAACACAAGTCTGTGTGTTTTGCCATGTGGACAAACTCCTGGATGATTCTAGTATTATATTCTTTTGAATATCCGTTTTGAAACCTTAATTTCCAGGAAAACTTCAACTTCTTAAAACCAGGAATTCATGCCATAGACGCGTGTTTTTTCCCATTGGGTTATTCTTACAAACGTGCTTGTTTTCAATGTTTTCAGTTTGGCCAACATGGCACCTTTAATTTTTTTGTGCAAAGGGGGAGGAAGAAAGACTGAAAAACTCAAAAACTCCCATATTCTAAGTTTCTAACATAGGGAGCGATACAACTGGAACCCAACTAATAAGAAGCTTTTAGTAATCAGTTTTCTTTTGTTTTGTGTTCCTATGCCCCATTTTACAGAGAAAGGAAGAGATCCCTGGAGAACTCTTATGCACGTGTATGTGAGAGATTTAATCTCTCCATCAAAAAGGCAATTTCTAGAGTAAATCCCAGTCTATGTGCATTTGGGGCTCAATTAGCTATACCTTCTATATCTACATTTACTTAACTACACAATGAGAATTCTTATCTTTAATCATGACCTGGGGGCACTGCAAGATAATCATTAAATGTGTTCACTAAACTGTACTTACTAGGGCAGAAAATTGGAATAACATACTTCAGAAAGATTTTTTTTTTTTGAACAAAGGTTGAAATTACAAAATGGTTTTCTATTTAATCTTTAGGTGATTAAAAACATTTTTACTGTATCACACCACTGCAGTTTGGGATGGAAGATAGCATAAAATGAGAAGCATTTGTATCCATGTCATTTTAGTTAACATTCAGTGCCGGGTGTGTTGTTATATAAAAATAAATACGAAATACCCTATTGTTTAGAACAGGGTGAGCAAACTACTGAATGTGCTCCAACCCTGTGTTTATATGGTCCGTGAGCTAAGAGTAGTTTTATATGTTTATTATTTTTTTCCTAGTAGGCTGTTTATTCATTTATTTTATTGGTGGGGGATTCATTGAGGGTACAAAGGAACAGGTTACACTACTTGCATCTATTAGGTAAAGTCCCTCTTACCATTGTGTCCCACCCCCAGAGGTGTGTCACACATCGTGCTTTTATATGTTTAAATGGTTGGGGGGTGAGCAAAATAAGAAAAATATTTTGTGACATGTGAAAACATGTGACATGCATGAAATTCAAATGTCTGTGTCCATAAATAAAGTTCTACGGAAACACATCAGCCACGCTCATGCTGTCCCCTCGTATCTGTGGTTGCTTTCACCCTGCCACTGCTGAGTGGAGAGGCTGAAGCAGACACCACTTGGCTTGCAAAACCCACCACAGAAAAAGTATGCCAACCTTTGCTTTGAAGGTCACAATCTAGAGTGGGACAGACGGATATATGTGGACAATTAACATGATTAGTTCTGTAGTAGAGGTAACAGCAGGAATAGTTATGCCTTCTACATGGAGAAGTCCAAATTTAATGAATATATTTAATGACAATGAAGATGTTAAAATGAATTAAAAGGGAGACCAAGCCTGAAGAATCTGAGTGGACACCACCACTTAGGCTACTTAACTTGAGTGATTTTTTGTAAATGCCTATATTAAAAACAGATCCTAAGGTCAACCCATCAGAAGTAGTCAATAAATTTATGATCATGTAGCTGGGGACTTTCTGGTGGGAATAGACTAAATAGTCTAAACAGACTGTGTGTTTATAACTAATCAAATGTTTTCTTTGCTTTACTTCTGTGTTTGTGCTATAAACCTTCCCCCACTTTCATGTTCCCTCCATGAAGCTCCCGAACCATTTCTGGTTTGGAGCTACCTCACTCATGAATCATTGTTTGCTCAAATAAATGCTTTAAAAAAAATTGGATTGTGCCTCAGTTTATCTTCTTGACCAAGGCAATGAAAGTGATGAAAGGGATTCTAAGTCAGGATATGGAGAATGGACATCTAGCACAGGGACAAAGAATGACAAACCCATAGCGTGTCTAGGAGGAGTTCTATCAGGAGTGTAGAAAGAAGGGGGAGATGAAACCAAGAAAGTACATGAAATCAAATTAGGATTTCAGATCTACTCAGGAATCAGTTGTCTCTTGTAAATAATGGTCATTAAAGATTTTTTAGTACTTGATCAGATCTGTGTTGCAGAAAGATAGCTGTAGACTAGTAGGAGGGTGGAGACAGGAGAAGGGCTGAAAGAAAGAAGTAAAAGCCGAGAAGCCAGATGTATTGCCACCACCCAGCTTACAGATGATTATCTGACCCAGGAAAATCAGTCACCGGAGGAGGAGGGTGGGGTGAGAGGTTGACAGGTGCAAAAGTGATTCTGCCTGAATGGGTGAGTGACTAGAGAAAAAGAGAGAGAGAGATGGAGCTGAAATGACACTAAAGGGAATTTCTGGACTGAAAAAAATGCCATCTGAATACAGCTTTCTTGGAGGAAAACTCCTTGCTTTTCTCATTTATTGCTCTATCCCAGCATCTTAAACAATGCCTGGATCTTAGAAAATGTTCAATTAAAAAATTGCTAAATGAATGAATGAATCAATCAAGGCCACAAAGCAAGACAGGAAACCAAGAGAAGTAATTTTGATAGAAACTATTGGTGGTTTCCATTCCCTCTTTCAGTAGAGATAAGATAAGAAACTCCACTTTAGATGAGTCAGGTTTGGGTGCCTGCAGACATCAGGGTAGAGGGTTCCAGGAAGGTATTGGAAATATGGGCCCAGTGCTCAGCCAAGAGACCCTGATGACAGTGAAGGTCCGCCACATGGAGTTGCTAGATGAATCAGCGGAGTGGACGACAGATGTCCAGTTGTTGTTTTTTTGAATATCCCACCTGGATGCCTTTTCTTTGTATTAAACTATCAAATAATCCTATTTAATTGAATAGACATTGCACATCACAGCCGGGGTTCACCATCCTAAATGAAAGATTCAGCGCCCACCCTGCTGTTATCTAGCCTTTTCAATGCTATAAATATACTAATTGGAAGAGAAAGGGACAGTAACTCTATTTTAAGCACCATTAAATGATTTAATGTCTTCCACTATGCAATACTACAATAAAGCAACATTATAGTCATATTAGTATTCAACAATTGCACCACCAAATTTGAAACCAAGTCGAGAAAATAAAACAAGTACTAAATGATCAGGGCATTGCCTCTAGAATTTGCTTTCCATGTGATGTTTGCATACAGCAAACAAAAACCCTTGATTGTATCACAGCTCTATGTGCAAAAACTTGTTGCCACTCGTTTCCACCAGTTGAAAACTGAAGCAGAACTCCCATTGCCCAGTCCAGGTTAGCCGAGTGTGGGTTATCCACAAGGTGAGCCTGCCTGGTGGAAGGCTGGTGAAATTTGGTTTCCTTTTCCCAAGATGTGATAGTTTCTGGTGTCTGGGAAACACAGTATTCTGAAAAGTGAAGTACGTTTTGATACTGCTAGACTTCCTGCTCTTTAATCCAGTAGTATGCCTTGAACATTTTCAAGAAAAGGGTACTACTATTCAATGCATTCCTAAACTGACTTGGCCACAGAGTAATTTTATTCAAAGAATCTCACAGAAGTAGTCCACCATGGAACCCACATATAGGAAACAATATACTAAATTCCACCCACTGCCATGTTTCAGTAACTATTTCTTTGCTGATGATGACTAAATGTGTATCTCTAGTTGAGTCCTCTCTTGAGCACCTGGGAGAAATCCTTATTTTTTTTCCTTTTCTTTTTCTTTTCTATTTTTCTTCACCATCCTTACCCACACGCCAAAGCCTTACGTGACCACCTTTGAAATATCTCTGAATTTGATTCCCCTCTCTCAGCTTACTCTCCCTGGGTTAAGCAACAGCCACTAACTCCATGTCCCCAGTCTCGCTTCCTTCCGGCCCAATCTCCATGACATATGCAGAAGGAGTTGGTAAGTCTGATCATCTAACAGCCCACTCAAAACCCTTCAGTGGCCTCGTTTGATTTAACAATGAATCCAAAACTCCTAACCTGACTCCGAGGCACCAGCTACTTTTGCTCTTTTTCATTATCCTCCCTGAACACAGCGCTGTTCATTCCTCATAGGATCGCCATAGCTTCCAAAGAGGTGCCGGGCTTTCACCCCCCTGCCATTGCCTATGCTGGTCTCTCTGGACCAATCCTCCCCTTCCCCTCTTCTGTCCTTTCCCACTCTCTGTCTCTTCACCTGGCTTACTCCTGCTTGCTTGCCCAGTCTTAGCCTAAACATCAATTCTTCAAGGTAACCTTCTTGACCTCTGGCAAGGCTAGATTAACAAAGCCCTCATTGCATCTCCCACAGAAACACTCATCGCACGTTAGCCTTCTGTTCTGTCTTTCCTGCTGCTGATATAATTTCCATGAAGGCAGAGACCTTGTCTTTCAGGTTCCCCGTCCCTCCTCAAGGTCAAAGTCCTCTATGGCTGTTGAGAGAGGAAGATGAATGACTATTTGTTTATTTGTTGGGTAATTCTTGAAAGCCCTTCCACCTCTAAACTTTATGAGTTTATAAGTTAATCACGCCAACTACATGTTATACAGAGAAGGAAACTGGGGTGGTAAATTATAACCTAATGTAATTTACTGGTGAAAACCGTGCCTTTTCCTTCCCATTTCAAACCATATCTATATACTGCCAATAAGTGACACAAACATTATCTCAAAAGCAAAGTGTTTTAGAATTGTTTTTAAAAGTATATTGAGAAAGTCAAATTTGAAAAGTGAAAAACTTCTATAAAACAAAGAATAAATATTTAAATATTCTATGGCTAGATACAAAAGAATAATTAATGAGCCCATGAATGACAAAATAAAGCTATTACTGACAGAAAACAGGAAGCTATTGCCTCAGTGGAGAGAGGGGCTTAGCTGGAAAGGGGCACAAGGGGTCTTTCCCTGGTAATGCAACCTGCTTTGGGTGCAGTTTACACGGGTTTACACAATGATCAAAACTCATGGCACCAAAACGCCCAAGGTATATCCATTCTATCTTACTTAAATTTTACTTTAATAACTGTGAAGATTTCAGTGTCTTGATAGCAAGTCATTCAGGCACATTTAAGTAAAAGAGGATAAGGTCTTTACTGATTCTCCAAAGTAAATCATTGCTGAACTAATCATTTTGATTAATGAATCCAATGAATCACTTAAAATTCTGCTGTCATGAATCAGTGATCTTCTCATGGTTGTAAGTGCCAATAAAACTCAAACAAGTCAGATCAGTACATGCCTAATAAAAAATAAGCACACATGTAAATCTTAACACTATTAGATAAGATTGCCCAGGACAAACATTCCATCTCCCAGGCAGCACCTGGGTTGGCTTAAGGACCACAATGTAACGCTGCTGTAGCTGCCTTTTCACCAATACAAGGAGCAAAGGTCTGGGAGTTACAGACAATTTCGTGTTCATGCCCCTATATCACATGTATACTGGGCAAAATATCCTTATTTTAGTTTTTGTTACAGCTTTTTAGCCAGTATAGCAATCATATTTGGCCTTTTTAGTCCTTGAGAATCTTAGCTTTCTTTGCAAGACTTCAAAGTAAAGGAAAAAAGTATTAAGTTCTTCTGGAAATACTATAGTTTATAGACACGGTCTCCATAAAGTTTGTGTGCAATTTTAAATTGCACAATATTTTAAATTGCACATGAATGTTATGGATACCGTGTGTGTGTGTGTGAGACACTATCAGGGTTGAAGATGTGGATAAAAAGGGAGAAGAGTAGAGGGGAAAGAGGCCTGTGTAGTGGCCTTTAAGATGTATAATTGACATATTCTTGACTGGGCCTTGGCGGGTCCTGAAGGTACAAGTTACACGAAGAAGTAACTGTGGCCCAAATGCCCACAGCCCCCACTCCTGCCTCACTGCTCTCTCCTCCAGACTGCACCTACAGCCTCATGGGGAATTCATTAAGATCAGTTGACTTAAGCCTGGTTTTCAGATGGCTCTATACAATAGGCAGGCATCACCCCAAAAAGGACAAATCAGCACTGCAGCCTTTCTCTGAGATATCCTGAAAGACAGTGGTGAAAGAAAACCCCCTCAGTGGGTGGAACTTCAAGCAATGCACCTGGTTGCTCGCTTTGCTTAAAAGGAGAAATGCACAGATGTTTAATTAGATACCAATTTATGGGCTATGGCCAAGGCTGTGGCTGGATGATTAGGGACTTGGAAGTATCACAACAAAAGTTTCTATCAAAACTACTAATCACAACAATGATTCCATTGAATTAGAAGACTGCCACCCAACTACTATGGGCTCCTTATGCCTCCAAATCAACAGGCAAAGAAGAGATTACTGTTCTGGCTGACATGATTGATCCTGACCCCAGAGGAACACTGAACCACTACTCCACAGTGGAGGTAAGGAAGGGCAAATAGGCAATTCCTTAGGGCATCCTTTGGTATTACCATGTCCTATAATTAAAGTCTTTGGGGGGAGCCTGATGCAAGCGCACACAAACTCTTCTTCTCTCCCCCCTCCCTTTCTCCTCCTAAGACAGATACAAAGTCTCTGGATAGCCTAACCCCTGAGAAATTCACACCCAAAGACCCTAACTTTATAGGGAATCTGTGGAATTTGCCCACTCCCTACCACCTCGTATGAACGTTGTCTCCAACTGCACCCAGGCCAGACAGTACTACTAATAATCCAGACACTCCATAAATAAAGATTTGGGTCATCCTACCAGGCAAAGAACAATGACCAGCAGAGAGCCTTGCTGAAGGAAAGAAACAGAATATGTGTTACGTCTATATGACAAGTTACAAAAATGAGTGTTTCCCTTTATTTTGTTATATATGAGCAAATACCCTTGTTTCTTCCTTCTCTCATTCCTTTATATAAGCTATATTGACTTTTTGACTTTTTATCACAGTATTTAAGTGTTGTTAATTTTACATTATTCTACTGAAGTTATGGGATATCAGGGGAAAGAGTAAATATCCCTTAAGGACTTCTCCCCTCCCCCCTTTCCGGGGAAGGACTGAGTTTTCAGCTATATGTAGGATAGTTGTATTGTGTTAGACAGAATTATAATCTTGTTATTGTCTTTATTCAGAGATTAACTATGGCTTTAGGGGATGTGTAAGGGAGCTAGGTTGATAAGGAGTGGACTTGCAATGGTTAATTTTATGTGTCAACTGAACTGGGCCACAGGGTTTCCAGGTAATTGGTCCAACGTTGTTCTAGGTGTGTCTGCAAGGATGTTTTTGGACGAGGTTAACATTTGAATCAGTAGAATGAGTAAGGAGATTGCCCTCATTAATGTGGGTGGCCTTCATCCTCTTCAGTTGAAGGCCTGAATAGAAAAAAAAGTCTATCTTTGCCATAAATAAGAAGAAATTCAACTCCTTTCTTCCTGGAAATCTTTGAGCTAGTGCCTTTGGACTTGGCCTTGAACTTGGACTAGAAGTTACAGCATCTCAATTCTCCTGGTTCTCAGACCTTTGGACATGAAATGAACTATTCCATTTTCTCTCCTGAGTCTCCAACTTGCTGATTTCAGATCTGCTTCATAACTGCATGAGCAATTCCTTGTGATAAATCTCTCCATGCTTACATGTGAGGGTGTGCATGTACACACACACACACCCCTAGTATCCTATTGGTTCTGTATCTCTGTAGAATCTAGAGTGATGCAATATCATATTTATACAAAAGTGTCCCCAAAATGTATACACATTTTAAGAAAGGAAAAACTATGAAATTTGTAATACTCAAGTCACATTTCATTTCTGCAATTATAGGAAGTGCTCAATATGACTCAAATATTTTATTGAAAGGAGAATTACATCATTAGCAATGTGGCCTGGAACAATTCATCTTTTTCTTCATATTTGTTTTCTATAACATGAGGATAAGAATCACCATTCCAGTGCTCAGGCTTAGATACGAGACAAAGTAGACGAAGAAACTTGTGGTTACCAAAACATTATGAGGGATTACCCAGCTGCTTTAGAAGAAAATATAAAAATTTTATTTGCCAAATAAAAATAATATAAATAAATTTTTTTTTTAAGTTTTCTTGTGCCTCCTTCGAGCACCTCCCTTCTGCCTGTCCCTCTCCTCTGTCCCCAAATAACCACCATATTTTTTTGTTATGGCAAATTAGATTACATTTTATAGAAATTTACATAAATGAAATCAAATAGTATATATTTATATACTTTTTGCCCTTTTGTAGCTCATATGTTCTAATGCTATAGCCAATATCTTTTCATTTCAATTTCTGATTGTTCATTGCTATGATATAAAAATAAAATTGATATTTATGTGTCAATTGTATGTACTTCAATCTCGCTAAAGTCACTCATTACTTCTTATAACTTATTCATAGAATTCACTGGGTCTTCTACATATACAATAATGTTTATCTATAAAGAAAAACAGCTGAGTTCTTCCTATTCAATCAGGGTGCCTTTTACAATTTTTTCTTTTTCTTACTGTACTGCCTTGAAGTCTCACAACTCCATTACTAGAAGTTATGAGGGCAGATATCCTTTTTCTTATTCCCAATTTTAGGAGAAAATGATCTAATCTTTAAACATATTAAGTTAAGGAAGTTCCCTTCTATTTCTAGTTTGTAAAAACTTTATCATAAAAGGGTATCAAATTTTCATTTTTCTTCTTCTACTTTTTTTTTTTTAAGACAGAGTCTTACTTTGTCACCTTTGGTAAAGTGCTGTAGCATCATAGCTAAACAGCAACCTCAAACACTTGGGCTCTAGCAATACTCCTGCCTCAGTCTCCTAAGTAGCCAGAACTACAGGTGCCTACCACAACATCTGACTAGTTTTTCTATTTTTAGTAGAAACAGGGTCTTGCTCAGGCTGGTCTCAAACTCCTGAACTCAAGCAATCCACCCACCTCAGCCTCCCAGAGTGCTGGGATTACAGGCATGAACCACCATGCCTGGCCCTTCTTTTCCTTTTATAAATTTTTTTAAAAGAACTATTGGGGCTTGGCGCCTATAGCTCAACCGGCTAAGGCGCCAGCCACGTACACCTAAGGTGGCGGGTTCGAATCCCCAGCCCGGACCTGCCAAACAACAATGATGGCTGCAACCAAAAAAAAAAAAAGCCGGGCGTTGTGGCGGGCGCCTGTGGTCCCAGCTACTTGGGAGGCAGAGGCAGGAGACTCGCTTGAGCCCAGGAGTTGGAGGTTGCTGTGAGCTGTAATGCCACGGCACTCTACCCAGGGGGACAGCTTGAGGCTCTGTCTCAAAAAAAAAAAAAAAAAAAAAACAATTGGAACCAAAGATCAAATGCCTTTTCTTGTAAAAATTATATGCCTTTTCCTTTTCAGTTTTTTAATATAGTGAATTTCATTGATTGGTTTTTGGAATGTTAAGCCAGCCCTGCATTCTAAGAAGAATTTTAAACTTGTAAACATCTAATAATGTCTTTAAAATATATAGGAAAAATTAACAGAACTATATTACTTTGGAAAATTTGACATACTTAAATCTAAATACCTAAATAATTGCCACATCTGAAATACAAAATGGTTCATTGGCATATAGATCTGAACAGAATTAAGTTTGCTTTAATGAACTTACAAAAGACTTTTTGTCCATCAACTGGATAATACATTATTTTCAAATATATAAGGAATGAATATTTTCAAAAACTGACTGTAACTTGAAATTCATAAAACAAATCTCATTGAATTTCAAGCAATTAGTAAAACAAAAGAAAACAAAACATCCATTTGGAAATATTAAAACAGTTTTTTAAAATAAGGCATGGGCCAAAGAAGAAAATAGGATAAAAATTTGAAAGCAATTAACTGAATAGTTAAGAAATACTAAATTAGGTTTGGCACCTGTAGCACAGTGGTTACAGTGCCAGCCACATACACTGAGGGTGGCAGGCCAGCTAAACAACAATAACAACTGCAACAAAAAAATAGCCAGGCATTGTAGTGGGCACCTGTAGTCCCATCTACTTGGAAGGCTGTGGCAAGAGACCTTCTTAAGCCCAAGAGTTTGAGGCTCCTGTGAGCTATGACCCCATGGCACTCTACCAAGAGCAACATAGTGAGACTCTGTCTGTCTCAAAAAAAAAAAGAAATAAAAGAAATACTAAATTTAAAAACTCATCAGGTACAGCTAAAGTAGTAATAGAAGAAAAGTTTATAACTTTAAGTGCTTATAATAGAAAAGAGCAAAAATTAATGGGCTAACTATTCAACACAAGAAATAGTAAAAATAGCAGCAACAATCTGAGATGCCAAAGAAGTAAAATTAAGGAAATAAATTATTTAATAAATAATAAATTTAGGAATAAGAAAAAGGGAAATAATTAAAAGTTGATAGCAAGCAATAAATAATAAAAGAAAAATAATAAAAATTAATAGAATGGATTAATAAATATAAACACACTTCTGAAAAAATATTAAAAAATTAACAACCTTAGAGACCGATTCTGAAAAAAAAAGAGAGAAAAGAGAGGGTATAAAGGAAAAATATGAAAAATGGGAATATTATTAAAAATGAAAAAGGAATTTTTTTTTTTTTTATACAGTCTCACTATGTGACCCTTGGTAGAGTGCTATGATGTCACAGCTCACAGCAACTTCAAACTACTGGGCTTAGGCTATTCTCTTGCCTCAGCCTCCTGAGTAGCTGGGACTACAGGTGCCCGCTATAGGCACCAAGCCTGAAAAAGGAATTTTTAAAACAGATTAGGAGAAAATATTATGATCAATGAATTCCAATGGATCCCAAATTTGGATTGAAGAGCAGAGGGGTTTGAGATAGAAATTCGTCTTTCAAGTGCCTGGTGAGAAGATATGACGTGGCTTATGGTCATCCAACCAGAGAGGCAATGTCCAGGTCATTGGGTCTTTTCCTACAAGGTTCAGTGGAATTCCTACAGAGCACATCTGTGGTCAATGTGCATGTTTCTGTAGTTAGTCCCTTCGTTCTCAAGATCATACTCAAGTCCCATCTTATCAATGGGAAGAAGGAGAAACCCAAAGCGAAACATTCCCTCCTCTTGAAAGTGATCAGATCAAGGGTTGAGGTAGCAACACTATAATGATGGTTATTATCCTACATAGAGATAGAAATGAAGTTAGACTTAGAGAATTAGATTTATTTTTGCTCTTTCCCCCAGTTTTTTTCCTTCTCCTTTTTTTTTTTCTGGTTTGACAAAGCTACTCTCAAGCCACAATGAATTTGTACATTAATATGATTCTGATGGAAACAGTTAAAATTACAACTGCATTTTTATCTATTCTTTGCTAGAAAAATAGGTCACTGTTTAAACTGTATTTATTTCCTTCCAGACAAAGCATTGTGAAGTTGCTAGTTAATGTTTTATTAGATTAAAAACATATCATTCATTTAAGAAAATACATGACTAAGTCTTTTATAAAAACTTTAATAAACTTCAAATATTGAAAATTGTAGAAAAAAAGACAATGGATTTACAGAGAACCTTTCATTTAATGAACTTAATTTAGAAGTTTATACACATTCATCTTGAGGTGGTAAGCATTTAACCTTCCTTTCAGATGAAAGTCTGAGACTTGTAGCCAGGGGGATTTCAAGGACAGGAGAGTTTCTGGAGATGTCCGATACAAATAAAATCTATTTTATACTCAATTTATAAATTAAACCCAGCATTGATGGCAAGTGGGATGAAGAGGGACAGGGAGCCACTACACAGGGGTGCCTTGGGCTGCAGTATCACGCAAAGACATGCTCTGGATTCAAAAGTCAATCTCCAGCTCTGCTTCTTACTAGATGCTTGACCATGGACAAGTTAATTAACCTCGAGAAGTTTTAGTTTCCTCATCTGTAAAACAAGAATATGACTATCCACCACATAAACTGTTGGAAAGACCAAATGACACAGACATGTACATCTTTTAGTATAGTGTATCACATGGAGACCATTCAATAAATAAACACCAGCCATTATTAATATCATAAGAGTTGTCTTGTACAGCAGTCTGGGCCTAGCAGATTGTCACATGGTGAGTATCACAGAAATGGGTCACTGATTAGCTGTGTCTTTCATAACCTAGATCAGTGGTTCTCAATGTGAGGGTTGCAAGTCCATTGGGAGTTGAACGACCCTTTCACAGGGGTCACCTAAATACATCCTGCATATCAGATATTTACATTATGATTTATAACAGTAGCAAAATTACAGTTATGAAGTAGTAACGAAAATAATTTTATGGTTGGGTGTCACCACAACATGAGGAACTGTATTAAAGGGTCATGGCATTAGGAAGCTTGAGAACCACTGATCTAGATGAAACATGTCTGGAGTGATTGGCTATATTTATGTAAATTTCCACCTAAAGCACTAGGCATTAAAACAGCGTGATAGCTTCATGATATTCTGTCTCTAAAGACATTTTTCATTAGGGGTGTAAAGTCTCCTTAGTATAACTTTATCTAGAACAGCAGTTCTCAGCCTGTGAATTGTGACCCACAGGGACTGTAGTAAAGGGCCGTGGCATTAGGAAGGTTGAACTACTGATCTAGAAGGTGAAAATTTGATCAAGAGGTTGTTATTTGATACCTGCTATTTCCAACTCAGCATTATTCTGCTGAGGTCTCCTAAGTCACCATGGTGCAGGGTCAGTTGGGAAATTCACACAGATACAAGGATACAGGAAACAAAATGCATCACGTCTGTCTAACAACCTTGGTGGAGATGCAAAATGGAATCAATCGCAAAGAACTCCAGAATAAAATTTCAGCAAGAACAAAATATAAATGCAGAAACAGAGATAAAGCTAACAAGCAATAGAGATAAGGATAATTCTGGAATCCCTTCCTTTCTACACATACCAACCTTCCTCCCCACCTTCATTACCACCACCCACACCTCTCCAGGAAATGGACTGGCCCTTGAACTTCATGCGTGTAGTGGTGGTGGGGGTACGGTGGAGGGTGACAGAAAACTCTTAAAGCCTGAATGTGGGGACTCATGCCAGTCCCACCCTGCTGGGAGGAAGAAATCAGGAGTTCTGGGAGTGAAGAATGACCATACAAATATAAAATACACACACAAAACTCTAAATACCTGAAAGTTTTTAAAGATTCTCAAGAATCAGATCTTCCATCTACCAAGAGAAAATATTACCAAAGTAAATCCCTAAACTACTAAAAAACATGCATTCTCACACACGACTCTCTAAATGTCCATCTGTCCATTTTCCATCATTTTTAACATAGGCGTGTTAATATATTCCAGACCAACCAGTAAGCACTCTGGAGTCAATGTCTGTGCTAAAATGCCTATGACTAGTCAATAGGCTGATAGCCCAGAGGCATAATGAGCAATCTACTTATTGCTAGATGTATTTAACATGCCCACTCCCCTCAAAATCAATCGCTTTTGCCATTGAACAGTGGTAGATGAGAAGCAGTATAGTAGAAGGCTCTGGAGGAGAGACCATTACTCCAAAAAGTCATCTTTATCTTTATCTAAAAAGTCATCTTTATTATCTTTGCACTTCTAGGACCCTTATCTAGAAGGCTGTAGGCTAAGTGTCATGATAGAGAGAGTACAGGTCTGACAGAGGAACAGAGAGGGTCACACACACACACCAGACTAGAAGAGCCACTTTGGGTACCAGGAATGTGTCTGAAGAAGTTGATAAGGGGAAAAAAACAACTTACTGCATCTATGAACTCCAACCTTAATACCACAAAGAGCTCCTTCGCTTACCCTTCTACTTGGTCATTGGGAATCACTTACCATCCCAGAACCTGCCCCCAATACTGTCCCATATCTAACGCTGTAGCATGAAAAATCGTTTTCCTCCCTAAACTTCTAGTCTTAAATTAAGGAGTTTCTTATCCCCACAAATACTACTGGCATACATACCGATATAATTTTACAGATAATTTTCAGATAACTTACTTATTATTTCAGTGGTTATACACATATTTATACCTCTATGTGATGAAAATAAAACATTTTAATAAATCAATTACAGTGTTCACTAACTGGATCATTGTGAGGGAAAACCATAAAGGTGAAGTAACTAGTTGTATCTCAGAGTAAGAAAGAGCATAAATTCAATTCTTAGGCTGTCCAGTTAAGACAACAATTGTCTCGAAAGTGAAGTATTTAGTCATTGAAAGCATTTTTTTTTTTTGTATGTGACATTATTGTAGCTTAGACTGATCTTCTGAAGGGTTGACAGGGCCTTACAAAGTCCACAGCCTTAGGCTGGCCTATCATTAGCTTGAGGTTTTCCCACTTCCTCCCATATTCTTTTTCTAGGCAACAGGTGAACATGCCAGGCTCTATATGAGCTAGGATTGGGCTGAAATCCCCAAACAGATTTGCTTTACTTGATGTAGACATACAACAGCCAGAACAGCCAATACTTTCGCTTAAATTAGTGGATAAAGCAAACTAATACCTTTTATGATTTAAAATTCTCTCCCTATTTCTTGCTAACACAGGGAAAATAATATCTCAGAAATTTGAAAACCATGAATCATAAACATAGTAGATATTCTCTGATAGAAACTAAACTCAGCCTAACATCTGTCAACACGTAGTCATCCATCCATCTAAGAGTCACAGCAAACTCCAAGTCTTGGTTTTAGTATTATTCTCTTGTAGGTAAGCCAGACTGGGAACATATTTTCAGTCCAATTTTTCTTTACTTTTAAAGAAGTGAAGCAAGAATCTCACATACTCAATTCTGATATGAGGACAATTGATGACCTAGTTCATGGTGGGGGTGGGGGAATGAGAGAGGGAAAGAGGAAAGGAGGGGAGGGGTTGGGGCTTATAGTGTGTGACACACCTCTTGGAGGTGGGACATAATTGTAAGAGGGACTTTACCTAAGAGATGCAATCAGTGTAAACTGGTTCTCTGTATTCTCAATGAATCCCCAACAATAAAAAAAAATAATAATAAATGTTTTTCAATGCAATTTAGACAAAAAGATAAAAGAATGTAAACTTTTTTTTTTTTTTGCTAAAAAATCCATGTCTCCAACCACACAGGAAGATAAGAATACAATTGTTGTAGTTAGGCCTCGGAATGTTTTTCTTAGCACAATTTCCTAAATCCCAGGTGTGATGAGAAAAAAGTTATTATTAGGTTTTCTTTGGACATTTTACCAGAAGTCTTGTTGTCTTTTCCCCATTTGCAAATTACATTGGCAGGAAAGGACTGGGAAAGGGGCAGACCAGCACCTTCCTCTTTGCGCTGCCAGCATTTATCTGATTTAATGCCTGCCCAAGCCAGCAGGGTGACGATGGATGACATTCTCTACCTGATGTTTGTGCATGAATGTGATGGCTACTGAAAAAAAAATCAGCAGTCTGTATATCTCTGATTTACCCTAGAATTTTACACTACAAATACTACTACTGGCTCAGCACCAGCTACACACACCTAAGGTGGCGGGTTCAAATCCAGCCTGGTCCCGCCAAACAACAATGACAGCTGCAACCAAAAAAATAGCCTGGCTTTGTGGTGGGCACCTGTGGTCCCAGCTACGTGGGAGGCTGAGACAGGAGTCTCGCTTGAGCCCAGGAGTTGGAGGTTGCTGTGAGCTGTGATGCCACAGCACTCTACCCAGGGGGACAGCTTGAGGCTCTGTCTCAAAAACAAACAAACAAACAAACAAACAAATACCACTGCTAATTTTGCTTCCCAGATGTGTTCTAAGAGTGTATACAGTTTATACTTAATATGTAGCTCCAGACAAATATTGGTTGTCAAAAACTACATAAATTAATTTCTAGAGCAGGAAATGCTGAGGGCTGTATTTGACTATAAGGAGAACTACTGGATAGGCTTGGTGTTTCAAAGCATTTACCCACCTACTAGGGGTAAGTGAAACACCAAGCCTATCCAGTACATTCCAAATACATTCTACCAATGATAAGCCGTTAGCACTACATTCGAAACAAAAGATTCTAATTAGGAGATTGCATTATTCAAAATAAATGGCTCCAGACATATATGCACATATTTTAATTAGAATTTATGGGAAATGCTTTATTACAAATTTAAGGATACACTCAATAGGATGGTTTTTTAAAAAATAGGAAATAAGCTTTGTAAAGGACATGGAGAAATTGGAACTCTTACCTACTGTTCATGAGAATGTAAAATGGTATATACCACTGTGGAAAAGTTTGGTGCTTCCTCTAAAAGTTAAACACGGAATTCCCATGATTCTGTGTGACCCGCAACCCACTTCTATATACGTTCCTAAAGAATTGAAAGCAGGGACTCAAATGGGCTTTTGTTCATGAATGTTCACAGCAGCATTATTCACTAGAGCCCAAAGGCAGAAACAGCCCAGATGTCCCTCAGCAATTGAATGAATAAGCAAAACGTGGTATCTACATACAAGGGAATGTTACTCCATGTGTCATGGGATTCTGACTGACACATGCTATAACCTGGGTGAACCCTGAAAACACCGTGCCAAGGGAAATAACCAGACACAAAAAGAAAAATATTGCATGATTCCACTCACGTGATATACCTAGAAGAGTCAAGTTCATGGAGATAAAAAGTAGAATAGAGGCTATCAGGTGTTGGGGTAGTGGGTGCTATTGTTAAGCAGGCCCAGGCTGGATTCAAACCCACCAGCTCTGGTGTATGTGGCTGGCACCTTAGCTGCTTGAGCTATGTGCCGAGCCCCTTCGCCCCCAAATTTTTTGACTGACTAAATATTTCACTTTCCAGACAATGGTTATCTGAAAGGTATAGCCTATGAATTGAGAAATTGATGCTCTTACTCTAAGCACATACTCACTGGTTTTCCCACAATGAATCATTCATTTGGTTAACACTATAATTGATGTATTAAATTATTTTATTTTAATCACACATAGGTACAAATACAACTTCCTAAATCAATACACAAACAAATTTTGCAGGAAACTATCAGATTATAGAGCCATACCTAACTATATCTTGGATCAATGATCCTCTCTAGAGCCCCAGTTTCTTAATCTCTAAAGTGGGAATTAATATGCTGACATCATAGAATCTACCTAGAAATAATGTGAAAGTACTGCCTCTGGTGCAATATAAGGATTCAAATATTTTTTGATTATATGAATGAGTGAACATAAATGCAGCGACTGGGAGAAATTGGGGAAAGAAGAATATTAGAGCTTTCTTCAGGCCACCATATTCAACATGTCATCAGCACACGACTTCATCTGTGGAAACTTTTGTACAAAATGGGTGTGGAGATTTACAAGATCGGGCCTGAAATTAACTGATACACTCAGACATACTACATGTTGTACTAATTCTATAATAATCAAAGCAAAAAATAAACAAAATGACACCCATAAAATACACAGACAAGATGATACAGGAAAAACCACACATAATTGGATAATAACCGCCATAACTGTGAGCAGCATTCAATGGTGAATCACAAAACATTTGTTTGCTACGGTTCTTTGTGTGTGTGTGTGTGTGTGTGTGTGTGTCCCTTTTATGGAAAAAAAGAAAGTTTGTTTTTCTTCAAAATAAAAACACTGGGTTTGTGGTTTGAATGGATTTTTTTTTTCACTCTTTATAAAAAGGTCAGAGTGAGTATCAACCCAACTATGAAATGATAATAGTTTCCGGCAAGGGAAATTTAATGGTTCAACAAAACAAAAAAGGAGACCACCTTGTATCACGGAAGACAAAACAAACAAAAAACTTGAATGTCATCAGGGATTTTGATCACTTCAGCAGTAGTGTTGGAGAAAACGTTAGGTGAATGTTTGTTTTCTTGACACTTTAAACATTGTTTCTTACATCCCAATAAGAAAGGAACATACCCACCCCCCACAAAAAGTTTTAAATAGAAAGGTAAACAACCTGTTGGATTGTTTTACAGTAACTTGACTAAATTCGGTTGGTTCTCTAATTCAAACACGAAAATTAAGGTTGCATAATGCTAAGGACAACAGAAGCTGTGCCAAAGGAACAATATTTTGCTCGGATCCATGGCAATGTCACAGTCGTCACACGTATGGAACAAGCTCCCAGAACATTAGGTCACATTTACCTCATCAGGTAAAATTCAGGAAGGATAACCGCAGATCATTACAGTCTAGAAGTTAATGAATTTATTGTAAACTCACTTCTCGCTCTTGGAGTCCTGACCTCCAAATCCCATTTTCTCAAGAATCTGTGTGTGGCTTTTTATTTTAATATATTTGCAGTGATAGATCATGTCACTTATTCCGAAGTGATGAACTAGCCTCATTCACTCTGTATACACGTCATCTACCTGAGATTAGACTCTGTGGAGGAACTCAATGTTTCTTGTTTAATTTCTGCAAGAATTCTTCATAAAATCAATTCGCCCATGTCTGCTCAAGATAAATATTAAAAGATAATATCTACTTAGATCAGAAAGTGCGTGTACCATCAGGTTCGACGACGTCATTTAGATGGCTACAATTAATTCTGTTAACCTATCTAAAAATAAACTCAGCTTTTTTATTTTTAGAGGTTAGCTTTTAGGAGAAAAATCATTTCCTTAAAGAAAATTAGTTTCTCCTTTAAGTCACTCCTTTGTTTTAAAAGAAAATGAAAGAAGCATTCAGGATTTCATCTATGTAAGGTATTGCCCTTAAATACATGAAGATAAGGTGTGAAAAGAAAAATATTTGCAACACAAATGTATTATTAAGGAAATTCTTATCAGAG
This sequence comes from Otolemur garnettii, assembly GCF_000181295.1. NCBI lineage: Eukaryota > Metazoa > Chordata > Mammalia > Primates > Galagidae > Otolemur > Otolemur garnettii. The sequence goes on from NW_003852431.1 coordinate 12,749,676, forward strand.
AAACAGATTAACAGATTCAACTGATTGTACAGTTTAGAAATTGTTCCCAGAGAACAATGCCAAGTCTTACCTGGAGTATCTAAGTAAGTTTATGCTATTAATCTTTTTCATTTGGTAAGTTTCTTTTTCTTTTTTATTTTTTTGAGACAGAGTTTCACTATGTCGCCCTTGGTAGAGTGCCGTGACCTCACAGCTCATAGCAACCTCAAACTCTTAGGCTTAAATGATTCTCCTACCTCAGCCTCCCAAGTAGCTGGGACTACAGGCACCCACCACAATGCCCAGCTATTTTTTTGTTGTTATTGTTGTTGCTGTTGTCATTGTTGCTTAGCTGGCCGGGGCTGGGGTCGAACCTACCAGCCTGGGTGTATGGGGCCAACGCCCTACCCACTGAGCTACGGGCACCTCCATTCAGTAAGTTTCTTAATGAAGATAGTTCTACACGCTGGCCTTACGTTAAGTCAGAGGAGGAACTATAATAGTGAGAATAGTTTTCACTTACACAACTGCTTTTTCTAGAGTAGAAAAATCAAAATTATCCCACTGATTTGAACTTGAAGTGATGGTAACACTTAATAATGAGGGAAGGGGGCGACTTCTTAACAACCACAAAATCTTTTTGTTTTGGGGGGTTTTGTCTTGTTTTGTTGTTTTAAGCATAAAGTTTTTGAAGCTATTTCTATTCGAGTAATGGAGATCAGTAGTACTCCACCTCTTTTGAAAACTGAAAGAAAAAAAAAAGAAAACTGAAAGAAGAGAAATGAATCATTATAATAGCACAAGACACTTTATTTTTTGAAAGAAAGAATGGTCTAGTCATGGAAGGCTTTCTAATGACAGGCCCTGAGGCATGCAGTAGGGATGGACTCCTCTGTCCTCTAGCCACGAAGATAGACTCTACCTGGTTAAGATAGTGGTTCTCCACTGGGGCCCTGGGAATATCTGGATACCTTTTGATCATCACCCCTACGAGGAGAGGGGGTTGTCTTCTGCTGTCTAACAGGTAGAGGATGCCACAGATGCTGTTATTTACTATCTTACACCACACAAGACACCCACCGCTACCACCAAGAAAAATTATCTAGCCCAAAATTTCAACAGTGCTGAGGTTGAGAACTGTTTTTTTTTTAGACACAAGTAGAAAGATTTATAGAAAGTAGAGTAACTCTTAAGAAAAGGCGAAGAGCAAAGTGACCCAAGGAAGAACCGTCAGGTTGAGAAACTTTCAATTAGAGTGATGGAGGGCAGGGGGAGGTAAACTTTTTCCATAAAGAGCCAGATAATAAATAGTTTAGGCTTTGCTGCCACACAGTCTCTGTTGTAACTACTCAGCTGTGCCGTGGCAGCACAAAAGCAGTCGTACAGGCGTCACAGATGGGTGGGGCTTGTGTTCCAGCACAGTTTTATGTACAAAAGCAGGTGACAGGACCCATTTGCACCCCTCTTCGTTCATTGCTCCCTGAGGGAGGTCGTTTCTGCCCTCTGAGTTTCCTCTGCTTCCTATTTCTGGAAGGGGAAAGAATTCCAGTTCTCACAGTGACTCTTTCATAGAAGTCTAACTTCAGGAATCACACCCAAGACGAGACAAAATATGTTCGAGTAGGAAAACGGGATTATAGAATAATACACAACATTTTTTAATGTACTCCCTACTCGGAAAGGAAATACTTCTTCTCACTACGATTCTGTAAAACAGATTTAAAGATTGGACAAGCTGATCCTTCCCTTTCTCCCCCGAAAAAGATAGAACAACAAACCAAAAGAGACATACCACTGGTTCTCTAAGCCAGAGATTCTTATTCTATAGGTCATGGTGCCAAGAAGCATGGACAGATAGATTCAGGAAGGTGATAATTTGCTGGAATTGTACATAAAATGTTGGGGGCGTATGTATATATGTGGATTCTCATGATATTCTTAACCTCCTGAAAATGTACGCTTCACTGCTAAACCACACGAAGTAATTCAGAGTATGTTTGGAGAATGAACTACCTCTCAGAGGTTGTCAGCATAATTAAAAAGCACCTCACGATAGCAGATTTGGTCCTGTGCATTCAACAGCTGAATGAATTGTCTCAGGTGAATTACCACATCATCTCTGATGGGCCACGTGAAACTCGGCCTCCCTTCAGGTCACACCCCCTTTGGTCACATGGCAAAGGCAGGTTTCTACATTTTAACTCTGGAACCTATTTAGTGTTTATTCTTTTTTGCTGCCTATTTCCAAAACCATCTAAGGGGCTTGCAAAGATAAGTACACAGAGTGACAGGATATACATTTTTAAAAGCTATGGGAGAGGGAGGCCAAAAAAAAAAAAAAAATGCAGAGACATCCAATGGACCCATTAATAGAAATCTTTCTACTATGAATTCCTTCGCATACTGTGTCCGAGATGTCATTTGATTTCTTGATGCTTCTATTTCCCAATCTTTAGAACTGAAATAGATGATTTCTACATGGCATGTTCTTTATACTCAGGATTTATCAGTGTATAGTAATCAGTCAACAAACATTTACTAAATCTCCATTGTGAACATAGCATTTTATTAGTGGTACGGTGAGTCAGAAATAAGAGTTTCGCCTACTGAATCATTAACCTCATTTCCTGTATTAAGTGTGCCCTTTTGGGAGGTGCTCCTGTCATCTGGTCCCACAGTAACAGGAGTGTGAAATGAGACGTAAGTTATAGACTGCCTGAAAGTTCACATGAGCCCCCCCCCCCAAAATGAGAAAGCAAAGAATGAGAGAAAGAACCATAAATGGGAGAAAGAAGGAGAGAAACAACAAGAAAAGAGAGAGAGACAGTGACACACTTTCTTTTATACAAAACACCAGATTTGGAAACTATTAAGAGAAATAGATCTGAAGTAGGAGAGAAATTCAGCAAGTCTTCTACACTGGTCACTGGAGTTACCAACATGGGGAAAAATAAAAGATAACCTTTTCCTAGGGGCAAAGAGATATATACGTGATAAGAGTGAAAAAAAATTCTCTTTTACAACTTACTAGTATTGAGACTAAACTACTGATCATGCCAAAACTCATTCTTCAAATATCATGTAGTTTGGGGATTTCTTTTTCTTTGAGACAGAGTCTCAATTCTGTCACCCTGGGTAGAATCCAGGGGTGTCATGATAGCTCACTGCAACCTCAAACTCCTGGGCTCAAGCCTCGGCCTTCCATGCAGGCTGAGACTCTAGTCACCACCCACCACACCCAACTAAATTTTTTTTTTTTTCCTAGAGATGGGATCTTACTCTCGCTCATGCTCAGGCTGGTCTTGAACTCCCCAGCTCAAGTGATCCTCCCACCTCAGCCTCACGGAGTGCTAGGACTCCAGCCATGAGCCATCACACCCGGCCTTCTATTTTTCTTCATTTTGCTTTTGCTGTACGAGGTTAGATTGCTGAATCATCGTGATACTCCTGGAGGACATAGACATTCTTTCAGTGATGGAACATAGCTACATCTTACTGCTGTATAGCAGGAAAGCAGAACCGCTCCAAGCAACAAGCACTTAGTCTCTATTTTTATGGTTGTTACCATGTAGTCACAAACAAAAATTGATGATGAAAGAATTAAGTTAATCTATCTCGTGCAATATCATTAGTCACTTCCTAGGTTCTGGAGCTCCCTTAAGAGAGAATAGAATTTCAAAATATTACAGTGCTAGTCAGTTTCATAGATATCAAGTTTGTACAGGCACATAAATCAGAATCTATTCAAAGTAAGGAGCAGATGTTTGAATAACTCCAACAAAGTAAAATCATCTTCTCCCTTACATGCTACAAATGCATGCCTTTTCATAAATATGAGAGCTGTAAAACAAAAAAAAAAAAAAAAAAAAAAAAAGATTGGGATTCAACATCTAGATAAGTTATATTTCCTGGGAGTTCTTTGCACCAAAGTGGTGGGACCTGAGGACATCATGCTATCTCCACTGCCACGGCCATTTGTGGCAAGCAGTCCCTTCTGCGTATGGAGGCAGAAGTAGGCAAAAACCAATCCCACTGAAATTTTTAACTAATGAAAATAATCTTTCTTTCTTCTTGGCATTTTATTCCATGTTATCCTTCCAACCAAAACTAAGATCATGGTGCAGAGAAAAAATTGAGGAAGTGGAAGGCTCTGGAAGGAGGCCACAGAAGAAGTCCTCATTGGAGATTATTTTTCAATAGACCATACTCTTTTCCCCTTTATGCTCTGCCTCCTCACAAAAAGTGGCTTATAGGCTCTCACATGGTTCAGCCACATTAAGGCACATGATTGTAAGATCACACTGAGTCCTTTTAAAAGATATAAAATGAATAAAAGTGACGCTATTGCTAAAGAGTCGTTTCCTAATGCTTCTTCCAGCTTAAATGCTTATCTGTGCTGCCGCCGCCCTATAAGAAGAGATCTCAGATAGCAGAGTTTGTGTTTTTTTATGTGGATAACAACTCCCCATATAGTTTGCATATAGCAGAGCTTTATTAATGAATAATAATGAACTTGGGCTTTCCTAGCATGCTGTCTGCAAGTACATGTTACCCAAGCAACACATCAGTGAGGCTCTCTTATTTTGAGTTAGTTTTATACTTAAGGAAATTATCACCCTGGTATGGAATACAAGATAAAGCCTTCTTATACTGAATAACCATAAAAAGCTCTTAATGAGAAATTTCCAGCATCACAGAACAGCAATAATGTAAAGTATCCTAACTGCTGGGCTCCTGTAAAATAGTAGAATTATGCTGTAGTTAAATCTCAAATGTAAAGTAATGTTTAATGTATAGAAATGCACAACTAAAAACTTTTTTTTTTTGAGACAGAGTCTCACTTTGACCCCTTTGGTAGAGTGCCATGGCATCACAGCTCACAGCAACCTCAAATTCTTGGGATAAAGTGATCCTCTTTCCTCAGCCTCCCAAGTAGCTGGGACTATAGATGCCCACCACAATGCCCAGCTATTTTTAGAGGCGGGATCTCACTCTTACCCAGGCTTGTCTTGAATCTCTGAGCTCAGGCAACCCACCTGCCTTGGCCTCCTAGCGTGCTAGGATTACAGGTGCAAGCCACCATGCCAGACCCAATTTTTTAATTTTTATTAGAGATGGTGTTTCACTCTTGCTCAGGCTAATCTCAAACACCTTATCTCAAGGGATTCTCCTGCCTCGGGCTCCCAGAGTGCTAAGATTTATATATAGGCATGAGCCACTGTGCCTGGTCTAGAATTAAAAACTTAACAAAGATATTTTAGAAACTAACTTGAATAATTATCTCAGAATATTACCAAAATAATAACAAATTTTGAGCAGAACAGAATTTCTCCTATTTCATAAATTATTGTCTTGGTGAAACATACAACTGTGAAGGGAAAAAAATCACATTTGTCTATTTATAACAATAAGAAAAGAATAAGACTCTGAAAATATTGTTTAAAAATAAAAGAAAATTGCAAGGTATCAAGGTACCTACCTATCAATTAAAATAGCTTCATAAAATAAATATTCTCTTTCCCATTAATTGTATGCATCATGACAGTTGGAATTTTTTTTTAATCTTTATATCCCTAGCACCAGCTCAATTTCACATACTACCTATACCTTTTCAGAAACTGTTTATGGAACAAATGATTTGTAGATCAACAGAAATAATAACCTATCTGTATGAAAATGCTGTGGTGGCCACTTTGACAGTCCCTTTGGCCTCAGGTATGACAGCTCACTTCACCTCATCTACACTCTTCTGTCAAACTTGTGCCTGTGCATTGCCCAGGAGGAGTGGGACGCAGTTTGTGAACAAAGCTGACCAGACCAGTGTCCTACAAGCTTTGTCTCCCTTGAAGCTTTTAGGAGTCTGTCTCCAGGCAGTGTTAGGGCAAGTCTAGAGTTGGCCTTACACTAGGTCTTGTCTTTTCTGGGTGTTAGCAATGTGTTGTAGTGACCTCCCCTCTCTGGTAGGGTTGGGATCTCCCTATCTCCCTGCCTGCCCCGCCTGCAGCACACTTACCCCTTGTGTTCAGCTGCCCATCTTATAGTAACTACTCTCCAGTAAGTTTCAGATGGTCGTGCCCTGCACATAAACAGTTCTGGGCCCTAGACTTATGAATGACCCCAAGGTGGTGCCTCTCTTGCTCATTTCTCTCTCACTTCTGATGTCTTGACTTACCAATTCCAGCCTTTTCTACTATCCCAAACTCTGATCTCTGCCCCCCAGCTCAATAGCATCACCACACTCAGCTCAGACTCCAGGTCTCTGTCCACAGCAAGGGAATGGCCCCCAAGCAGAGCATTAAGTGATGGGCGGGACACATGTCATAAGGTTTCTGCCCTGAGATCAGCTGCCTAAAAACAATTACCTCCTATACTTTCTTCAATTTTATAGTTAATTATAGAGGGAAGGCTATGTCAGTACCAGATACTTCATCACAGCTAGAAATAGCATTGAGTTTAAAAGAATGGAAGGGGATAGGACAGGACAGGCCAGGGCAAGATAAGACAGGATAGGATAGGATATAGCAACCTGTCTCTACTAAAGGTAAATCCTGTTTGTAAGTTTTATTTCACTTCAATATATCAATATGCATACTTGATATCAAAGTAAAACACATTTCTTTTTGAGCTTCACAGTAAAAAAGTGTTTTATAAGTTACTGAAGCAGATCAACACACATGCCTTAATTTTTTTAAATATAGGGCTGGATTCAACTCAGACAGTTTCAATTCAGATGGTTTTTCATGATTAACGTTTTAAAAATCCAGTAGCTATCTGTGCTCTCACAAAGTACTTAGATCCTTTGACTTCGTTTAAGTGTAAAAGAAGAAATTTTCACTTAGGATAGGAGAAGAAACCTATCAGTCTTCTCCTTTTAATATCTTTGATAATTCTCCGACTAATACCTCTGACATTTTAATATGTATCTGAATCACCTAGGGATCTCGCTGAAACACGGATTCCATTCAGTAGGTCAAGGTCATAGCTGCAGGTTCTGCATTTCTAACAAGCTCCTGCTGGCCTGTGGAAGCATTAGAGGGCTGAGACCCTACAGCGAGGCCAGCAAACTTAATATAAAAAGCCAAATAGTAAATAGCAAAGAGTCACACAGTCTCTGATGCTTGTTCTTGTTTCTCCACCTCCTCCTCCTTCAAGAAATCTTTTTAAAATGTGAAAGCCAGACCAGAGGCAATGGCTCACACCTGGAATCCTCGCACTCTGGGAGGCCAAGGTGAGTAGAAGGCTTGAGCTCAGGAGTTCAAGACCAGCCTGAGGAAGAGCAAGACTCCATCTCTAAAACTAGCTAAGCATTCAATTTACAATTGCCAAAATGTGGAAACAAGCTAAAAGCCCACCAACCCAGGAATGGATTAACAAGCTGTGGTATATGTACACCATGGAACACTATTCAGCCTATAAAAAAAAAAAAAATGGCGACTTTACAGCTTTTGTATTAACCTGGATGGAAGTGGAATGCATTATTCTTAGTAAAGCATCACAAGAATAGAGAAGCATGAATCCAATGTACTCAATTTTGAAATGAGGACAATTAATGACATGGTGGGGGTGGGGGAAGGGGAGAGCAGAGAGAGAAAGAAGGAGGGAGGGGTGGCAGAAAAGAAAGAGCAGAGAGAGGGAAGGAGGGAGGAGGGCGGGGTCTTTGTGTGTGGCATGCCTTTTGGGGGCAAGACACAATTGTAAGAGAGACTTTACCTAACAAGTGCAATCAGTTACCTGGTTTCTTGTACCCTCAAGGAATTCCCAACAATAAAAAGAAAGAAAGAAATGAAATGTGGTTGAACAAGGAATAAAAATAGCTGAGCATTGTGGCGAGCGCCTGTGGTCCCAGCTACTTGGAAGGCTGAGGCAAGAGTATCACTTGAGCTCAAGAGTTTGAAGTTGCTGTGAGCTGTAACAACATAGTACTCTAACAGTGACAAAAGTGAGACTCTGTCTCAAAAAAATGAAATGAAATAAAATAAAATAAAATGTGAAAGCTCTTCTTAGCTCATTGGCCTTACAAACAGGACACCAGCCTACAGATTGTATTTGCTCACACCTGCTCTGCAGCAGTCCTGGCCACTTTAGAAATACAATGCCTTGCTTCCTTCTCTCTAGAACACATATTAGTATGCTACTAATTTTAAATTTGCAATTAGTTACATTAAAACAAAATTTTTTTAAGAAATAGGTACAATTGGAAAATGTCCTCCTTAGCAAAGTATCTCAAGAATGGAAGAAAAAGTATCCAATGTACTCAACACTATTATGAAACTAATTGTTAGCTATCTTAGGAAAGCTACAATCCAAATGGAGTCCAAGACTACGGGGAAAGGGGAGAGGGAGGGGAGGGGAGGGGGGAGGATGGGTGAAGAGAATGATATTGTGGGGATCACGCCTATGATTTATCCTATTAGGGTACATGTGAATTTGTCTAAAGGTGGAATATAAATGTCTTAACACAACAATTATGAGAAAGACATGATGGCTATGTTAGCCAGTTGGATGAGAGTTTTTCAAACTGTATATGGAAGCAACACACTGTATCCTATGATAGAATTAATGTACACAATTATGATCTAATAAAAAAAATTAAAAAAGAAATAGGTACAATTAATTTTAGTGATGCAATTTATTTAATCTAATATATCTAAAATATTACTTTTCAACACATAATCAATATACCAATTATTAATTAGATATTTACTTTTTTATATACCAGTCTTTGAAAATCAATGTGCATTTTGCCCTTATATCATATCTTAATTTGGACCAACTACACTTCCAGAGTTCAGTAACCAAGTTGCTAGTGGCCCTTTGAGTGGACATGGTAGATCTAGAAGATGTTTCTGGGCATATGTTGCCCTTTGTGATGGACCTCTGCCCACTCTTCCAGCTCCTGTCCTCCTCCCACTCAAACACACTGGACGTTCTGGTCCCAGAGGACTAGTTTCTTTCCTGAATATGTTGTTCTGTCTACTTGGAATATCCTCATCTGCTCCCTACCTGAAAACTTCATTCATCTTAAACTAATGGGATTACAATGGGAGTAAATGCACTTGGAAGACATTAGAAATTTACACCCATATTGCATAATGTTAGAAAAATGAAAGCTGGTGTTACCATTTCCTATTCCTAATTTTAAAGTATTAAGAAATTGATAGATTAATTATTATCTTTTTAAAATTAATATTAAGGTATTAATATCATACTAATATGTGTTCTAGATAGAAGGAAGAAAGGCATTTAAAATGTATTTATTGGGCGATGCCTGTGGCTCAGTGAGTAGGGCGCTGGCCCCATATACTGAGGGTGGCAGGTTCAAACCTGGCCCCAGCCAAACTGCAACAGAAAATAGCCGGGCAGGGTGGCACCTGCCTATAGTCCCAGCTACTTGGGAGACTGAGGCAGGAGAATCACCTAAGCCCAGGAGTTGGAGGTTGCTGTGAGCTGTGACTCCACAGTACTCTACCAAGGGCATAAAGTGAGACTCTGTCTCTAAAAAAAAAAAAGTATTTATTACCCAAGGCATTTAAAATGTATTTATTTATTACCATGACATTTGTAAATATGTTTGATGTCATTGTTTGTGTTCAACAGTCATGAAAGCTAAGACTTGCAGGAGGTTAAGTGATCTTGTAATGAGATCGATAAATAAATTAAGATTTCGTTTTTTCAAGTCCTTGAAAATAGATAATTCTTAACTGCCTGAGATAGCAAAAGTTTACTTAGAAGTTAAAGATCAGTTGAGATAACTTCTGCAGTGTGAAGAGTGATAGATTCCATAGAATTTGGTATACTCAAAGGCCTTTATATCGTGAGTTTCATTCCAACTCTGATCCCTGGGCGTATAAGAAAGTTACAAATTTCTTGTCCTCCCACCTAATGAGTACAATGTTAGGCTGTATAGCACACCTCTCGGGGGAGGGACACAATTATAAGAGGGACTTTACCTAACAAATGCAAACATTGTAACCTAATTCCTTGTACCCTCAATTGACCTGAAATGATGAAAAAATAAAAAAGAAAGTTATAAATTTCCAAGACCTCAGTTTCATCATTGTAAAGAAGATCATAACAATAATACTGACCTCTCAGGTCAAATCTCTCCCATCACAGAAATAACCAAGTAATATGTACATGTTATATTATGCGAATTTCCCCTCTAAGATTTTGTTTCTATGGCCAAAGCACATTTTTAACAAATCGGATATTCATACAGCTATCCTACCTCGGAGGCTCAGCTAGACCATGAGTCGTTCCTAGAAAAAATTGGTAGAGGTGCACTGTCAATCAAAGGAGATAGATTTTAGAATGACTTCAGTCCTAGCTGTTATCAGTGGTGCTCACTCCTGACTGAACATTAGCATTTTCAGGGCACTTTTAAAGGTATCAATGCCCAACAAATAATATTGCAATCTCTAGGGGTAGGGCTAAGTGTAGGTAATTTTTCAAAGTACCCCCATCCTCTCCCAGGGTATTCTAAGATGCAGTCAGGCAAATAGGTCCATTAGCCTCGGGTTCTTTATTTGCCAAATAAGACTAATTCTTAGCTCATGGATTGTTGTAAAGATTAAAGGAGACAATATATTATCTAAGCACCTGGGATATTTGAGAAATTTGATAATTCTTTCTTATCCTCAGGCTCCTCCAATTCATTCCCTTTCTTTCTGATTGGCTGGATACTAGATCTGTGTTCCTCTCAAATAGTACTTTTTCAGCAGGGTGGTTTGTTTGTTGCTTTTAGTTGAAACTGATCAGAGTGTTTGGCAGTGATTCAACCTCAACCCACATGAGGGATACCAGGCATTTCCCACCTGAAACATCAGTCTGAGAGTCTCCCTAAGCAAGAATTAACTATTAAAAGACCTCCTTCTCTCCCTTCTAGCAGGGTATCCCCTACTAAATAACCCGCAGAAAGATTTCCCCTCTCCCTTAAAAATATCATAACTTTTCTCGATTTACACGCATCATTCCTTCATCAGAATGTCCCAGGAGATCTTTAAAATGCAGATTCCTGGGCCTCACCCTCAACACACTGAATCAGAATCTCTATTGTGACCCTGGCAAGTGCCTTTTTCACCAAGCTCCTCGGGTGATCTGCATGCATGTGAATATTTGAGAGACACTGGCTTAGAGAGATCAGGCCAGTCAATTTGCTACCTACTACCATGTACTGGGAGACCACAGAGGAAGGTAAAGCTGCTGAAGTTGCCTTTTTTGTTGTTGTTTTTTGTTTTAACAGCTAAATAGCTCTCTGCTTTTCGAAATATTTTCTTGACCTTGAAAACCTTTGTTTGCTCTCACAGTGTCTTAGGGCTAGAAGGGGTCTTAAACATCATCTAATTTGATCCTTTGTTTTATGAGAAAGAAAGGCTGCAACTTTCTGGAAGTCACTAATCGGGTGGCTTCATTTACCTTAGGGTAAATCGCTACCAACTTTTCTCTTAACAGAAAAACATGTTTGCACTGGTGGTTCCATGAGGATATTCCTGTATGCCGGCCAGAATTTGTGCACACGCAACTTTGCCCCCTCCCCAACCTATCCTTTACAAAAGACTATTTATTTTCCTCTTCTCTAAATTTGGGAAACATCACACTTCAGAAATGAGGGGAATGGTCACTGGTGAGGAAAGCTTCGCACAGAGAGCAGATTTAAAATATAAAACGGAACCAAAAAGAGGTTTTTATACCAGTTGTACAGATTTGGAAATGATTTACTTTGAAACGCCGGAGACGGTTAGGGCAAAAATGCCTTGCATAAAGGTAAATGATTGTCAGAGCCATGGGGTTCTAAGTCACAGTCCTACAGTGGTGATCCACAGTCCCAGCCGACAGGAGCACAAAGCCAGCAGGGAACATTATCTGTTTGCAAATTCAGAAGAATCCATGTAATGAGCAATGGAAACCAAGAACTCTGGTATCGTTAGAATAATCCCTTTCACAGTCATGGCTTTGGAATTTGCAAATGCACATCTACAGATACGTGAAGCATTATACTTGTTTACTTAACTTGGCTTCCTACCATTATTGCTTTCATTTTTATTATGAAGTGTTTTTACGTTGCTGAAGCTTGATTCATTAAGTAATTGCCATCCTCCTATCTGGGTCATTGGTCATATTTATTGCAAAAGAAAAATACAAATCATTATTCAAGAGCAAATTCCACATATTTTCCACGTCCTAAACTTTTCAACCTCTCTTATTTTGTGCAGGCCTGATTCATTCCAAGGAACAGCACATTCCCCAGAGGTAATCAGACTGAAGCAGAAGAACAGGGTTGGTCCTCATCAGAGAGGTCCACGGTGTTTTTGCCATTTGCTATCCTTAGTGTGGGGCTTTGTTTCCTAAACATCATCGGGTGGTTTTAAAAATAAACCTGGGGTCACACTGGTTAAAATCACCTTAACTCCTAAAACTTGGGGAAAATGCATGGGCACACGGGAGCGCACGCACCCCACACACACACACACACACACACACACACACACACACTTCCCTTTCCTTTTCTTCACGGAATAAGCAGGTGATTGTTTTTGACTATTCATCGTGCTGTAGAAGAAAGCATAAATAAAACATGGCAGGGTGACTGGATCACATCATCAACTTAAGCTGCCCCACACTTGAGAAGAATATACAGTTTACAAAGTAAGGAGGTGCCCAGAGTTTGTGCGTGCAGAGCGTTCCTGTTTATAAATAACGTATACAGCGTTTCTCCCCGCCTCTTTCTCTTTTTGTTTTTTTCATTCTACTCCTTTTTCCACCCCAGTCATGGTGGAGTCTAGATTACCTTTTTGCAATTGCATTTCCTGCATTGCTCTGTAAGCTATTTTTAAAAACTCATACAAAATAAACAAGTCAAGAGTCTTAAAATGCTAAGGGCCATTTGAATGGGAAGAAAGGATCCTTTCACCTTCTAAAATGACCTTTTCCTAAAAAATCAGTAGACTGTACGAGGGAGGGAGGGGGAGAGAGAGGAGAAACCAGTGTTTACCAAGGGCTCCCTGCCAGGCATCGTGTTAGCTATTTTTCTAACAGCTCTCATTTTCCCCCACAACAACCTTATAAAGTCAAAATTATTATCCTCACTTACCAGATAAAGAACAAAGATTCAGAGAGGTTGTAAGACTTATTGAGATTATAAAACAGTAAATGGAGAGGATGGATTTAAACACCTGACTCCAGAGGCAGGCTGTTCCTTCCATGCTCTTCGAAGATGAATACTTTTTTGTTTGCAAAGATAGCATAGGTTGTTTTCTGTTTGTTGTTGGTTTTAGTTTGTTTGATTAAATTCTATGTTATCTGATTTGCAATCAGGAGAGAGAAAGAGAGATTGAGCATTAGAATCTTGCAACTGTCGTGTCCTCAAGCCCAGTAAGATCTCTCCCGGGCACATTTAAATTTAGTTATCTATTGAGTAATCAGTTATCTGTTGAGCCCAAACTTCACCAATTTGGGTAGCAGAGAACAGAGCAATCCCAACCAGGACGCATGCTGGGCCAATGGCACATCTGAATATATATTAACAAAAAGGTGTGGGTTGAGGTCATGGGAGAAGGTGCAGAATGGTGCTGCCTGCTTTCCTCCTGAAAGGGACCATCAGAGTCCCTTGGGAGCCCAGAAACTCACATGGAGACACTTGGTTGTACATTGGATAGTTCCTGATGCTTGTTATCACTCAAAAACCTGATAACACGGCTCGACGCCTGTGGCTCAAGCAGCTAAGGCGCCAGCCACATACACCTAAGGTGGCGGGTTCAAATCCCCAGCCCGGGCCCGCCAAACAACAATGATGGCTGCAACCAAAAAATGGCCAGGTGCTGTGGCGGGCGCCTGTAGTCCCAGCTACTTGGGAGGCTGAGGCAGGAGACTCGCTTGAGCCCAGGAGTTGGAGGTTGCTGTGAGCGTGATAGCTTGATGCTCCGTCTCAAAAAAAAAAAAAAAAAAACCACCTGATAACACAAGAAAGTAGGATATCTCCTGTCCTAACAGACAGGAGCTTTACTGAATCACAGGCCACAGGAGGACACAGGGCAGAGGCTCTGGGGGACAGAGAGGACATCTGCAGACTCAGGCGCTCCTTACTTTTTGCCTTAACCATGTTACAAAAGAGCATAACAGACAAGGGAAAGCTATGTCCTTCCACACCACTGTAGTTTCTCTGAATCCTTCCAGCACTCAGAACAAATGCAGTGAAAAGAGTACAAACTCTGGAATCAGACTGACCTGGTTTTGTGTCGTCAGTAAACACCCCACTAGTGAAATAAGCCTCTCTGAGTCTCCGTGACCTAATTCGTAGAACAGGGATAATAACACCAACCCTACCACATTGTTCTGGGGATTACAGATGATGGAAGTAGAACACCTGGAAGATACTCTGGCAAGGGCCCTGCCATCAGTGGTTATTTCAGCCCTAAATAGTGCCCAGGCCTAAAATCTTAGGGTTTGAAATGGCCATGGAGGTTTATTCTAACAATTTTCCTGATGGAGAATCATCTTTTCCAACATCCTTGATGAATCAGTTTGAATGCTTTCTGGGCCCACTATTGGATCTGTAATACAAAAATGACGAATGAATTACTTAATGTTCAGCTAATTGGAGAATTGGAAAGCTGTCACATAAGGCTGTTCGCATGGTTCAGATGGCCAGAAATAAAGTATAAAAGAGTTTTGAACCAAGTAGAATAAATGAGTCAATCAGGTATTACGGAGTGATCACCTAGGGCATGAAGTGCATTAAATATCTTGGGGAAAATAATGCTTTTATACTCACAACATAGCACATTAATGCCATAATTAAATTCATATGCGTTTAACTATCCTGGCATATTTTTTGTTCACAGTTGGAGATAATAAACTTGGCGATTTTATACTTCCTGAATAAATGACTTCTAAACATGGGAAGATTTGATGAACTATTCAAAGACTGTCTTTGTTATTTGACTTTTAAGGAATTATTTTGCACTGTGCCTATCCTCCTGCTCTACCCAACAGTACTACTCAAAATTTAAAAAATTTGCCTTTCAGGAACATCGGGTCTATGGTTAAAAAACAACCTCAATGGATACCCATGTTGGTACAATAATTCAGTCTGGGGTTTTTTGGTTTTTTGGTGGGGGTGGGGTTTGCAGGTTTTGGCTGGGGCTAGGTTTGAACCTGCCACCTCCGCCATAGGAGGCCGGCACCCTACTCCTTTGAGCCACAGGCGCCACCCAACAACTCAGTCAGGTGCCCGTGTTCCCAGGAAGATATCATACCAAAGGGCTGAGTCAAGGGCAAAGACAGTTACACACATCCCCCAGCCAGACGTGCTTATCAAAATCCAAGACTCGATACATGTGTGATCTTTGAAACCCAACTTGACCATGGGAAAAATGCTTCGGAGATACACTAATGCCATCAAATGATAACGGGACCTCATATACTGGAAATGGGTAAAAAAAAAAATGTGAGCCATCTTCAAAGAAACTGTGAATTTGTTTCATCTTTTTCAGGAAATGGATTTAAGCTTACATTTACCCACACTTGAGAGAGTGACTAAGATAGCTATCTCCAAAGAAAATTATCACCCTGTTCAAAGCCCTTGCACAGCCTTAACTGTTCTGCGTGCTCTTTAGACTTTGCTTACAAATGACTCATAAATAGACCTAGTATTGAGGGAATGATAGAAGCACACCTAAAACAGGTGTCCAGAAAATTGTTTAAAGGAATTTTGTACTTTCATGTATAATTTGATTGTTTCTGGTGCAGGGAATAATTTGAAAGTTGACAAAGCGAACATAGTTTTGAGTATTTACCCTTCGCTTACTATGAAAATCGCCAATGGTAACAATTATATACTATTTGGAAAGACATATCTATACTAAGAAATTTCACAAAGATCCTATTCTATATGAAATTGAATCAAATTTAACTTGCTTTGCTTAATAATAGGAGAAAAGAATCAAAAAACAAGAATTCATCAAACATTCCAAAGAATAAGCTGCTTCTCAGACACTTAGATTTTCTTGCTTGGTTTCGGTGTTGATTTTTGATGCACAATTTGCAGATAGTAAAATGTACACATCTTTAGTGTATGGCTTGAGCAATTTTTACTTATGTATATGCACAGCAACCACCATAAAGATAAAGATAGGAATGATTTTCCTTCACTTATGAAGCTCACTCAGGCCCTTTCCTCATCTAGAAAGTTCTACTAATACAAGTAGCTTTTTTCTATACTTCTCATCTATTCCTTTGTGTGAGAAATAAGTAAATATACATATATGCTAAAGAGGCTTGCACTCAATAGTGACTTAAAGCACAAATTAAGATTGCTAACCACTAGAAATCTAAATGTAATAATTGTTCTTGCCTTCAAATTGTTCCTTGTAACTTCAGAATTCCAAAGTATTGTATTTGTAATAGTTAAAGCATGTCTTCAGCAGAGCACCAGATTCAACCACCAGCAATGTTGGTATCTAATCCCAGAACCTGCTATGTCTACCCTGGAAATACACTACCTTTTTTCTTTTCTTAATGTGTAGGGTTTGCCGTTCACAAGTGCTTTTCTTTTTTAACATCAACCAGGCCTGACCTATTCTCTGCACTGGCCTTCCCACATTTACTGGCTTACAGATTTCCTCATATGCCCTTTCTCCAAGGAGTCATTTTTTCAATTGCTCTAGCACCCATTTTCTGATTGAGTAGACCCACAGAGTTCACACAACAGAATCTCATAAAGTGGTAATAAAGAGGAACAGTAAATAAAATCGTCAGTCCCGCTGTCTCAGTTTTAGACCCATAATCAGTTTTAGTAAGCAGACGTGCCTGCCTGGAATTATTTTCATGGCTGCATTATTTTCAGTGTTAGACTAATAATCTTCTCTGAAGTATTTTGATTTTGTTTGCCTAGTTTTAGTTCATAATTCTTTTTCCCCCGCTTACGAGAAATACTTTAATTTCCTTCCATTCTTGTTATATTATATAAGACTATGGATTTTCTTCTGGGTATGAATTTGGTGACATTTAATTTTTTCCCAATAGATTCATATTCATTATTATTAACCCAGACAGGAATAATTTGAGTGCGTAGCCACGTGAGTGAGAAGTATTTAATTTTTAAATATTTGGAAAGAGTTTAGTTTGTTTTCATTTTTACTGCTAATTCCTAGTTTTTTGCAGTTAGAGGATGGAGTTTATTTCTTAGGACCTTTTGTACATAAATGTAAATGAATATGTGATCAACTTTTGGAAATATTCCATGGACACATGAAAAAATGTGTAGTTTATTTTATTTCATGTATAATTATCACTTCAATGCCATTAATTGCACCGTTCAGATTCTCTATGATTTTACTTGGAAGTAAGGGAACTGGGGAGATACTGTCTCTGTCAATTTCTCTTCTTATTCATATATTTTTCTCCATTGTTACTCAATAGTAAAATATTCAATGACTATATTCTTCATTCTGTCTTTTATCAATATAAATGTACTTTTTCCATTAAGGATTTTGCCTTAAGGAAATAGTGTTACCCTTGCCTTGTTATACTTGTCAACCTTTGGCCATCATTATCTTGATTTATAAGTAACTAAGGATCTTGGACATGGAATGAAGTTTAAAATTTTTAAATCTCTTAAATTTACTATTATAACAAATGTGTTTAGTCTTTTAAAAGTCTCGTTTGTAAGGATCACTTGAGCTCAAGAGTTTAAGACCAACCTGAACAAGAGTAAGACCCTGTTTCTACCAAAAATAGAAAAATTATCCAGGCATTGTGGCAGATGCCTGTGGTCCCAGCTACTTAAGGGTCTGAAGCAGGAGGATTGTTTGAACCCAGAAGTTCAAGGTTACTGTGAGCTGGGCTGATGATCACAGCACTCTAGCCCAGGTGACAGAATGAGACTCTCTCTGCACCCTCCCTCCAAAAAAACTCATTTGTAATTTGCCCTTTTTTATGTTTCTTTCTGCATCCTGAACTTTGTTTTTATTCTATAATATAGGAACTAGGCTTCATTTTACATTTTCTAGAGTTTTGTTAGAGGATACATATCCAAAGTTTTAACTCTAACAATGTTAACATTTCTGTTTTTAAAATATATACACAGTGGAACCTCTGTAAGTTGACTATCCAAGAGACTGTAACAAGTGGTCAGCACAGGGAGGGGCTCAACTTAAGGAACTAGGCCTACTGTACTGACATGTACATACAGTGCACGCCCAGTCTATGAAAATTAGGTCAGTTTAAGGAGGTGGTCAACTATGGAAGTTTTACGGTACTTCACAATACATATATTATACATATAGTTTACAATCTGGTTATCAAAGTCAAAAATGAAATGTCAGATTTTGAGTCTACTGATACATGATGAGAAATTCATTCATGACTTCTTAGTCTTGTTAATATAATTTGGAGTTTTAATGTCAAGTTACTGTCATGAAATCATTATTTTACATTTTGTCTTTTCTTTTGCAATTTATTTTTGACATTTGTGTTGAGGGAAGGCTTCTTCTCCATGCTGATGTTACTTTTCACATAGATGTGTGAGTCTTCAGGTCTCCTTCTGCTTTTAACATATAACTCCCTGGAAAACAAGAATTGCTCAAACTAGTCTATTTCAAATGAATGGGCATTGCCCAGCTATGCTCCCTGCTTCTCCTGATTGAGAGTTAACTCATCCCAGGGAGTAAGAGCTCTCTCTCTCTCTCTCTCTGCTCTCCCTTCCCTAAGTTTTACTTAACTTGGGCAATCCTTCTCTCAAATGGAACACCATGACTGGGCAGGTGACTCTCCCTGATTTTAAAGTTCAGCAGCAGATCTAATGGGCTCTCACCCTGATTGTTGTTCTGGGTTGAATTATGTGCCCCCAAAAGATATTTAGAAGTCCTAACTCCTTGTGGACATGACCTTATTTAGAAACGGTTGCTTTGCTGCTGTAATCAAGTTGAAGTCATTGGAAGGGTCTTTAATCCAGCATACTTGGTGTCCTTATAAAAAGAAGAGACACAGCGAGAAAGCCACCCTGCACCGCCAGAGGTAGAGGCTGGAGTGATGCATCTACAAATTCAGGAGTGCCAAAGACAGCCAGCAAACTCCAGAAGCTGGAAGAGGCACAGAACGGTCTTCCATACACGTCTCAGGGGGAGCCCAGTGCCCTGACAACAGCTTGCTTTTGGACTTCCAGCCTCCAGCATTGTGAGACAAATTTCTGTTGTTTGAAGCCACCCAACTTATGGCACTTTATCCAGCAGCCTTAGGAAACAAATACAATTTGTTCTTCCATTTAGACTTTCTCAGTACTAAACGTGATTTTGGTGCTTTCTCTGTCTTCTGTTGTTTTTTGAGGTCTGACAATTAAGCTTGTGAATTTGCCGCACAGTACAAACAACTGGGTAGGGTTCATAACCTTGGTATATCAGAGTCTCACAGCTGTATGTCCACATGTAGCGGTGTCTTGCTGGGGAGCGTTCCGTATTGTTGCCTGTCTTTATGTGCCTTTGTGAGAATATCAGAGCTTGGATTAGAGCAACGAACATTAAATTTCTTGTTAGACTTGGCCAGAGTGGAAACGAAATCAGGGACATGTTAGCCCAAGGTTATGAGTATAATGTAAGGAAAAAAATATCAATGTACAGATGGATTAAACATTTTTCTGAGGGAAGAGAAATTGTCACTGATAAAGAGAGGTCAGGATGGCCAATAACAAGCAGAACTGACAAAAATATTGCAAAAATTTATCAAATTATGTGTCAAAATCATCAGCTAACTGAAAGGCATAACAGATCAAGTAAACATCAACAGAGAAACAGGAAAATCTTCACTGAAAATCACGGCATGAGAAAAGTGTGTGCAAAAATGGTCCTGAAAGGGTATATTTTAGCCAGTAAACAAATAACTATATTGGAACACTCTCCTTACTCTTCTGATTTGGCCCCCAATGACTTTTTTTCTTTACCCAGAGATGAAGCAGATATTGAAAGGAAGACATTTTGATGATATTCAAGACATCAAGGGTAATATGATAACAGCTCTGATGGCAACTCCAGAAAAAGAGTTCCAAAATTTCTCTGAACAGTGGACTAAGTGCTGCATTGGTGCATAACTTTCCAAGGGGAGTCCTTCAAAGGTGACTATAGTGGCCAGGTGCTGGGATTACTCATGTCAGTAATCCCAGCACTCTGAGAGGCCAAAACAGGTGGACTGCTTGAGCTCAGGAATTTGAGACCAGCCTGCATAAGAGTGAGACCCCCATCTCTACTAAAAATAGAAAAACTAGCTGGGCATCCTGGCAGGCACCTCTCGTCCCAATTACTCAGGGAGCCTGAGGCAAGGGAATCACTTGAGCCCAAAGAGTTTGAGGTTGCTGTGAGCTATGATGTTGCCACAGACCTCTACCCAGGGTGACAGAGTAAGACTCTGTCTCAAAAACAAAACAAAAGTGACCGTAGTGATAATTAGCAATGAGCTGTGTAGCACTTTTTCTAGGATGAGTTCACAAGCTTAATTTTCAGACCTTGTATTTCTCAGTTGGTTGAGAACTTAGTTAGGGCCTCTAAGAACCTCAACATGAGATCTCAATATTTTTTATTTTTATTTTTACTTAGGCTAAGTTCATTTCATGTACCATTTTTTAAAAAGAATAGGAAAGATGTTTAGCAGGCCAGTCAGTCTCCAAAGTCACCTGAGTTCTTCTCGGACAGAGCCAAAGAAGGGCAGAGAGAAAGAATATACCTAGAAGCTTATCCTGGCATTGCAGAAAACAATGCAGCAGAAAGAAAGACTGCACACATGGCTGCAGCATTCAGAAGCAAAGGAAGGACAGCACCTTCAGAAGCATGTGGCAGAAGTATTTTCCTTCCCACGGCCTGGCCACAGAAGCTTCAGAAACATCAACGACAGCAGCTGCAGTGCAGGAGTCTGCTGAGGGACTGTACAACCATCACAGAGATTGATTGGGGAGACAAGTCTACATTTTGTGAAAAGAGTTTCCAATGTCCCTTCTGCAACTGGAGTCAGGATGCAATGTGGCCTTTCCCAAAGATCTAGTAAATAACATAGGCCAAAGTTAACTTTTTGGAAAATTTCTTCCAACTAATTTTAAATTTTAGGTTATATTTCCAAAAAAGTAACATAATTTTTTTTTTTTTTTTTTGAGACAGAGCCTCAAGCTTTCCCCCTGGATAGAGTGCTGTGGCATCACAGCTCACAGCTCCAACTCCTGGGCTCAAGTGAGCCTCCTGCCTCAGCCTCCCAAGTAGCTGGGACCACAGGCGCCCGCCACAACGCCCAGCTATTTTTTAGTTGCAGCCATCATTGTTTTTTTGGCGGGCCCAGGCTGGATTCGAACCCACCACCTTAGGTGTATATGGCTGGTACCTTAGCCACTTGAGCCACAGGCGCCAAGCCAAAAGTAACATAAATTGACCCCAATCTGATTCCTTGAGCTTCTGCTCTGGTCTTTGGCACCTTACAGACAGGAGTGCTGGAAACATTGTTTCACCTGGAGTAGGTTATTTTGAGTCTGCAGACAGCAAATCTTTCTACATTTATAAGTGTGAGGCCAGAACTATGATGAGCTAAATATTTTTTTTTTTTTTTGAGTGACAGGAAAGAGTTTATTGACAGGGAAAGACTGATAAGCCAAAAGAAGGGTAACAGAATCTCCAGTGGCAGAGGAGAAAATCTAAGTGAGAAAGCTGTGAATTAGATTCTTTAAAATGAGGCATGTGTCATCGAGGTTTGAACTTAAACTGATTTAATATCTAGGCTCCTGAGAAGAATCCCACGGAGCTCCCACTGGAGCCATGGACAGAGCTGTGCCCCTACCCAAGCAAACAGGGGCCCCCCCTCTCGCTAGGACTACATGAAACCAGGCACTTTAATTTTCTTAGATTTTTATAAGTTGAATTCCTTTGGAGTTTTTTCATTTTGTTTGTTTATAGACTTAAACTAGCAAGAAGTACAATCTTTTAACTTTTAATTTCTCTCTGGGAATGTTCTCATTACAGAGGATAATTCTTCACATATATGCTACCTTCATCTTGTTGACTTTGCATCTTGGAATATGTTTAGGCCTCTACTATCCCCTCTGCATATCTCCAAATTAATATAAGTTTGTGGTAAATCCATATTAAGAGTTTGTGTTATTACACATTATATCATGGAAACTACACAAACTTTATTCACAAGTGTGTTTTAATATACAATTATGACTCTTCCTTCCATGGAGTTAGTAACTGCTTTGTTTATATATTTTTTATTTTTATTTTTACTTAGGCTAAGTTCATTTAATGTACCAGGCACATTCCAGTAGATTCTCAGTACAGGTTCCCAGAAAGACAATCACCTTGTAAACATCCCGCTTGGAGACCTGTGTTTTTCTTCTAGTTAGACTGGTTGCTAGTGAGGCCTCCTGCATAGCTGTCATTCTGGGAATTTCCCATCACCTTTCAATCTTCTGTTCTGGATCTCCTCCTACCTGAGCCTCACATCTTCGTTTTCTTCATTTACTCCCTTATTTTTGGTGAAGCACATTCTCCAGAAATTCACTGAGAGCAGAAGGACAAAATAGAGTGTTTGAAATTCTTATTCAACCTTGGCCAGTAGTTCAGCTGCTGAAATAATTCAAATATGGAAATTGTTTTCCTTCATAATTTGGAAAGCAATTCTGCATTATCTTCAAAATTCCAGTGTTGCTATTAAGAAATCTGAAGCCATCCTAATTTCTGACACTTTATAAGATCCTTTCTCTCCCTTGAAGCTTGTAGGACCCTTTCCCCCAGTGCTCTGAAACATTGCAATGCTATACCTTATTATGGATACATTTTCACCCATTGATAGAGATTCTTTCTAATTTCTTTATTTTTAATTCTAATAGTGAAATGTATAATGACCAAATCTGCGCAGCTGAGTTACACATTACCTCAAACATTTATTATTATTATTATCATTATTATTTTGTCTCAGCCTCCCAAGTAGCTGGGACTACAGACGCCCACCACAACACCCAGCTGTTTTTGTTGTTGTTGTTGTAGTTGTCATTGTTGTTTTAGCTAGCCCAGGCCAGGTTCAAACCCACCTGCACTGGTGTATGTGGCTGGTGCCCTACTCACTGCCCCAAACATGTATTATTTTTTATGTGTTGGGAACATTCAAAATCTCCTCTGGCTAGTCTAAAATATACTGTAATTATCGTTAGCAATAGTTGCTCTGTTTTGTTATTGAACACTAAAAATTATTCTATCTAAACTGTATGGTTGTACCAATTAACCAACTCCTCCTCACCCCTGTTACTCACTACCCAACTGTGGTACACACAATTCTATTCACACCTCTATGAGATCAATATTACTAGCTTTCACGTACAAGTGAAAACATGCAATATTTGTGGTTTTGTTCCTGGTTTATTTCACTTAACATAATGACCTCCAGTTCTGTCCACATTGCTGCAAATGATAGAATTTCGTTCTTTTTGAGGTTGAATAGTATTCCATTGTGTGTATGTATATATGTACATATTTAACATATACAACTCAATGACTTTGGAGATAAACATATACCAATGAAACCATCGGAACTGTCAATATCAGAAACATCCATTACCCCCCAAACTTTCTACTGCCTTTATTTATTATGTGGTATGGGCAATAAGAACACTTAACATAAGATCTAAATTCTTAGCACATTTTTAAGCATACAATACCATATTGTTAACTATAGGCTCTATGCTGTACAGTTGTTCCTTAGAACTTATTCATCTTGCATAACTGAAACCTTTGACTCATATCTCCTCTTTTCCCCTCTACCCAGTTCCTGGTAACCAGCATTCTACTTTCTACTTCTATAAGTTTGAACATTTTAGGTTCTTCATTTAAGTAATATAATGTGATTGAATTATTTGTTAATATGTATTGTTAAGTGAAAAAAATATATGTATAAAAAAGTATATATAGCATATCATCATGTACATAAAAAGTGAGGAGACAGAGATGGGATAGAGACTTTCCTCCATAAATATCTTTGCACATTTTTAATTTTAATTATGTGAATATCTTACTTAATAAATAAGTGATTATTTTAAATATCACAAGAGTTTCCAGATGTAGATCTCTTTTAAATAATTTTGTGTAAAATACTATAAATGTTTTCAATTTCTATACCCATATTTATTTTTAGCTGAGAAAACTTTTCTTCCATTATATCTCTGCTTATTGGTTTCTTTTCTAATATTTCTAATCCTACGTAAAAATAATACTCAAATTAAATCATAATCATGTTTTCAGACATCTCTTCTTTCCTGTTTTCTTATCCCATTCAGGCTACTATAAAAGAATGCTATAGACTGAGTGGTTTATAAACAACAGAAATTTGTTTCCCATAGTTCTGGAGGCTGGGAAGTCCAAAATCAAAGAGCCACCAGGTGAAGAATGACATCCCAACTCGTAGATGACCATCTTCTCACTATATTCTCACATGGTAGAAGGAACAAGAGAGTACTCTGAGGGAAAAAAAGAGAGAGAGAGAGAGAGTACTCTGGGGTCTTTTATACGGTACACTAATTCTGTTCATGAGGACTTCACCCTTCTGACCTAATTAAGTCCCTAAAGCTACCCAAAGTGAACCACTTCCTAACCCCATCATGTTGGGATTAGGTTTCAACATATGACTTTCACTGGGGCTTGGGAGAGTACACAAACATTCAGTCTATTGTGCCTGTCCTTTACTTCTCTGAATTTGTTCCTCCTTCTCTTATAAATAACCTTTTGATTCTCTTCCATTGTATTTTTATTTCAGCCAGTTCTTTGTCTGGGCCTTTACACTCCATACAGAGTTGTGCATAGGGAAATTAACAGCTAAAAAACAAGGCAGCTATAACATTCCCAAAAAGAATAAGATATTACTATGATCTTTGGTGGACTTGGAGCCAGCCAGCACATGGAAGTTCAGCCCATGGATAAATGTTGACCAGACTGTGCAGGACTTGTATTCAATATCAACATAGGGCAGCAGTCAAAGCATAGTGAATAGCTTAAATAGCAGGGTTCCTGTTCATTCTCTTACCATCCAACCCACATAGGGTACCTCTCATGTGATCTTAGTTGAAGAGGGGTTGGAGAGGACTCAAGAGAAAAATATTATAGAGGGATTTCTGCCAACATAGACATGTGGGGATTCTACAACCATATTGGTATTCCAAGCTAATAAATGTATAATATAATTTTGAATTCATTGGGAAATTTTCCCTAACATTAACCTAAATCCCTTCTGCTGCCATATAAGCATATTTGATACTGATATTTTTTCTTTTATTTCAAGAGATGAGCACACCATAGTCATCTCTGAAAATATGACCTTTATATCTATAATGACTTTTAGAAGTGGCATAACAACTCAGACTGCTTTGTTTGCTTGGCAATTTTAAAAAAGTAATATTTGAATAGGCTTCATCGTGGTTCACACTCTCTAATCCAACCATAGGTTCCTCTGTTCTAATCATTACACGGAGCCTGATTTGCATTGTTTGTTGGCTCCTGTAGACTTTTAAGTTTACCAAGTCTACTTTAGAACTTTCAAAATCATTTTATATCCATTATTTCTCTTGCTCTTTCATTACAGCCCCAGAGGAGGGTTATATTAACTATTATCATTCTCCCTTTTCAGATCAGAAAATGTGGGCTTTAAGGGGTTAATTGACTGGCTGAAAGTTATCATACAATTATCAAATGCTCAATTTTTTAAATATAAATATGCCTTTCTAAATATATGCAGAGTAAATGTATTCCAGTCATCTTGTTCTCGGTTGTTCTAAGTTTTCATACAGTTTTTAGAATATTAAAAGGCATGATAAATTTTCAAGTGATTATGAGAGAAAAAGAGCATTAGTTTGATTGTTCAGTTAATGTTTTTAATGAAGTCAAATCACATGCTGTAAATAATTTGTGGTGGCATCCTAGGCAAACATATTATGAGAACTATAAAAATGATGTATTGATATCTTAATAACCAGGCATGTATTCTTTGCGGAAAGATTGCCAATTCTAGCCAACTACCTCACTTACTTTTAAATACCAAGTGCAGTTGTGTACATTTACAGTAAGGCAGATAGGAGAAAGAAGGTTGGGGCAGAGATCAGAGAAGACTCTCAAAAGCCTTTTGTATTTTTGAGGGAGGGCTGAGTTATCTCTAGAAAAGCCACCTTCAAAGACATGTTTTTGGAGCCAAGATCACAGTAAAAGACTATTCCTTATGATCACCAAATAAGGTCAAAACTGCCCCCTTTGTTGAGATGACTTGACTCTTTGACATCAAAGCTCACTGAAGGGTCTGCAAAATTCTGTTTTATAAAGTGTTAGTGCTTTGAAATACTTTAACTCTGTGAAAAAATAAGCAAGTTAGTTTGAAAATATTGGCGTCCAAGACATGGGTGTACCTCCCTAAATGAGGAAAATGCCTTTGGAACAGTGTACCCCAATGGGAAGGAGTAATACATCACTGACATTGTTTAGAAATGCTGATATGTGTATATCGTGAAAAGCTGACTGGATTTTAGTTAGTTGTAAGTTCTCTACAGACATTGCAACCCCTTACTGCATGAACCCAAAGTGAACATGAACAGAGTACTCCCATCCATTCACACCCTCACATTCTGTTGCCAAAAAAAAACTGTACTTTGATTAAATTCTAGATACCATGAGTAACACTCTGTGTCCTTGATAATAATGATGGCAGATATCAATGAAAATATAGATCTTATGAAATTTATGATTATAGAAATTTAATTTTAAAACTAGTAAATTGTGTGTCATGTAAACAAGCTTCACAAAAAAGATGAGATATTCTAATCTATTAATTTTTTTTATTTCAAAATATTAAGGGAGTAAAATGTTTTGTTACATGGATACCTTGTATAATGTTTAAGTCAGGGCTTCTGGTGTGCTTATCACAAGAATAGTGTTCATTGTACCCAGTAGGTAAGTTTTTATCACTCATCAACCTTTCACTCCCCCATAATCAAACAATGGATATGAGGAAACATTGGAAACCAATGAGACAATGGCCAATGGCTTTCCAGTCCTAAAACTTCACTTAGGATAATAGTCTCCAGTTTCATCCAAATTGCTATAAAAGACAGTAATTCTTTTTATAGCTACACAGTACTCCGTAGTATAATGCGTATATGTACCACATCTCTTTATCCACTTGTGAATTCATAGGCACGTACCTTGATTCCACATTTTTGCAATTGCAAAATGTGCTGCAATAAATATTTGGGTGCAGGTGCCTTATTGACAAAATGACTTCTTTTCCTTTGGGTAGATACCCAGCGGTGGGATTGCTGGATCAATTATTGTAGTAGAGTCTGTAAAATGGAAAAGCTGAAAACCACGTGGTGTTGGCCTCGAGGAGATTTTATAATAGCATTTTGATGAAAGAGACAATGCTTATTATAAAAGAGGTTTTGCTATGCCACAAAAAGATAAAACCTTTAAACATTTGAGAAAAATCCAGAAGCTTCCTGAAAAGACACCAGGATGGAAAACTCTTAATACTCCATACATAATTTACCACTAATACAATTAGGTTTAAATCATTTCCATTTCTGTTCCTTGGAGTAGGTGTGTATATGTAAGTGGAGGGAAAGAGAAAAAACAGAATAGAGAACATATGCGTAAAAATTGATCTGATTAATCGATATATGGCTAGAGAACATTTTTTTGGAGAAATAAGCAATTAGATCTGTTGAATCAATATTGAAAGTAAATAAAAATAGGTGTTTTGCTCCTGAAGTAAATTTCTAGTCATGAAATGAATCAAATACTAGTACTTCAACCAAACATACTTGTAATCAAAATTGTACATAAAGGGTAAATTTAAAGGTTACTCATAACATTTCCCATTGCAAACTTATCTTCATCACTGCACCACTCTTCAAAAAAGCATTTATAAAAATGTGACCATGAGAGACTCCTTAGAGAGCTAAAAGTAAACCTTCCCTTTGAACCTACAATTCATTACTAGATATCTACTCAAAAGAAATAAAATCATTTTACTATAAGGACATTTTCACTAGAATGTTCATTACTGCTCAATTCACAAGCACCAAGACATGGAATCAACCCAAGTGCCCATCAACTGATGAATGGATTAATAATCTGTGGTGTATGTATACGCTGGAATACTATTCAGCCACACAAAAAAATGAGGACTTTACATCTTCTGTATTAACCTGGATGGAGTTGAAATACTTTCTTCTTAGTAAAGTATCACAAGAATAGAAAAGCAAGTATTCGATGTATGCAATACTAATACAAAACCAATAGATAAACAGCATAAGAAAAGAAAAGAAAGACAATTAAATTTAAGGGGAAGGGAAGGCAAGAAAGGGGAGGGGGCAGAGGAAGGGGGGTTGGTAAACTCTCACCTAATGGACACAGTATAAGGGTGTACAGCACTTCCCCTTGGTGAAAGGCTCAACTACAACTTGAACTTTACCTAATAAATGCAAAGAATATAACCTAATCATTTATACCCTCATATTAATCTGAAAAATAAAAATAAGATAAAATTTAGGAAAGTTAAAAAAATAAATTTGTAAAATAATGAATATCTTAACAGAGCTTATACTTTGTAGATTAAAAATTCTTGTCATTATTTAGAGATGTGGAAAGCCTTGCCTTTATAAACTTGAACTTGTGTTCCATGAATGAATGTAGCTCTAAGTAGTAAGCAAAATCAGTAGGAGAGATTCAATTCTCAGGGCACAAAGCTATGCAAACCTAAAGGAGTAAAGAATCTTTAATCAAAAGAAGATTTGATTGCTGGGCACTGTAGCTCACGCCTGCAATCTTAGTACTCTGGGAGGCTGAGGTGGGAGGATTGCTTGAACTTAGAGTTCAAGACCAGCCTAAGCAAGAGCAAGACTCCATCTCCTTGAAAAATAGAAAAATTAGCGAGTGTAGTGGCTTACACCTGTAATCCTAGCACTTTGGGAGGCTGAGAGGGGTGAATTGCTTGAGCTCAGGAGTTCAAGGCCAGCCTGGGCAAGAGACCATATCTCTACTAAAATAGCAAAACTAGCTGGGCATCCTGGTGGGTGCCTGTAGTCCCAGCTCCTCAGGGAAACTGAGGCAAGGGAATCACTTGAGCTAAAGAGTTGGAGGTTGCTGGGAGCTATGATGACACGATAGCACTCTACCCAGGGCAACAGAGAGATTCTATCCCAAAAATAAATAAATAATTATTTTTTAAAATGAGAAAATTTAGTATAAATACAGATGGTTTTAAAATTGAAAATTAGCTTGGCATTGTAATGGGTGCCAAGTCCTGTGTGCTTTAGCCCAGGAGTTGGAGGTTACCACTGTACTCTAAAGGGGGTGACAGTAGCAAGGCTCTGTCTCAGGAAAAAGAAAAAAAAAAGACTTGACAAATCCTGGGAAATTTCATAGCTTGCCTCCACATTGTTAATCACAGGGTTTTCTATAGTTCAGCGTAAGTTTTTTTAGTTCTTTATGAGTCCTATAGTTGCCTGTTACAATGATTTTTAGGGTGGGGTGGACCCAGAGTAGTTTTATAGCAGTAAGACACTATCTTGTTGAAATCTACTCATTTCTTATTTTTTACTGCTACCCCAAACTGACTCAAATTTACAAGCATTCACTTAGATCTCTTAAGCCTGTTCAGGAAAAGATTAACTTTAAACAGAGACGTTGTAATATACGTGTAATATACATGTGTGCTGGCAGCCATTTTTATGTGCTTCTCACAGAGTTGGCAACATCACATTTCTATCATGGGAAAGGAAACACACTTAAACGTGCTAAAAATTCCTCAGGTATTTATAGTATAAACTTGGAGAAAGGCTGCAGTTTGTGACTTCTAAACGGTATTAGGATATATATTAGAATTATGATTATATGTTTTCTAAAAATAGTATTTGCCTTTTGTAAAGGAAAAACTAGAGATAAGATGTCACAGATCATTTTAATAACTAATTCTCTGTGATCATTGTATAGAAAAGCCCAAAATAATCTTCCTAAATTCAGAAAAGACTACATTTAAGCCATTCGAGATAGAATGAATATTCTTCCAGAAATATTAATTGGGCAACTAATGTACATAATGTACTAAGCTAGATGCTATAAAAAGCATTTCTTCACAAACGGCACCTAAACTCCTAATAGGAAAGAGAGAATTACCTCCATGAAAGTGGAGGGGATGAATCTACTTTCCTCAGGCAGCAAAGGCTGGGTTTTACCCCAGTAATGAACATCCCCGATATTTGCTTAAAACAGAAAAGGTCTACTTACTCACACTTCATGTTCATCACAAAAAGTCTGGAAAATTGACTTTGTGTCATCCCCACTCTAAGATCCAAGCTGTGTAGAAGACATTATTATCTGAAATATTGCAAATCACTTTGGCAAAAATAAAAGTAAACTTCGGAAAGCCTCCCACCAGTAATTAAATGATCTGCTCACAAATCATTAGCCAGAATTAAGCATCCAACTAGGGGCCAAGGAGGATTACCATCCATGGGCCTGGAAAGAAAGAAAGACTGAATCTGAGTTGCCACGTATCTACCCTAATTATTTTATCTTAAAATGATTCAAATGTTTTACTCTACTTCACAAAAATCCATTATTATCAAAATAAAGCTTTAAATTACTACCAAGCAAAACTGACAACCAAAAGAAATTGTATTCTATGGCACTGGATACATTCAATGGTCAAATCATGGAGAACCTTTTTAGGTATGCAAAGTGTTTTGCACTTTATACTGAGGGCAATGAAAAGCTAGGAAAGTAATTTAAACAGGACTGTGAAACAATCAGAATTTTACTTGGAAACGTTCACTCTGTTTGCCAGTGAGGAATGCATTTAGATTGCAGAGAACTCTTTCAGGCCAAAGGCAAGGAGACCCACTTGGAAGATTACAGGATCTAGAGAAGATAATGAACATGAATAAAGATTATATAATCAAATTGGATAGAATTAGACATAGTTGAGAAATATTGAAGTGAAATTAAAAAGAATTGGCAATTGATTATTGAGGTTAAGAAATGGAGAAAGTCTAGAGTGTTTGCAAGGGTTCTCTTTGGCCAACTGGGTATATTGATGGCAGTTACACACAAATAAAGCTGATTTAAGAAGGAAAGATGAGTTCAGTTCATGGTATACCGAGTTACAAGTATGGGGTAGACATATATGTGGGGTTTGTATTGTTTTTATTTCAGATTAACATGGGGGTACATACAGTTAGGTTACATAATTTGCTTTTGTAAGGTTAAAGTCCAGATTGTAGTTGTCCCCTTTACTCAGAAAGTGTGCAATATGCCCATGCAGTGTACCCATTGATATACATGTGTTTAGATACCAAACAACCCTTGGGAAACTACTCTGCCCCATTTTAAGTCTATACAGCTGAAATGGGACTAATCAGACTCCTCAAGCTAGCCAGAGTAAGCTATCCTCCTAATTCAGCAGTAAACATGTGACCCAAGCTAGGCTAATCACAGATTTTCCTAGGACTGTTTGTTTGTTGAGACAGGTTCTCACTCTGTCAACCTGGCTAAAAAGTACAGAGGCATCAACACAGTTCATTGTAGCCTCGAACTCCTGGACTCAAGCCATCCTCCTCCCTCAGCCTCCCAGGTAGCTGGGGCTACAGGCACCTACCACTATACCTGGCTAATTCCCTAGGATTTTTCCCCCAAGTTCTTTTAAGAAAGAGGCTTGAGCTTTTCATGGCAGTCCCATTTGAAAGGGGCCATACCTGCTGGTAGTTGCCATTGCCATAACATGGAAGAGGGTGTCTGAGTTTGAGCCCACTCAGAGAAAAAAAGGGAACAAGGTGACAGATAATGACAGTCTATAAATTCCTGTGTTTGGCTATGTCTACCCACTTATATAAAGCAATAGATTCCTGTGTTTTTGTTTAAGCTACATTAAATTAGCATTCTCTCATCGCTGAAAACAACTGACTAATTCCTGATAGGGTGGGATACTCTTCAAAAGGAGTCACTTGAAGCACTTGAAACCCTTTGAAACTACTTGAGCAGCTATCAAGTAAAGAGCAATTTTATTTATTTATTTATTTTTTAGACAGTCTCATTCTATCATCGAGGCCAGATAGAGTACCCTGGCATCAGCCTAGCTCACAGTAACCTCAAACTCCTGGGTTCAAGCAACCCTCCTGCCTCAGCCTTCCAAGTAGCTGGGACTACAGGAACCACCTCAATACTCAGCTAATTTTTCTATTTTTAGTAGAGATAGGGTTTCACTCTTGCTCAGGCTGGTCTTGAACTCCCAAACTCAAACAATCATCCCACCTAGGACTATAGGTGTGAGCCACCACGACTTTCTGTTGGAGGAATATCCAACTTCATCTTTAAGCTTCTTCCTGACTCTAACATTCTATAAAAACACACTTAATATTCCCCTAGAAAAATTCCCTCCTTTTCCCTTCTCCTCATGGTGAAAATACTTAGACATCATTCTTTCATATATTTTCCTCCCTTGATGGATGATTATTTTAAAAGAGCTTTATGCTTGGGGTACAAGTAAACAGGGAAGAGTGGGGTTAGGTATTATTCAGAATAGAAAGCCCACTATCATAGCACTGATCCTAGAAAATAAAAAACCTTCAGGGCCCAGCTTGGTGGTTCAGGCCTGTAATTCTAGCACTCTGGGAGTCGGAAGCAGGAGGATGGCTTGAGCCCACGAACTCAAGATGAGCCTGAGCAAGAGCAAGACCCTGTCTCTACTAAAAATAGAAAAACTAGCCGGGGGTCATGGCACTTGCCTGTAGTCACAGCTATTTAGAAGGCTGAGGTGGAAGACTCACATGAGCCTAAGGTATGATGACACCACTGCACTCTACTCTGGGTGATAGTTGGAGACTCTGTCCCAAAATAAATAAAACCTATTTGTTAAAAATAGAAATCTGAAAGGATACTGCTAAGACAAGAAGATAAACTGCCAGCCACAGTTCTAATCCTAGGGTCCCAGGTAGGAAACTGGAGGGGACTGCCTATCACATTTGGCCCACATCAAGCACCAGCCTCTATCCCATTCCCAAAATAGGTGGATGGGATGTCCCCTCCTCCAGGTAACAAGGCCTTGGGAGGGCCGAACCCTGTTTTAATCATTGTGGTGTCTCTTCCTTCTTCTTCCAGTAACATTCCTCCCCACCAGTGTCGAGTACAGAGTTTTGCACTCAGTAAGCACTAAATAAGTATCTACCAAGAGCATTAAAATGTAAAAGTCAGAATTTTCTGGAATACCCACAGTCAAATATGCTTATCAGAAAAAGAAGTCACACAGATGTTTTTGTGACAAGCAGAACCCAAATTAGTCATTCATGATTTCTGCTGATCATATTAGAATCACCTCTACTTTTAAAAAAAAAAAAAAACCCTCGAAATATCATTGGCTTTTTTTCCACATAAGCCATATTTAAGCCTGGAACAAACTTGGAAAAGGAACAACAGCCTTGAGCTGCTGAGGACTCTTTATCAGCAGCCATTTCGTCCAAGTGAGTAGTGCCGTTGGCATTCCCTGGGAATCCACCTTAGCTGCTGCCCCTAACCTCACGCATTGCATGAATAAGGAGCAGGCACGACAGAGCTTCATGTGTTCGCTCAGCCCAGAGGAAACGTGAGCATGCAGCACTCTCTGACTCAGCACAGAAAACTGCTGAGTCACCCACCCACAGCAAGGAACACATTAGCTGATTCAGAAAACTCACACTCATCACAGGAAAAAGCAGCATGTCAGCACCAAAAAAGCAAGGCCTCCCCTAAATTAATCATTCTCCTTTCAATCAATCTGGATATATTTGAGTCACAACCCTATGACAACCCTATGAGATCTTTAGAAGAAAGACGCATGAGGCCAGCTGCAGTGGTTCTCTCTGTATTTTGGGAGGCCAAGGTGGGAGGATCATTTGAGGTCAGGCATTCGGGGCCAGCCTGGGAAATATAGTGGAACATCTGTCTCTACAAAAAAAAAAAAAAAAAAAAAATTAAATTAGCCAGGTGTAGTGTCACCTGCCTATTGTTCCAGCCACATGGGAGACTGAGGCAGGAGGATCACTTAAGCCCAGGAATTTGAGATTGCAGTGAGCTAATGAGATGGGGGATTGGCCAGCATTACTTAACTGAATCAGGAAGTTTCCAATGGCCCTGATCAAAACCGGTTCAAGAGGTTTTTAAACAACCCTGCTCAAACTCTTCAATCAAGTCAAGAGGTTTTCAAACTACCCTGCTCAAAACAAGATGGGAGACAGGACAAATGGTCAGATCCAAGGTGGTAGAGGAATCAACCATTTCTTGACCTGGCAGCTTCTTTATAACCATAAAACTTCATTACCATAAAACTTTCTAAGGAAACCTCCTCATCCCATCACGCACCTGACACCATGACATATCTGGATTAACCATATTTAGTCAAAAGGAGAGTATCAACCTAACTCCAGGGAAACAATACCCCTTTCCAAGAAATAATTTGAATATCTTCCCCCTTGTTTAGCCTATAATTAAGCTTAAATAAAGGCACTAAAGAAACATGAGGGTTGTTCTCCTCCTCAGGGAGAAACAGCCTGTACTCTGTCTGTGGGGCCGATTTTCTATCCTTCCTGAATAAAATTCACTTCCACTTTATACTGTGGCTGGCTCCTGAATTCTTTCTTGGTGAAGCCAAGCACCCACTTAGACGTCAAGTGATTCCCAGCATTGGAAGTTACTTTCCTCTGACAACTGAGTAAGATCTTGTCTCAAGAAGAAAAAAAAGGAGGAAAGACTCGTGTAAATGTGAATGCTAATGAGGCAAAGTGTGGGCGCATCAGTTAGGAGGGTCTCTGCTTTCACAGCTATTCCTTTCCATAAAGTCAGGTCATCGTCTGCAACCAAGGAATACTCTCTCATGCTCCTCTAGTCTCTGTGGGGGGGGGGGGATTTTTTGTGAAGCTCTTTGCATTGTTAATGTATATTTATATTCCTTTCATGGACATACACTCATGCCCACTTTTACTGTCTTTATTGCATAGAATATGACTTCAAAAGTAGTTTATCTACAAATGAACTACCTACTCTGTCTAAATGAGGTAATAGTACTATGACCATGGGAACTGTTCTGTACAGTGGTCAAGAAGTCTGGCTTTAGAATTAGATACTCCTAGTTGGCTTCAAATAGAACCTCCACCACTTACTGGATACGTGAATTTAGACACGCTGTTTAAGCCTTGCAATGCTTGTTTTCCTCATTTGTTCATCAGGACTAATAATCCCTATCTTACTGGATTTCATTAAAGGTCAGATGAGATAATGTCTGTAAAAAGATTAGCAAGGATTTGGCAGGTAATCAGTCAATGATATTCATTGTTATTGTTTTTAACCTGTAGGAGAAGGCTGGGTTCCATGGCTCACACCTATAATCCCAACACTTTGGGAGGCCAAGGAGAGAAGAATGCTTGAGGTCAGGAGTTCAAGATTAGCCTGGACAACATAGAAAAACCCTCAAAGACCCTACAAAAAATGAAATAATTAGCCAAGCATGGTGGTTCATGCCTGTAGTCCCAGCTACTCTGAAGGCTGAGGTAGGAGGATCACTTGAGCCCAGATGTTGGAGGCCACACTGGGCTATGATCACATCTCTGTAGAAGTACTGACTCTGACTTTAGATAAGCAAGATTAGCAAAATTCTGTACACTTAAAACCAGATTATTCTGTCTTTCTTTTCTTTTTCCTTTCTAACTCACGAAAGCCAAATTCTGTAAATCTGACCAGCCTGCAAGTGCCACTTAGGAAGCTTAGTAATTGCTTTCTTTATTGTAATTATTTACAGTACTGGTAGCGTCACATTTGCATTGTTAATAGTCCTTTCAAAGTGTGCCTGCCTTAGGTTTATTAAGAAGGTTCAAAACCTTACAAGTTGCCATAGTGATTCCAAACTATTCAGAAACCATGAAGTATTTATAAAAATAAAAAACATCACAGAGAAAAACGTTCTGGAAAAAAAGGAACATTCTATGTCTTTAATTCAGAAACATTCCTTTAGACCAGGAAGCAACTTAGTGCAACTTGAAGCCAGTAGATAACTGATATTTCCACAGCATCAGCATGGGGTGTGACCAAGACCACCTTCCTTCTCCCTTGGGGATGTCGCAACACTGTCTAATTGGGCTTTACTACATGCCCACCCCCATCCTAAGAGTTTTGTTAACTCTCTTGATTCTCATAGCCAATCCATGAAATAACTACTATTTCAAGCCCATTTTAGGGATGAGAAAACTGAGGCACAAGGAGATTAATATGCTTGCTCAAGCTTATACAGCTAGTAAGGATACAGCTAGTCAGTATTCAAACCAGGTGGAGTTAAACACTAATTCTTGGAATGTGTTATCATTTATAACCACTGGTGAAAGTTGTAAATGTTAAGTATAACCTGGAATTACAGTGCTGTATTGTTTAAAAAAAAAAAAAAAAAAACTACAGTTACTGTGAATCACTAGGCAAAATTATGTTCACAACAGGAGGAAAAACTTTTCCTTTACCATGAGGGTCCAGTGTTCCAATGTTGGGGGGCCTGCAAATTAATTGAAAGCAGATTAGCAGGAGAAAAAATAAAGTTTATCTACGTGGGCACATGGGAGTTTCTCATCAATGAGTAACTCACAGAATAACACAAAGTTAAGGTTTTTATATGTCAATCTAACAAAAGGGTGATTCTTAAGGCTTCCATGGGAGAGTATAGAAAATTTTATTGTGCTTTTTGAAGCCATTGGGAATGGGTAATCTGTCTCCATGGTAGCTGAATGTGAGGGAAACCTTGGAGAGGGGTTAATGGCAGTGGTTTCTGGAGGCTCTCCTCAGATAAAATTCTTTTTGCATCTTCTGTAGCTCAAATTTTTTTTGTAAAACAATCATTACACTAACTGTGAGGGTCTGAGTGGCTCTTCATATTAATACAGTCATCTATGATGTGGGGTACAAGGATAACACAGATAGGATTGTGTTCAAACTAAATTCAGACTAGCTTTAAATAACTGGCATCAATAATTAGTTCCTAGTTACTATGTTTGAAAGTAATTTTTAGAGCAAACATTTTCAGTGTCTACAAGCAATATCATAGTAATGTAATATTCATTATAGGTAGTGCCTGGCCCACAGAAGGTGTCAAACAAATATTTACTGAATGCATAAAAGAATCGCTATAAATATTAAATTGTCTTATGCTGATATAAATACATGGTAAGTTTCCACGTATTTGTCTTTATCACTTACGTGAAACATTAATTTGTTTTCTTTATCGATGAACATAACAATTATGGTAAGAATTATCATTCAAGTTTATTAATTAACTGGAGAAAAGTCTACATTCTTATGGATTGGAGATCAGTATCAGCCAAGCATTGTCAAACACTCATAGTTCAAACCTTACTGGCATGGTTAGTGGCAAGCTACCACAAGACTGGTTCTCTGTGCTAGGCCTTGGCCAAACTTCAGAGTAGATGAACGCTACTGAATTAGTCAGACCCCTCCAGAGAAACCAAATTGAGATATGGATATAGATACAGATCTAGATATAGAGATTTCTTGTAAGGCATTGGCTCATGCAATCATGGAAGCTGAGAAGTCCCATCATCTGCCATCTGCAAGCTAGAGCCCCAGGAAAACCAATGGAAGTCATAAGGTCTGAGAGACAGAGGTGGTGAGGTCGGTTCCAGGCTGAGTCTGAAGGCCTGAAAACCAAGGGCAGGAAGAGATCAATGTCCCGGCTCAAGTGATCCGACAGTCAGGCAGAAAGAGAGTGAACCCAACCTTCCTCAGCCTTTCTGTCCTATTCAGCCCCTTAAATGATTAAACAATGCCTACCTACTTTGGGGAAGGTCATCTGCGTTACTCAATTCACCAATCCCAATGCTAATCTAGTCTAGAAACACTCTCCTAGGCACACCCAGAAATTATGTTTAATCAGATATGTGGGCATTCCATGGCCCAGGCAAGCTGACACGTAAAATTAACCATTACGCCCACCAAACCATGCCCATTCACAGACCCTATATCCTCAGGTTCTCCTCTCAATTTTTTTCTTCTGGCTACCCTGACATCCTTCATTTACTGAGTGAATAGCAAGAGTTGAAACTGGTACCTGCCCCAGAAGCATCTATTTTACCAGACTTCAAAGACTTAACTTAGAAATGCACCTCCTGGTGTATTTTACTCATTCTTACACCAACTCAGCAAATATCTGTTATGCACATGTCATAGCACAGGTATCATCTAGGTGCCAAGAATGCAGCTAGCCCTCTGTATCTGTGGGTTCCACATCTATTGATTCAAGCAATCATGGATTGAAAACATTTGGGGGGAAAAAGGATAGTTGTGTCTGTACAGAACATACATAGACTTTTTTCTAAACAATACACAGTACTATTCCCTAAACAATATAGTGTAACTAGTTACACAGCATTTACATTGTATTGGGTATCATAAGTAACCTAGAGATGATTTAATGTATATAGGAGAATGTACACAGGTTGTATGCAAATACTATGCCATTTTATGTATGAGCCTTGAGCATCCACAGATTTTGGTCTCCAAGAGGCATCCAGGAATCAATATCCTAAGGAACCTTACCCCAGGGGCATGACTGAACATTGCAGAGAACAAAACAAATGAAAAAATGTTTTTAATTCTCTGCCCTGACAGAGTTAACATTCTAGTCTTTTAGCAAATTGTCAGTCATCTAAAAAGCAGTTCAAAATACAATCAAAAGAACTATCCAAATGTCCATAAATAATTGAAAACTGTAAACCCACAGAGCATCTGTAAACTAGAACTTTGGGAGCCAGCCATGCTGAGTTCTAATCCTCTCCTACCCTTCAGCTAGCTTTGTGACTGCCTCAGACAAACTGCTGATTTTCTCATCAGTATAACAAGTCATTTAGCATGATGTTCTTGAAAGCATTAGATAGAATAATGTATTTTTTTGAGGACATAATTTCAGTTTCCCAGATTGAATTACAGGCTGTGTCCCCACTCCATGAATAAAAATAATCACCAGAAAGTATAGTGTGATTTATCACATATATGGCATGCTTAGATTTATTATAATTATTGTTGAAATGCCCAATACAATATTTTGGCGTCATCTGTAACCTCAGATAATAATGGATCTTTTTTTTTTAATTGTTGGGGATTTATTGAGGGTACAAAAAACCAGGTTACACTGATTGCATTTGTTAGGTAAAGTCCCTCTTATAATTATGTCTTGCCCCTAAAAGGTGTGTCACACACCAAGACCCTACCCCCTTCCCTCCTTCCCTCTCTCTGTTCTTCCCTTCTCCAACTTCCCTCCCTCCTTCCCTCTCTCTGCTCTTTCCTTCCCCCACCCCCCACCATGTACTAGGTCATTAATTGTCCTCATATCAGAATTGAGTATATAGGATTCATGCTTCTCCATTCTTGTAACACTTTACTAAGAATAATGTGTTCCACTTCCATCTAGGTTAATACAAAGGATGTAAAATTTCCATTTTTTAATGGATGAATAATATTCCATTGTATACATATACCACAGCTTCTTAACCCACTCCTGGGTTGGTGGGCATTTAGGTTGTTTCCACATTTTGGCAATTGTAAGTTGAGATGTGATAAACAGTCTAGTGCAAGTGTCCTTGCGGTAAAAGGATTTTTTTCCTTCTAGGTAGATGCCCAGTAATGGAACTGCAGGATCAAATGAGAGGTCTAATTTGAATTCATTGAGGGTTCTCCATACTTCTTTCCAAAAAAGTTGTATTAGTTTGCAGTCCCACCAGCAGTGTAAAAGTGTTCCCTTCTCTCCACATCCACAGAAGCATCTGCAATTTTGAGATTCTGTGTTGTGGGTCATTGTCGCCGGGGTTAGATGGTACCTCAGGGTGGTTTCGATTTGCATTTCTCTAATAATTGGGGACAATGAGCATTTTTTCATATTTTGCTAGCTATTTGTCTGTCTTCTTTAGAGACATTTCTATTCATCTCTCTTGCCCATTGATATATGAGATTGTTGGGGTTTTTTCATATGGATTAATTTGAGTTCTTCATATATCCTAGTTATCAAGCTTTTCTCTGATTCAAAATATGCAAATATTCTTTCCCATTGTGTAGGTTGTCTATTTGCTTTGGTTGTTGTCTCCTTAGTTGTACAGAAGCTTTTCAGTTTAATTAAGTCCCATTTGTTTATTTTTATTGTTGTTGCAATTACCACGAAAGTCTTCTTCATAAAGTCTTTCCCCAGGCTAATATCTTCCAATGTTTTTCCCAAGCTTTCTTTGAGGATTTTTGTCATTTCACGGCTTAAGTTGTCTTTTATCCATCTTGAATCAATTTTTGTGAATGAAGAAAGGTGTGGGTCCAGTTTCAGTCTTTTACATGTGGATATCCAGTTCTCCCAGCACCATTTATTGAATTGGGATTCTTTTCCCCAATGTATGTTCTTGTTTGGTTTATCAAAGATTAGGTGGCTGCAAGATATTAGTTTCATTTTCTGGTTTTATATTCAACTCCAAGTGTCTATGTCTCTATTTTTGTGCCAGAACCATGCTATCTTGACCTCTATGGCCTTGTAATACAGCCTAAAATCTGGTATGATGATGTCCCCAGCTTTGTTTTTATTACTAAGAACTGCCTTAGCTACACGGGGTTTTTCTGGTTCCATACAAAATGAAGAATTATTTTTTCCAAGTCTTGAAAGTATGATGTTGATATTTTAATAGGGATGGCATTGAACAGGTAGATTGCTTTGGGAAGTATAGGCATTTTAACAGTGCTGATTCTTCCCAGCCATGAGCGTGGTATACTCTTCCATTTGTTAATATCCTCTGCTATTTCTTTTCTTAGGGTTTCATAATTTTCTTTCTTTCTTTTTTTTTTT
>NW_003852431.1:12790567-12793671 GCF_000181295.1 Otolemur garnettii
AGTATAGGAATAACCTCTTCTTTGAAGGTTTGATAGAATTCTAGGGTGAAACCATCCAGACCAGTCATTTTTTTGGCTGGGAGATTTTTTTATTGTTTCTTTGAGCTCTGTGCTTGAAATTGTCCTGTTCAGGAGAGCTATTTCTTCCTGGCTAAGTCTAGGAAGAGGGTGTGATTCCAAATATTCATCCATTTCTTTCACATTGCCAAATTTCTGGGCATAGAGTTTCTTGTAGTATTCAGAGATAATCTCTTATATCTCTGTGGCATCTGTTGTTATCTCCCCTTTATCAATAAATTTCTGATTGAGATTACTAGAGATTTTACCTTTCTATTTCAAGTTAGTCTGGCCAAAGGTTTATCAATTTTATCTATTTTTTTCTTTTTCTTTTCTTTTACTTCTTCCTCCTGTAGTGTTCTCTTGTCCCCCATGTAGCTGGGATCACAAGGTCCAGCTATTTTGTTGTTGTTGTAGCAACAGGGTCTCACTCTGGCTCACTCTACCTCAGGCTGGTCTTCAGCTAGTCTCAAACTCAGCTGAGCTCCGGCGATCAACCCACCTCGGGCTCCCACAGCACTGGGACAACAGGCATGAGCCACCACACCTGGCCAATTTTATCTATTTTTTCAAAAAACCAACTCCTTGTCTCATTAATTTTCCGAATGATTCTTTTGTTTTCAATTTCACTAATCTCTGATTTAATTTTGGATATTTCTTTTCTTCTGCTGGGTTTAGGCTTAGATTGTTCTTTTTCCAGTTCCATAAGATGGCTTGTGAGTTTGTTGATGCGCTCTCTTTCTGTTTTTCAGATGCAGGCATCTAAAGCGATAAATTTTCCTCTCAGAACTGCTTTTGCAGTATCCCACAGGTTTTGGTAGCTTGTGTCTTCATTGTTGTTATGCTCAAGGAAGTTAATGATTTCCTCTTTTCTTTCTTCCTGCACCCAACTCTCATTCAGCATAAGGCTGTTTAATGTCTATGCCTCTGTGTGGGGTTAAACATTTTTGTTGGAGTTGAGTTCCACTTTTAATGCCTTGTAGCCTGAGAAGATACAAGGTAAAATTTCAATTCTTTTGATTCTGTTGAGGTTTGTTTTTTGTCCTGGGATATGATCAATTTTGGAGAATGTTGCATGGGCCAATGAGGAAAATGTATATTCTTTAGCTTTGGGATGGAGTGTTCTATATATGTCTATCAAGCACAGTTGTTCTAGGGTCTCATTTAAGTCCCTTATATCTTTAATTTCTGCTTAGAGGATCTGTCCAATTCTGTAAGAGGAGTGTTCAAGTCCTCTGTTCTTATGGTCTTATAGGGTATCATATTGCTCAGACTGAGTAAGGTCTGTTTCAAGAATTTGGAAGCATTGAAGTTGGATGCATAAATATTTATAATTGAAATGTCTTCTTGTATTTTTCTCTTGACCAATATGAAGTAACCATCTTTGTCTTTTTTGACTTTAGCTGCTTTAAATCCACATGCATCTGAAAATAAGATTGCACCCCCTCTTTTCTTCTGAATTCCTTTTGCCTGAAAAATTATCTTCCAACCCTTAACTCTGACTTTTAATTTGTCTTTTGAGGCTAGGTGTGTTTCCAGCAGATATCAAATGGATGCCTTGTGTTTTTTAATCCAATAAGCCAATCTATACCTTTTCAGTGGGAAATTCAAGCCATTAACATTTATTGAGATAATTGATAAGTGTGGTAGCATTCTATTTGTCTGATTTTGTGAAAGTCCATTGCATAGTTTTGCCTTTAGCATCATTGTGGAAGCTAGATTCTGTCCTTTAATTTCTAGGTGCTTACTTTGCTGGTGGCCCATTGTGATGGTCAATGTGTAGAATAGGTTGAAGTATTTCCTGTAGAGCTGGTCTTCTTGTGGCAAATTTCCTCAATGTTTGCATATCAGTAAAGATTTGATTTCTCTGTAAATTTTAAAGCTTAGCTTAACTTAAAGAATTCTGGGCTGGAAATTGTTCTGTTTAAGTAAATTAAAGGTAGATGACCATTGTCTTCTGACTTGAAAAGTTTCATTAAGAGAAGTCTGCAGTCAGCCTGATGGATTTGTCCCTATAGGTCAATTGGCGCTTATCCCCAGCAGCTTCCAAATCTTTTCTTTTGTCTTGACTTTGGACAGGTTTATCACAATGTGTCTTGGAGAAACTATTAGAGTTGAGGTGACCTGGTGTCCGATAGCCCTCTGAAAGGAGTGTGTTAGAATCTTTGGTGATATTTGAGAATTTTTCATTT
The DNA here is from genome assembly GCF_000181295.1 of Otolemur garnettii. Taxonomy (NCBI): domain Eukaryota; kingdom Metazoa; phylum Chordata; class Mammalia; order Primates; family Galagidae; genus Otolemur; species Otolemur garnettii. The sequence goes on from NW_003852431.1 coordinate 12,792,817, forward strand.
ATAATATTCTCTAGTATGGCTTCCATTCCTCTGGGGCATTCTTCTTCCCCTTCTGGGATACCTATAACTCGTATGTTTGAATGCTTCATAAAGTCCCATAATTCTATCAGTGAACATTCTGCTTTCTCTCTCTTCTTTTCTGCCTCTTTAACTATCTGAGTTACTTCAAGAGCTTTGTCCTCTACCTCCAAGATTCTTTCCTCTGCATGGTCTAATCTGTTGTTGATACTTTCTATTGCATCTTTAAGTTTCCTATTTGACTGCTTCAATTCCTTCAGTTCTGCTATATCCTTTCTATATTCTTCATATTGTTCATTTCTTCTTTGATTCTGTTTTTTTTATTTTGATTTTTTATTTTTTATTTCCTTTTGGTTATTTTCCACTTTCTCAGCAATTTACTTCATTGTTTTCATCATCTGTATTTTAAATTCCCCTTCTGTCATTTCTAATCTTTCTTTATAGGTGGAATCCTCTGCAGTTATTACCTCATGGTCCCTTGGGTGGGTTCTCTGGACTGGTTTTTCATGTTGCCAGGACTTTTCTGCTGATCCTTCCTCATGAGAGTCTTCTTTTATCTGTTTCCTTGCCCTAATTTTCCTTTCTCTTCCTCTTGCTCTTTAAGTTACTGTGCCTCTGGCCTATGGTTTCAATGAGTCCTTTTGGTACAGGACCAAAAAGATGAGAATATTGAAGAGCAAGAAGGGAAAAAAGATTTAAAAAAAGAAGAAGAAGAAAAAGAGAGGGGGTGAGTAAAAGGGAATATTGACAAAAAGAAGAAAGGAACAGAATGAGGGAGACAGGAGTAATAAAGGTGTACAGTAGGGTACTTTGACCCAACCTTAAAAACCCCCAACC
>NW_003852431.1:12793691-12794200 GCF_000181295.1 Otolemur garnettii
AAAAAAAAAAAAGAAATGTGCCACCTATGCCTGTACTCTTCAGTGTTCTAATTAGAAAAGGATGCTGGATTTTATCAAATGCTTTTTCTGCATCTATTGAGAGGATCACATGGTCTTTGCTTTTGCTTCTGTTGATACAGTGAATAATGTTTATGGACTTCAGTATGTTAAACCAGCCTTGCATCCCTGGGATAAAACCTACTTAATCATGATGTATGACTTTTTTGATGATAAGCTATAATCTGTTGGTAGAATTTTGCTGAGAATTTTTGCATCTATACTCATCAGTGAAATTGGTCTGATGTTCTCCGTTTTAGTTGGGTATTTTCCTGGCTTTGGTATTAGGGTGATGTTTGCTTCTTAGAACATTTTGAGGAAGATTCCCTTCTCCTCAATTTTTTGGCATAATTCTGTAGTATAGGAATAACCTCTTCTTTGAAGGTTTGATAGAATTCTAGGGTGAAACCATCCAGACCAGTCATTTTTTTGGCTGGGAGATTTTTTTATTG
>NW_003852431.1:12794594-12849758 GCF_000181295.1 Otolemur garnettii
CTTACTATGAAATCAATTTATAGCTTTCATATGAAAGCTATAACCCAATTATCATCTAAGAAAGGGAAAGGGAGGAGAGGAGAGGGGGGAGGATGGGTGAAGGGAAGGTAATTGGTGGGACCACACCTATGGTGCATCTTACAAGGGTACATGTGAAATTTCCTAGGTGTAGAATATGTCTTAACACAATAACTAAGAAAATGCCATGAAGACTATTTTGACCGGTTTAATGAAAGTATTTCAGATCACAATCCTGTAAAACCAGCACATTGTACCCCATGATTGCATTAATGTACACAGCTATGATTTAATTTTTTTTAAAAAGCCATATATATATATGGCTTATATATATATATATACATATATCTTGTTGAATGTTGTCTGGGAAACAGGTGCTCTTCTGGCGCATGAGATGTTAATCACAATGCTGATACAACTGTATGAGGTGAAGACTGGGGGCCTCTGCTGATTTCTCAAACCCTGCAGGGTTGTGAGCCTACATCTCTCCTTAGCCTGCTTCAAAGATACTTTAAACCATTAACCTTGGCTAAGCAGAAGCTTTCCTAGGAACATACTTGTCACTGGGATCTCTCCTGAAGTGGCTGCCTACTTATCCAGTGTGCCAAAACCAGTCTCACTCTATGCCCCTGAGGGCCGAGGCTGCAAGGCAGCCCTGCTGCTGCCAAACACTGAAATCTCCGCTCTTCCGCAGCGTCTCAGAACCAGCATTTGCCACAACTCAGTCACTAGATCATTCACCTAAGGTCTCCCTGAGCCTCGAGTTCTCCCACAATGGCTGCAGGCAGCCCGTAGCCAAACAATATTAGCTCTGCTCCTGCTCAGCAGCTCAATCCAGGGCCCCAGACAACACTTAAAGTCATCCGCACTCTCGCCCAAGTTCTCCCAAGGTAGTTCAACTGAGTGTCCAAGTCCAACAAAACAAAACAACCCCAGAGAAGGCCTTCTCTGTTTGGAATCTCATTGCTGTTGTAGTTACAGCTGTGGCAGCCAAGGCCCCAGACTGAACAAACACAACCATGTGCCACGTTTCCACTGCTTTTTTCTTCTTCCTGGGGTCCAGAAATCTCTGTCTCCCTGTGTCACCAAAGGGATGTTTCTGGGCAGAGACCACAAGCCAGAGATGCCTGGAGTCTTCTCTCCCCAACCTCCCCACACCTGGTTGCAAAGAAGCTGTTACTCAGTAGCCATCTTGCTCCCTAATGACAGATATTTTTGCTCATCTGATTCATTTGCAAAAATTAATTGAGCATTTAACATGTACACCAGGCACTAGATACACAAGCATTAAACAGAAATAGTGCCCATTCTCCTGGGCTTACTCTCTAATTGGTAACAAAAACAATAAATGAGTAAACAATTAAATAACTTTATAATTGCAGATTGCAGTTTCATCAAGTTCAAAAGCAGCCCTCCTCGCCTGCCCTTGTCATCCCTTTTTTGTCTCCCTTGGAGATTTCCTCTAACAATATCTCCTCTCCTATTTATTGAACCCACTTGTTTCTACTTAATCCTTTCTCTCAGCTTAAAAGGAGATTCAATTCTTTCTCATTCGCAAACAACACCAGTGACCCTGTCCCAGGGTCAAAGGATGGATGCTTTCTCTTCTCCTTATCTTTTGCACCAAGCTTCTTGGGTTCACTCTTGTTCACATCGTATTGGGTATTCTACTCACTGCAGGTAAGGTCACCCATTCCCGGCCTTCTGCTGCACTTGACTGTGTGGGCCATTCTGTCACATTAAAATTCCTCTTTTGGCTTCAATGACCCTGTGTTCTTCTGACCTTAACTTTATCAGTCTGCCAGATGATTCTTTTTTCATTCTTCTCTATCTCCTCATTTCTCCAGAGTCTTTCACTGATTTATTTCTCTGTTCCTCTACATATGTTCTCTCAAGGAGTCTGCATCTATTCTTAGTGTTTTACCTAATATGTATGTTTGTTGAGACAGAGTCTCATTCTGTGTCCTGAGTAGGGTGCCATGGCATCCTAGCTCACAGTAACCTCAAACTTTTGGGCTCATCCCCCGCCTCAGGCTGCTGAGTAGCTGGGACAACAGACACCTGCCATGATGCCCGGCTATTTTTTTCTATTTTTAGTAGAGATGGGGTCTTGCTCTTGCTCAAGCTGGTCTGGAACTCACCAGCTCAGGCAATCCACCCATCTTGGCCACTTAGAGTGCTAGATTACAGGTGAGAGCCACCACCCCAGGCCTCGTTGAACATGTTTTTATTAGCAAGTCCCTCCACTGTGACAATCCATCCTCAAAACTTCTCAGATGACAACTATTATAGTCTTCAAAACAAGTTCAATGGAGGTCTCTTCCAGAGAAATTGTTTAAGAAGTTTCTGGTCTGAATTAAGTGCCTTTTATTCCAAATTCTGTAACATTCTCTAGTCTCCTCCATCTTAAAAACAAGCAAATAAACACACTCCCTTGGCCTTATAACTCCCTTCAGCCCCACTTTCTTCAAAACTAAGGTGACATGACTAGATGCACCAGTTTCCCTAGGACACTCCTGTTTCCCACCTGTCATCCTGGTACACAGTTTGGTTTAGCATTTGTTCCAGATTTTTTCACTTCTTTAAATGAAGTAATATTACTACAATAATAGATCATTGAAATAAGTTAGAATGGGTGTCATAGACCTCTCATTTCCTACTTGAAGCATCTGTCATGCTCCCAGCTTGTGGTATGTGAGCCAGATGCTTGGTAAAGAGAGTTCTCACTTTAACATTCTGTAAGATCTGAAGGACAGTGGTAGTATCCCAGATCTTTTTCGTCATCCTTTTGTGATGCAACATAACTGCCACTTTGCTTTCAGAGACCACTTACCATTTGCTGGCTGGTAAAACAAAAATGCTCTACATGAGTAGCTGAGGACAACTAGCTCCTTGTACCAGGTGAGGAACTGTTCTGCCAGGCTTTGGTGCACCAGCCAGTTCATCTGTGACCCTTGTCATGAATTAAAAGAAGCATGGAGTTGCCAGGGCTCCAAATGGCAGCATTGTCGAGGAATGTGAGAAATCATAGGTTAGAGACAGGTGAAATACATAAAAGAATGAAGGCTGATTTGTCCTACTTTAGAGCGTATAAACAGCATAAAGTTATTTATTTATTTTATTGTTTACTAAAGCTTTTCTGATTTTCTTTTTTGCAATTTTCAAACCCTTTTGATAACAATGAACTCAAAAATGAGAATGTATGTTCAATGAAAAATTAAGTTCTCAATTTCTATCTCTCAGGAAATAGTTCATAAAGAATGCTTGTTGACATCAACACAGAATATTAGCTGCACAAAATGTCTGTTGACTAATACCCATCATGAGGGCCAAAACCAGAAAACACATTTGTGTTGAAAAAATATCAACATCAACTGCAAGAGTAAATATTGAGTTTAAGAGGACTATGCCCAAAGGTAATTTCACATGCGTACCGGTAGAGATGCATTTGCATGTCATTCTATGAGGCATGACTTTTCCTTTAGATCAAACATCTGTTTTTGTAAATTAATTTTCCCATTCTTTTTTTACTAAATCATAGCTGTGTACATTAACACAATCATGGGGTACAGTGTGGTGAATTTTCCCATTCTTATTCCAAGTGTTCTTTTACGTGTGAAAAGAAAAATGATGGCTATGTGTTGATTTCCTTAGCAAAAGACTTTGCAAACAGTAAAATGAGGCCTATTTTATATCAGTAGTATTAGATACTCCAAATAAAAAATCAATTAAGTTAATCCCACTGGAAGCTTAGTTATTTAATTCATTGCATGGAATATAGTAATATTTTTAGAGGTTTATTCTGTAAATGATGTAATATTAGATATTATTATGAATGCTATCCTAAATTTAGTTAAAGTTCAACATTAAGCATTATATTATTTGTTTTTGTGATGACAATATAGAAACGAATGTTGCTGGAGTACTGTGTCATGCTTAAAAACATTGTTCCCACTAAATAAAGAAACTTTGAAGCAAGTACATTCTGGGAATTAGTTTTGCTGCTCTCATAGTTCAAAATAGCATACAAAAGTTTCTAATAGCGCCCTGATCATAATAGAAATATTTTTATACTTACACAAAGTAACTGAACAGCTCAATAATTGAATATAAAAACATCTCAGGATAGGAGTAAATTCTTTCTCTCTTTATTCCCTGACATAAATTGGAATTTAGAAGTGTCTTTTGAAATGTACCAAAGTATCCCAAAATTGTATAGTGCTTTTTGTAAGAGAGCCCTCTAAATCTTAGCTGTAGTTTGTGTAGAATCAGCAGGAGTTTTTAATCAAAACATTCAATTCATGAAGCGCCCCCCCCCAAATCTTCAAATGTTGAGGCTTTTCACAAATTAACAATGATTAGAAATAAATCAGATGGATATGAAGTCCTTGAAATTGATACCTACAAAAGCTGGAGGAAACTAACATATTATGAGGTAAGAAGTCATTCTTTATACAAAACGCAATTGTGAAATGCTAGAATTGTGTTCTAGATTATCTTAACTTGTGGGGAGAAAACTCTGATAGAGCTGATTTGTATTGGATAAATTCCTGTTTTATACAGAAATGAAAAGCAGTTGAGAAGGTCTATAATTTAAAAGCATAAAAATGTATTATCTTCAAACAATCAAGAGAATTATAAGCTGAGATGAGCATATTAGGGCTTCTTGACTTGTAAAAATAGTTGAAAAGAAAGATAATTTGAATGGAGGGAAAAAGACAATAACTGTAAAAAAAATTGAGCTCAAATATTTAAGCAGTTCTATACCACCAAAAAATGAGACTTGGGGATGTTCTTAATTGACATAATTTGCTCTGAGCTTATTGAGTATTACAGTATTAGTAGAGAGAGTACACTGTTAACCTAGAATATTTATGCATAAGAGCAAACATGTCACAATTTCAAAATTTAAATGGCAAAATGAGACATTAAAGATTACAGAGAATTTTGTGAAAAAAAATTTATATAGTAAAATCATGCTGGAACATGTACAGTCTCTGGAAAAATAATGAGAGAGACAACCGAGGATGTCTTTCAAATTTGTGAACGTCTGCCAAGGATAATTATTTTGTTCATGCTGCTCTTATTGTTCAGAAAATCAATAGAGTAAGGATTACCTTTTTCTTTTTTCTTTTTTAATGTATTAACAGTTTATTCTGGGTGATGAAATGTCTAATTATCAGTTTATTTTTATGTGTATCTCTCTTTTCCAAATTCTTTCTTAACATATAAATGTGTTTATTAGGTTTCTACTTTTTGCCTTCACAAAATTAAAAAAGCTTGAAATTTAATAACAAAGTTATTCTTTAAGAGGTTTTTGTTTCTAGTCCTTATCTTAAACATTGTTATTGTTCTTTTTTTTCCTTATGACACACATATAACCAATATTTTTGTCATTCAAGAGAATTTTATTTTTGGATTATATTGCTGACTTGAGAATTTCATTTGTGAAAATAACTTTTGCAAAAAACTTTTTTAGCTCCACCAGACTTGTTAAAACCAATTTATTAGCAAATAATTATTTCAAAATAATATAATTATATTCACCGAACCATAAGCAGCATATCTGATATTGTTTCTTTTCTGCCACACAATGGAAGACTAAGAGTTGTTTGGGGCCACATATTAAATACACAAACACTAATGGAAGCTGATGAACACAAAAAAAGGTCCATACATACTTTTTTTTTTTTTTGAGACAGAGTCTCATTATGTCCCCCTCAGTAGAGTGCTGTGGCGTCACAGCTCACAGCAGCCTCAAACTCTTGGGCTTTAGTGATTCTCTTGCCTCAGCCTTCCAAGTAGCTGGGACTACAGGTGCCCACTACAACACTCAGGTTATTTTTTGGTTTCAGTTGTCATTGTTTCTTAGCTGGCCCAGGCTGGGTTCGAACCCGCCAGCCTCGGTGTATGGGGCTGGCCCATAACCACTGAGCTACAAGTGCTGAGCCCATACATACTTTTTGTAATATCCAACACCACAGATAAGCAGAATAGGCCTCAAATAATCTGCATGTGGCCCAAGGGCCACAGGTTGGACACCTGTGCAAGGGTGAATTTGATAGTACATAAATTATGGTTCAATAAACCTGATTTTTTAAAAATTATATAACTTTATTTCTTCTTAGCATACTTGCTTTTTGAAAGCACTCAAACCATGCTTTCCTCTAAACTCCATAGCATTCAACACAGAAGACGGTGCCCAAAATGTGGGATTTTCCCCACACACTAAGTAGCAGACACAACTGGAAGTCCTCCAATTCAATTCTGATGCCATTTACCCAGAGACAGCATCAGATCCCACAGATTGAGGGGGGCTCAGTCCCCAAGAAGGCTGGGGACTGAGTCACAAGTCCAAGCCTCCAGAGAATTTCTGACCAACTGGCTTCAAATTGGTGTTCCCACAACCCCCCTCACTGGATTCAGTTAATTCACTAGAGCAGCCCACAGAATCAGGGAAACATTTCCTTCTGACAGCCAGATAAAGAGACACATAAGGGGTCTGGGAGGACCTGGAGCATAGGAGTATCTGTCCCCATGCACTTGGGGTGAGCCACCCTCCACAGCTCTCCTCACCTTCAGCCATCTGGAAGCTCACTGAACCCAGGCCTCTCAGGCTTTTGTGGACAACTGTGTCAAATGTGATGAGCCTCAGGGCATGGGAGGGAACTCTCTCTAAAGGGTCTTATGACCCATAATCAGAAATCAGGGTTTTTTGTTTGTTAGTTTGTTTTTGAGGCCCACTCCTGAGACCTAACATACCCAGCACTGTAACAACAAAAGACTGTAGCAAGGACTGTTGAAGTTAAGAGCCAGGAACTAGGCATGAAAACCAATCCCGTGTACACCGTAACATCACAGTACCCCTTCCCCTGCACTCTCAAAGCAATGTGGCTTGGATTCTAAGTCACATTTACCTGTTCATAACAAACATCTTACAAGGATCTTGCAAGTCCTGCCTCATTTCCCACCTGCACCTCCCCATGTCCCATTTCCTTTTCATTTTACTCCAGTAGGATTGTCAAATCCATCGCTCCACTGGAACTATTTCTTTCAAGACACCACAGTTGTGCCCTGGCCATAACATCATCTCTCTGTTGATACCATACCAAGATTACATATCTAGTTGAGAGCTTTCCTCTGAGTTCCAGAATTCCTACCAGAATTCTGTAATAAAGTCACCCCTGTGTCTTATTTGTTGGTTTATATATTATCAAGAGAGTCAGTGCTGCCACTACCAGAGGCAGGCTGTCTGGAAGAGGGGGCAACCTATGTGAGGGTTGATGGGACCCGTACCTGCTCCCCACAGCCCCCTGACCCCATAGGCTGTAAGTTGGAAGAGAGGACCAACATGAGGGCAGCCACCAGGACAGTCTTGACCACATAGGCCCCTAGCTGCACTGCCTGGTAGGTTAGGCTTTGCAGACCCAGTGCTTAAAAAGTGGTGGGTGCAGGTTGCTAGACTCACAGGGACAGTTGAAAAATCACATGGTCAAGAAACTCTCCTTCATCATCTTCAGGCTTTTCAACACTGTCTGTCAATAGAAAAGGGTTCTTTAGTGTTTTTGTGCCGACAACAACTGCCAGTGCTGCTGGTTCAGGTCCCTCTGTAGTTCATAAGCCTGACGACTGGGTGTTCATGCACCCAGGGGAGCTGCGCCTCCTCTGAAACTTCATTATGACATGTGCACATCACCCGTCTAATAAAGTAGGGAAAAGGGAGGGACGGAAGGAGGAAGGGAGAAAAATGCTCCTGGCCTTCTATGACAATAATAATAATAAAACATCAGTACAAAATCACTGATCACAGGACCCGAAGTGATCCAGCCCCCTCCTACCTCTCTGATCTCATCCTATCTTTACCTTTCTCCCCCGCACTCGGATTGCTTTATCCACACTGGTCTTCTTTCATTTCCCTGAGCCTGCCAATTTGTTTCTACCTCAAGGCCTTTGTACATGCTATTCCCTCTTACAAGAGCTCTTAGAATGCCAGCTCCTGCTCACATCCAGTGTCTTTACTCAGAGTCTCCTCCTCCGAGACTCCTTCCCTGGTAATCCATCTAGAGCAGCCTACCCACCTCCTGCCTCTCCACAGTCCCTCGTGTAGTAGGTTGACTTTTGGCCTCCCCCAAAGTACGTCCCAGTCCTATCCCTTGGAACCTGTGAAGGTGACCTTATTTTGAAAAAAGTTATTTTCAGATGTAATTAAGTTACAGGTCTCAAGGTGAGATCACCCTGGATTTAGGGTAGGCCCTAAGTCCAATGGCAGGCGGCCTTCTAAGGAGAGAAGATCCAGAGATGCAAGGAGGAGAAGGGGAAGGGAAGAGGGAGGCAGAGATGGCAGCCACGTTTCCACAAGCCAGGGAAGGCTGAGGGCTGCCTGAAATCACCAGGAGCTAGGGGAGGAGCGTGGCACAGAGTTTCTCCCCAGAGCCTCCAGAAGGAAGCAACCTGGACTCCACCTTGATCTTGGAGTCTGGTCTTTGAAGCTCAGAGAGAATAAGTATTGTTCTTAAGCCTCCCAGTTAGTGGTAATTTGTTATAGCAGCCCTGGCAAACAAACATAACCCCACTTGACTTCTTTCCTATCAGATCTCAGTATTTGATGTCATCCACTTACTTGTCTCCTAGTTTATTTTCCGTCCTCTTACCCCACATTCAGACTCCATGAGGAAGTTTATCTGTCACATTTATCACTGATACCTATGCCCAACTTAGAACAGTACCCACAACGTAGTAGAAACTCAATTTATCAGATGAATGAATGCCTTTTCAAACCTACCCCCTCTTGAAACCATGTATAGGGTTTTCTTTCTCATTGGACTTACGCTCTTTGTAGGCGATATCTTTTTCATTCACCACTTTACCTCCCACGATCAGTTAGTATAAGACCATAGGTTTATATGCACTGTTTGTTTATGTTTGGGGTATCTGCTATGTCCTAGGCATTGTCACAGGCCACTCTTTAAACACAATTATCTCATTTACTTCTCAAAATAATGCCACAATTTATAGATTATTGTCTCCATCTGATAAATGAGGAGAGTGAAGCTAAGAGCATTTGGTAAATAGGTGACATCACCAAGTTACCAAGTGATGGAGTCAGGATTGAAACCAAGGTTTTCTAGTTTCAAATACCAAAGCTGTTCAATGAACCTAGCCTCCTTCACAATAAAAATTTCTGAGCAGGCTTGGCAAGGTGGCTCACGCCTGTGATCCCAGCACTTGGGAGGCCAAGGCAGGTGGATTGCCTGAGCTCACAGGTTCAAGACCAGCCTGAGCCAGAGCGAGACCCCCATCTCTAAAAATAACTGGGTGTTGGGGTGGGCGCCTATAGTCCCAGCTACTTGGGAAGCTGAAGCTACTTGGGAAGCTGAACTGCTTAAGCCCAGGAGTTTGAGGTTGCTGCAAGCTGTGACACCATGGCACTCTACCACAGGTAGCAAACTGAACCTCTCTCTCAAAAAAAAAAAAAAATCTCTGAGCAAAATTAAAATTTTAAATTATATTAATATTTTATAAATATAATTTTTTTACAAAAATCACTCCCTCGCTCAACTTTCAGTGCCCCCAGTTTCACCAAAAGACTGTTCTTCCCCCATCTTCAAACAAAGAGAAGCTTTTCCAATATCAATGGTGAACACTCATATTAAGTCACATCTGTCACGTACGTTTCAAAAGAGTGGGTTTGTCAGATAGAGGCACATGAACCTCTGGGAGGCTGGAGTAGTTATTATTAGCTCAGTGCGCAGGTCATGAGCAGGTGGGGTTGGGATGCTGTTTAAAATGCAGATTCCTGGGCTCCACCCATAGATGATCTGATTCAGTAGATCAGCTGGGTGCTCGGGACTCTGCTTTCCTAACAGTCTCTGCGAGCGCTCCACTGCAGACGTCACTAAACCCCCCTGAGGCATAGTGAGAGTGGCATCAAAAAGGAAAAAGGGGACAGCAAAGGAAGGGTAGCAGTGCCAAAGTCAACCTCTGCTGGCTTCCTGGCTGTGCCAAGGGCTGGCCTGGTGGAGAGACATAATTAGCGTGGGTAAAGTGATTTCGTATCTTTGGGTGGAAAATCATCTGAGTATGCCAAATATCAATATTGTGTTTCATCTGAGATCCTCTGTTCCCTGTCTCCTGCCACACCTTTCAAACTGCGGTGACGGGAACAATAACAAGCCTGTGTTATTTGGCTTCCTCAGAGCTGTTTCTTCTATATCGCCTTAAAACCATGTCTTCATTGTTACACAAATTTCAAATTATGAGCATGATGGGAAAAAACAATTTCAGAGATTCAGTCTTTGTCCTTTTTCTTCCCCCCACCTCAAAAAATATGCTTTATGGGGCAGATGTCTGCTAAGTAGCCTAAAGTGCCTCACATTTTTATCTAACTTTCAACATTAAATTCCTTAAGAGTTCCAGGTGGAAATGAAAAATATTTTCATTACCATGACATCATTTTATAAGCAAGCGATGTGGAAGGGAATAAAGAATGAAAAGTTAATCACAATGAAAAGAGAAAACCTAAGCTAGTGTCCGAATCCCTTTATGGATCCAGGAGAAGGGCTGCGACCAGGTGGCAGGAAGGGGACCTGTACCTCACCTACCGACAGCGCTCCTCTCCGTGGGTTCTACACCCACAGTTCAACCAACTGTGGATTGAAAATATTCAGGGGGGAAAACTCCACAAAGTTCCAAAATGCAGAACTTGAATTTGCCAGACACTGAGTCCCACACTGAATCCATGGGAATGAAGACATTGTATCAGGTATTATAAAAAGTACAGAGATAATTTAAAGCTGCAGTCCCCAAGCCCAGGCCACAGATCAATGGCCTGTGAGGAACCTGGCTGCAGACATCACTGCCTGAGCTCCACCTCTTGTCCCCTCACCTACTGTCCCCCTCAACCCCGCCTTCCCTCTCCCCTCTCCATGGAAAAATTGTGTTCCATGAAACTGGTTCCTGGTGCCAAAAACATTCAGGTCCGTGGCCTGTTAGGAGCTAGACCACACAGCAGGAGGTGAGCAGCGAGCTGCAACATCTGTATTTCAAACTGCTCCCCACGCTCGCACCACAGCCTGAGCTCCACCTCCGTCCCATCCCCCAGCCCCATCCAATATCTTCTGTGATACCAGTTCCTGAGGCCAAAAAGGTTGGAGATCACTGACTTAAAGTATACAGAAAAATATGCATGGGTTATATGCAAACACTATGCATTTTATATAAGGGACCTAGGCATCCTTAGATTTGGGTATCCTTGGGGTCCTGGAACCAACCCACCCAAACACCCAGGGATGATTTTAGACAAAAAAAAAAAAAAAAACCTAGTCCTGGTTATGCCACTGGCTGGCTATCTGGCTTTAGGAATCACCTGAACTCCCTAAGCCTCCTTCTTGTGTGAAACAGTAGAGACTGGTTAGATGAATGCTGGTACCTCTTACAAACTAACCTTGACTAGTGTAAGTCTCTCTGAGCGCATCCTTCTCTTAAAGACAAATCCAGCAAAATCCAGTGAAATAGCAATGCAGCCAATTCTTGGTTATCTTTTCCAATAGAGGAAAGTATTACAGCAAATCATCCAAAAGCGTACCTGCCAGTTTAATGAGGAAGAAATGAGGCTCTAATCGGCCAACACAAGAAGATAGGAGAACCCACTCAATCTTTCCATCATTCAGAACATGAGCCCGAACTGAGCTCTGCCATCTCGGTTTCTTTTTCATACAGCCCAGACCTAGTCAAGAAGGGTTGTGTAATAGGGGGAGAGAAATTGCTTTAGAAATTCTTTACTGGCCAGGTGCTATAGTTCACGTCTATAATCGTAGCACTCTGGGAGGCCAGGTTGGAGGATTGCTAACTTTAGAAGTTCGAGACCAGCTAGAGCAAGAGGAAGACCCTGTCTCTGCAAAAAATAAAAAAATTAGCTGGGCATGGTGGCATGCACCTGAAATCCCAGCTACTTGGGAGGCTCAGGCAGGAGGATTGCTTGAGCCCAGGAGTTTGAGGTTGCTGTGAGCTAGGCTGACACCACTACACTCTACCCAGGGTGGTAGAGCAAGACTTTGTCTCAAGAAAAAAAAACTTCTTTCCTGTTCGCTGAGTTGAGTATAAAGAGAAAGGCTCCTCCCTCTTTCTGATCTTCTAATAGATTACAGATAAGGCTAACAGATTATCAACCAGTAAACAGACAATTACGGTGTCTATGGAGCAGCTACGACACAGGGACTAAGCACCATGGGAAATTCCAAAGAATATTATTAAAGGTCCCCCAGCTTCATGGAATCTGTCTGCTGAGGGAAAACACTAACATACCTGAGACAGGTAGAGAAAAAGGATTAACAAATATATCTCAGTGTAAATATTTCTAGATGGAGAAAAGGAAATAATCTCCATAAAAAGAATCTAACTCCACCATCTATGTGGTGAACTAAAATAAAAGATATGAAGAAACCCCCCCCAGATTGGGTGTACTGTCTGACTGGCTCAAGCGTCTAACATCACTGCTTGGAAATTAGATCAAACTACCCTTTGCTAGCAAGACACTGTAATGCTATTCAAGATGAAATTTCAGAGAGGGCTCAGAAGCGCTTTCTAAAACTTTGATTTTCAAGTTCCCAAGGGGAGTCAACTTTTTAAGAGGAGTCCTTTAACATGTTTTTGAAATCTTTTGTAACCTCTAAAGAAATATTTTTAAATTGGACTGGACAAGGAACAGAGATTCTTAATGGCAGTTTTGCATCTTGCTTGACAATTAGCTGGGAAAAAGAACAAATCCTATGGGTTTTGACTTCTTAGAGATTTTTTTGTTCATAAACAAAAGAGAAAGTTCTTATAATGGAAAACTAGTTCCAAGATATACAACTTAAGAGAAATATGGGAAAGGAATTATTTTTCTCCAAAATACTTTCCTTCCTTTCCCTTGTCCTAAATGGTTATTGTGGTGAATTTTTTTTCCCCCTGATAGAACAAGAGACTCTTATTTGCACAAAATAAACCGTGCAAGTAATCAAAAAATACTTTTCTAATGGAAGACAGATAAAAGGAGAGAGGGAGGGGGGGAAAAAACCCACTCCCTAACAAAAACACAAGAAGAGCTCTAGCATTATAGTTCATACTCAAATGGGAGAAAACAAAATGAGCTTTTAGCATAATGATTTTGCTGTTTAGAAAGTTCTATCCCCATGTTCACATTTCGAAACACGTGCCAAACAATTCAGAGGTACTGGAGAGAGCGTGAGGAGGATCAGAGAACAAGCACGTCTTGGCATCTGAGCCTCAGTGTGCCACAGGCAAAGAGTGGTTATGAAATAAAAAGTTGTTCCTCAAGCGAGAAGGTATGTGTGTTTGTCCCTTGAATCCCAGGACTTCTATTTGAGTTTTGTTATCAAATAGGTGATCAGAACATTTAATTGCAGATCTAGCTGTGGGAAAAACTATGAAGTAACAGGTTCGATTTAGTGAGCTCCTCCTTTACACCTGACGCTTAGATAATATTGGCTCTGGTCTACACAACACCCCTACGAAGGTAAATGCTGTAACCATATAGATACAGAAACCGAATCTCAAATGCTTAACTAATTAACCCAACTTATAAACGGATCCCAGATTTGAATTCAGTTACTTCTGGCTCAAAAGTCTTGGCTCAGACTCCCCTTCCCCAACACGGACACCTCCCCCATCTACCCAGAGTCCTTAGGCTTCTTCAGGCTCTTCCTGTCATGGAGGAAACAAAACAATTCACATAGCTTGTTGATGACTTAATGTGTTATCTGTCCAAGAATTGTACTGGAGAGAATAATATTTAAACTTGGGTCTCCAGTGGTAACATTTCAAAGCATCTAGAAAGGAAAGATTTTCCAAGGCCAAGGTGAAACGTGGACACGCCTCTCAAACCCCCCCACCTAGGGCCACTGTGGTGCATGACACTGAGATGGAAGAAAACGGGGACCCCACAGTGGTGTAGGGCGCTGCACCAGGGCCGTGTGACTGTGCAGGACTAGAGTTCACGTTGTCATCAATGGTTCACAACTACGGAGACCTTATCGATCACCTCAGTCTAATGTCTGTTTAGTTTACAGAAGAGAAGCTTGACCCTTAAGAGGTTAAAGTAACTGCCCTACTGATAGCAGAGCTGGAATCATTAACATCTTCTAGTGGCGATGGGAGAGAGTAGAAATGGGGAAGAGTGAGGAAACCAAAGCGTGAAAGAGGCAAGTTGGCTGCACTTCCAAGGGCCGTCTAACAGTTGATGCTGAAATAAATAAATATATAAAATCCTGTTTCAACTGATTTGGCAACTCAGAAACCTAAGAAATAACCAGATAAATCAAATGAAGTTTATCTCAAAAGACATGGACCAGAATCACAACCCAGCTACAAGCTTTTCTTCTCAAATGAGGTACCAGAGATTTCACCCCAAACTTTCCAGTTCTTAAATCAGTCTTCCAAGCTCCATCGGTCCATTAGGGAGAACTGTAACTTTTTTTTTATAAAAGTGAGCAAGTTTGGGAAGCTCTTTCAGTCTCTTGATTGCACAGTACTTAGCTAGCAGGCTCGAGCTTTGCTGTGGTGGCTTTCCAACCATGGTTGCCTCGGTTTCCAGGAAAGAGCTTCAGAAGCTCTAGAAACCAATTGATTTGTTCATGAGCAGGTTCCCCACCTTAGACCAGCGAGAAGATGAGTCACCAGGAGAACGGAGGTGATTAGAGAGGAGCATGGTGGCCAGTCACCTACCTGCTCTGCAGCAACTTTGGAGCTTCCCCACCCAAACCGTGACCCAATCCCAAGTGATTCTGGCAGTTAGGCTTCTGCTTCAGAGAAAAGTCTGTTGAGCATCAAGATACACAGAGTGCTCTAGCTCCTGCAAGCCACAGAAAGCTTCCTGAGGGAGTTTCTGCACGGTGGATGTTCAAGCTGAGCAGACTGCTCGAGATAGCAATCACAGTCGTCATTGCTGTGAATATCCAATCTAAAACTGCTGCGCACACCACGAACAACTGAGGCACCAATTTGCATCAGAACAATGTTATTTTGTTAAAAGAATGAAACAGATGCCGGTACAAGCACTACTGCGAAGCTTAACAGCTGAAGCAGAGGAACCTCAGTGTATGAAGGATTTAGAGTTTTGTTTTTAACATATGATTATTTTTCTGGAAAGCCATTGCCTAACAACCCTCCCCTTACAGCACAGAGTTGTGAAAAGTACACATTACTAATTAGACTTTAGAACCAATTTTAATCCTCTTTGCTATGCTTCCCCTATAAGGGATGTCAACACCAACTTTCTTTTTGAAAGAGAAAAACAAGACTGATAAAAAATTTTTTAAAAACAAGAAAGTATCTTGTCTTTACAAGTTAAAAGGTGACACATAGAAGAAGCCTAGACCGGGCGCAGTGGCTCATGCCTGTAATCCCAGCACGTGGGAACTCCAGGCAGGTGGATTGCCTGAGCCTACAGGTTCAAGACCAGCCTAAGCCAGAGTGAGACCTCATCTCTAAAAATAGTTGGGCATCATGGCAGGCACCTGTAGTCCCAGATACTTGGGAGGCTGAAGCAAGAGAATTGCTTGAGCCCAAGAGTTTAAGGTTGCTGTGAGCTATGATGCCACAGCACTCTACCAAGGGCTACAAAGCGAGACTCCATCTCAAAAATAAAAAGCAGCAGCAGCTTGAATGGTCTGTTCAGGCTTTTCTTAATAATGGGTCACAATTCCCTAGGAGTTAGAGAAAGAATTCAAGAGTGTTTTTTAAACTGTAGATGTTTTCAGAAAGCTGGCGCTAGACACCAGCACTGACTGGAGAAACAGTGAGAAAAAGAGGGAGACAAGAGGCCAGGGGGGGAACTCCAGGCCAGAGAAATGCCCTGCCCTTCCACTGAGCTCCATACCATGCTACAAAACTCTCTCCATGAGAAGACAGACACCCGATTACCCACACAGCCTGACTTCAGCCTGGCCTTTAAGTTTATCCTTCTGGGATAGACAGTGGACATAGAGTGGACAGTCATCTATGCAGCAGAAATGTGTGCTTGGACTGGAAAGAAAACTCGAGATTAAACTCACAAAGCCTCACTCCAACACACCATCCAAGCACCAGAGGTAACAGGGAGAGCTGGGCTGCTGGTTGCTCCTTCCCAGACAATCCCATAAAAGACAACCCCACTTAGATCCTAGAAAGTGCCAATGTCACCTGAGATGCTGCTCATCTCTTGAAAGAAGAACTTCTTCCAGAGGCCAGACCATTTGTCGGCGAGTTACTAGAAAATTTTAAATTCTTCACACAAGGCACATTGAGGATTCTTGACAGTGCAACTTGAATAGAGTTCAACCATAAGAGTGTATCTTCCTATAATTTTGAAATTGAACCTATCATACTCTGAAATTTTTATAGGAAAGATTTTTTCAAGTTAGTTTTTTCCAATTTGACAGTCACTTATTGAGCCACTAGTGCACGGTAAGCATATAGGGAAATGTGGATCCTACTACGGAGCCTGATGTGAGCAAATACCTTATAGAATGTGTGAGGAGGGCTATGGGAAAAGGAAACATAGGGGGCTAAAGGTGAGGCGGGGACAGAACAACTGAATTAATTTTTTTCCACCAGTTTCCTAAGGAAAATTCCTTTCCTAAAAGAATTCTCTTTTAGCTATTCAATATCGGTTACTAATGGACTGGCTAGAATACTAATTTTCTATGTAAGCCTTTCATTTAAACCTCCAGATTATAAATGGCTACATCATTCAGTCATTCAAACAATTACTTGGGAACCTACTATGTGTGTAGATAGTCTTTGGATTTCTGGATCATGAAGCAATGATTTCATGAGCCTCAAGTTATCCAGAAAATTTCAATCCTGGAACAGAAATATCTGAGTCTTTTGCTTGTTATTCTTTGCTCAGCTCTCTGGAAAGAATTCCACAAGAGTTCGGGTGAGACAGCTAAAATAAAAATAAAAACCACCTTACCGATCCAGGGAAATTTCACATCAGCATATCAAGTTATATCCAAATAGCCGATATGAAAATCACTATCCAGATTTCATAGCATGATCAAACAATAACAAGAAAAAAAAGTTCCTTCAAAATATGATCGAGGTAAGATAACCAACAATGTTTATCTTCCCCTGAGCTATTGTGATGATTAATAAGATAATGTTCACAAAGGACTTTGAAGGAGTAATGCAATGTACTTTGAAGCATTATCATTTTTTTATTAATGAGTTTTGATTCGGAGAGTGCCAATTGCACCACAGCCATGGTAAACCCTCAGTTGTCCCCACAAGGAGGAGAAATATGATATAAAAGAGAAGGTCGTGTGTAGTGGTGATACACTTGCTCCAAGAGAAAGAAAGATCCTACAAGAGACGGAAGGTGTGAGTAAATCCACTAGAAAACAATTGAGAGAAGCAGGTGGTGTTAGGAGATGACCTAGGCCAGGTCACAGCCTGGGGTCCACGGAGAGAAAAGAAAGCAGCTAACCCAGAGTGAACTAAACCAACCCCAAGTTGATCGTTTTGCATTCATTCATCCACTCCTGTACTCTTCTGCCAAATGTTAAGCACCTCTATGTGTCAGGCAAAGAACTAAATGCTGGGGATATAGAAACAGGTAAAATAGCCTGTTTTCAAAGGTCTTGCTTTTCAGTGAGAAACGTGGAGGAGAAGGGACCAGATTAGCATGGGAACAGACACTTAGAATTGGAGAGTTATAGAGTGGGTACATATAGGAAAGAGTCAGTGCAGGAGGAAATGCTCTGTTTTCAAAGAAAGGAAGGAATTGAAGGAATTTAAGAATGATTCTGTCTTTGTGATTTTTTTTTTTTTTTTTTTTGAGACAGAGTCTCAAGCTGTCACCCTGGGTAGAGTATTGTAGCTCACAGCAATTTCCAACTCTTGGGCTCAAGCAATCTTCTTGCCTCGATTTTTCTATTTTTAGTAGAGACAAGGATCTCACTTTTTTTTTTTTTCCACTCAGGCTGGTCTTGAACTCATGAGCTCAAGCTATCCACCTGCCTTGGCCTCCCAGAGTGCTAGGATTACAGGTGTCGGCCACCGTGCCCAGCCTGTGTCTTAAAGACAGGGGAGGGAAAGGTATTCCAGGCAGAGGGAACATCTGTGTCACCTGGGCTACTTGTGAGTGGCACCCCTCGGAGGACCACAGACCATGCCAGAAGTGACCCTGGAGATGAGTTGAGTTTTAAGTGGCCCATGTGTTAGATAAGGTTTGGTCAGACGTTAAGGACCTACCTGTTCTAAGAGTTAAGATTTATCTTAAAGGCATTAAGAACATTCTCAATGCCTGTTTTTAAGCCAGCAAGTAACATGATCATATGTATGGTTGGACAGATTTCTCCCACATTGGCATGAAATTGGATTAGGGAGACGGCTGGGCTGGAAGCCTCTTGGGAAGTCTCCTATAATTATCCCTGCAAATGATTCTAAGGAATAAAGAAGAAGAGAGAAAGATAACACTTGCGAAAGAGACAACATCAGACATGGTGGATTCTGATAAGAGTGGGAACAGGGAAACATCACGAAAGTCACTCTCAGGTTCATGATCTAGATTGTAGGTGGGAGCAGAGCCAGTCACTAAGAGTGGCCAAGGGGAGAACGGAAAAGCTGGTAGTGTCGAAAATGCAGTCACTTCTCTTCAGTGACTAACCTCACCACTCCAGGGACCCTGTGCATCTTAAACTCATGTATGTGGCAGGGAGATAAGTCATGCCAGGCAGAGGAACAAGGGCTCCAGAAGCAATTCTCTCCCTTCTCTCTCCCTTGGGCTAACTGCTTGTGAATGCCGTGCTATAACGTGCACTCAAAGAGTTAACATTGTTTTAGGGACAAATTTCAAGCAAAACCTCTGTCATTCCCCTTTTAGATACCTTAGTAATGCCTAAATGAAAATAAAGGTTCAAATTAAGCTCAGAAGACTTCAATGGTGGAACGGTGACATTATTTCTTAATTTCTTTCATGCATCAATTACTAACTTGAATTTTGCAAAAATTAGGACTTTTAACAGGTAGTATTTATACTTATCAATTAAAAATGTACCTGTGCAGTTTGCGCATGATGGCTCATGCCTGTAATCCTGGCACTTTGGGAGGCTAAAGCAAGAGGATCATTTGGGGCCAGGAGTTTGAAGCTCCTGTGATGAGCTATGATGGCACCACTGCACTCCAGCCTGGGCAACAGTGTGAGAGCCTATCTCAAAAAAAATCAAAAACAAAACACATGCTTACAGTAATACATATCTCAAACATCCTCCAAATGACAAACATATTTCCATGGCATAGACTTTAGAACATGAAGAACCATCCCAATATAATAAGCCTGTCATAATTATAGGAGTACTCTACTTTTGAACAAATCAAATGTCCAACTTTTAAAAAATCAAAACTTTGAAACATAAAGATTCATCACATTTCCATTTTTTAAAAAATAGCATGTGTGGGGGAAACTCAAAATGTGATGATTTGCTAAACTTTGATTTAGTATTCTCTGAAGAAAAAATGATGTGAAGAAATCATAGTAAGCTGTTAAAATTGCCAAGTTCCATTGTGTTAAAATACGATTTCAGATGTTTAGGAAAGTTTTTAATGTTATGTAAGAAGTGGAAGGCAAGTTGCAAAATGCTCAGCAAGGTTAGCCAAGAGACTCCCAGTAAAATAAAGTGTGTAGCCCAGACACCCTTGTGAGTATTCTGAAGTCCCCCATGGATGTTAGTTTCACCTACCCTCCCCAGGAGGCCAGATATGCAAATAGGTGAGTTAGGAGAGTGGCTGATGCCCCAGCTTTGTTGCCCAGGTAACCAAGAGTCTTAGAATAAGACCACTACTGGCAATTAGAATGGACGGAGCTTCTTAATGTTTTTTTCAAGCATCATAATAAAAAGACAGAGAGGAGGTTTGAAGCCCATGAAAATAAAATTCTCCTCTTCTTACAAAAAGAGGCACAGAAGAGACTGAGTTAAAGATATCCTCACTCAAATAATACTGGGAGACTTAAGGAAGCAATTAATGGCTTCTTCCTAATAAGTTCCACACTCCCAATTAAAAACGCTTAACAAGCAAAGCAGAAACACAATGCATTCTCTAAGCAAGAACGGCCCAACAAATTTCTGCTTTTGGAAAAAATTCAAGGTACTGGAAGAATATTTTCTATTTAGCTGAAGTAAGGACGATGACCTTAAGTTATCATTGAAAATATGTAAAACCTCTGTAAGCTGAAGACCCTGGAGACTGTCACAAACTGGTCAACACATGGAGGTGGTCAATGTGAGGAACTAGGCCATGTGGTGCATATCTAGTCTACGAAAATTAGGTCAACCTAAGATGTGGTCAGTGTAGAGAGGTGGTCAGCTATGGAGGTTCTACAGTTGTATAATACAATGACAAAACTGTGGATCCATACCAAACTTGGTACATGTCTTATGAACAGTCTCACATCAGCAGGCATGCATATGTAAAACACTGTTTTCCCTACTTTATTGGATGTCATGTTAATTTCCTAGGTCTACTATAACCATGTATCAGCAAACAGATGGCTTAAAACAACAGACATTTATTGTCTCACGGTTTTGGAGGCTAGAAGTTCAAAACTCTAAGTGTCCACAGGGCTCCTTGCTAAGACTATGGCTAGAACCCCTCCTTACCTCTTTCTTGAGGCCATTGATTGATCTTTGGCAACCTCTGCCTTCCTTCACACCACATTCTCCCTGTGCATCGCTAGGCCTAGTTATCCCTCTTCTTATAAGGACCCCAGTCCTATTGGAGTAGGGCCCACCTTAACTTTATGGCCTCATTTTAACTCAATTGCATCTGTGAAGAGCTTATATTCAAATAAGGCCACATCCACAGGTACTGGACGTTAGGACTTCCACGTGCCAACTAGCAATTCCGTTGATGTTCTATCCGTCTGATTCCGTGGTTTTTCAGGCTCTTGTATTTATTGGTGCAGTTTTCTTTAGGTATGTAACGTTCCGTCCAGTTGATGAAATCATATGTAAGCCAAAACTCTCTTCTCCCACCCAGACCCTGTGCTTCAGCCTTTCCAGTCTGCAGGTGAGGCGCTGACGGCTTTTGCTCATATCCTCACCTTTTCTCCAGAGCTCACTCCCCCACACTTGGGGTAAAATGGTGAGAAAAGAAAATGCCCGTCATTTCCTCATCTGACAGCCACGATGAGACGGTGACAGCCTCCATGAATGATCATGCCGTGAATGGACATTTCCATAGATTCGTGTGAGGTGGCCATTCCCCCAGGCAGTGATATCTTCTCTAAGATTCAGTTACACCATCTGGGTAGGTTGGGGGGAACACCCCTATCTCCTTAGTGGCATGTCTCCATACGCAGTGTCATCATAGGCCCCAGCACACCTGAAGTCCCATTCTCATCAATCTTCTACAGCTCCCAGCCCTGGGGCCACAAGTAAAGAAAAAGACCCATTTTACATACAACTTAAAGAAAGATCTTGAAATGGATAAACCTTGTTCCCTGAGGCAGACAAGGTGAGCTGACCACATGACAGCTAGTTCTCACTTCTTCCAGAATAGCAGGACGCCATCTGTTGTGTGATGTAACAACACGGCCAGATGAGTTCTCCCTAGCCTCTCCTATAGCGTGGGGTGGCCATTTCACATAGTGTTGGTCAGTGAGAAAAAAAGCAAAGTTTCAGAGATAGCTTTTGATTTCCTGATAAAAGGAAGCCCTTTTCGCCAGCGCCACCCCTTCCTGTTTTCCTACCTCAGGAGCAGTGTTAGTATGAAGGGCAGCAGCCACTGTGCCCAGGCAGCGCAGGCTTGAGGAAAAGACCAAAGAATCACAGAAGTGCCAGCCTTGGTCTCATACACCTATTGACTCAAAGCGGATACTAGCTCACCTCCAGAAGTCTTCTCTATTATGT
The DNA here is from genome assembly GCF_000181295.1 of Otolemur garnettii. NCBI lineage: Eukaryota > Metazoa > Chordata > Mammalia > Primates > Galagidae > Otolemur > Otolemur garnettii. Next base: position 12,816,503 of record NW_003852431.1, read on the forward strand.
GAGAAAACCACACTTCTATTTGTTCAGTCCACTTTTGAAGTTAAAGCATTCCTAAATGGATCCTACCATGCCATGGTTAGCTGATGCTCTTTCTCCACTGGGAAGGCTCTGCCAGATGGAAAGAGTGATGCTGGGAATACCCACAGCAAGGAAACAAATTATCAATTTCTCTTCTTGCAGGTTGAAAACTTGCCACAGATTGTAAATCAAGAACACTTGTGGGCCTTGCATTTAATGTTGACATCCATAGACCCGGTCAGTCTAGCTTTCAAAACTAACCTTCAGTGAACTGACCTGTGACCATACTTTCCTGAGAACTTTTGTGGCTGATTTGCTATGCTGCAGTTGTTGCATGATAATAATCTAGGTCCTCTTACATCTTTATTATAGTGTAGGATACTGATAAGTACCCTTGCTCTGTCTGAATCGGAAGTGGACTTTTATAGATCGGATGACCATATCCCTATAAAAGCCAAAGTTACACAAAATATCATGGAAACATAACCTACCATGGTTATCTTTGGGAAGTGGATATTTTTACATATTTCCTAAACTATCTATGTTGTCAGTGGATAAAAAATAACAAAATAAGGATTTTTAATGATAATAAATAATTAAAATCTTCGGCAATTTCCTCACATCTCAAGTACTAAAATTAGCACAATTTGTATATTGATGCCAGAAGTCTGGGACAGACGATTACGCCATGTGTTAGCAATTTTCTGCCTGATGAAATGGGGCATCCAGAGATTCTGTGATAGCAGGTTGCAATTCCTACAGAATTCCCTCATCCACTCACCGAGATGGGGTCTTGCTTTTGCTGAGGCTAGTCTCGAACTCCTGAGCTCAAGCAATCCTCTTGCCTCTGCCTTCCCAGACTGTAGTATTACAGGCATGAGCCACCACACCTGGTCCCTTTGCCCATTTTTTAATCGGGTTATTTGGTTTTGATTTTTTAGTTGTAATAGTTCTTTATGTATTCTGAATATTGGATAAGCCCTTATCCAAGATACAGTTCATAAATATTATGTCCTTTTCCATATAGGTTTCCTTTTCACTTTGTTGATTCTACCCATTGGTGCATGGAAGTTTTAGCTTGATGTTGTCCTGTTACCCTGCTCTCACTTTTGTTGCCTGTGCATTTGGTGTTTCACCTAATAAGATGTTGCCCATTCCAATGTCATGAACATTTTCCCCGTGTTCTCGTCTAGGAGTTTTTCATTTCAGGTCTTATATTTAGTTCTGTAATCCATTTTGCATTACTTTTTGCATGTGTTTATAAGATAAGGGCTTATCTTCCCTCCTTTACATGTGGGTCTCTGGTTTTCCCAACATCATTTGTTAAAGAGCTTGTCCTTTCTTATTGTGTAGTCTTGGCTACACAAGACGGATTATTTGATCACACATAAAAGAGTTGATTCCTGGGCTTTCTGTTCTGTTTTGTCTCTTTTTTTGTGTCAAGACCATATTGTTTTGATTATTGTAGCTTTAGAATGTGTTTTAAAATCACACTATGTGAGGCCTTTCACTTTGCTCTTCTTTCTCAAGATTATTTTTGGCTGTTTGAGGTTCTTTGAAATGCCATATGGATTTTATAATTTTTTTTTCCATGCCTTCAAGAAATGTTGTTAGGATATTGGTACTTATTGCATTGAATCTATATATCACTTTGGGTAGTATGGACATTTTAATAATATTAAGTCTTTCACTCAGTGAACACAGGCTGTCTTTCCATTTGTGTGTATCTTCTTTAATTTCTTCTAACAATGTCTTATAATTTTCAGTATACAAATCTTTAGCTTGCTTGGTTAAGTTTATTACCCAGTATTTTCTCCTTTTTGATGCTATTAGAAATGAGACTGTTTTCTTAATTTTCTTTTGGATTGTTCCTCATTAGTATATGAAAACACAACCAATTTTTGAGTGTTGTTGTATCCTATAACATTGCTAAATTTGTTTATTAGTTCTAACTTTTTTTGGTATAGATATTTAAGGTTTTCTATATATAAGATCATATCATCTGTGAACAGAGATAATTTCACTTCTTGCTTTTGAACTTAGATGCTTTCTATTTCTTTTTCTTTCCAAATCATTCTGGCTAGGACTTCCAGTAGTATGTTAAACAAAAGTGGTGAGAATGGATCCCTGTGTCTTGCTCCTGATTTTAAAGGCAAGCTTTTCAGTTTTTTACCATTGAGCATGATGTAACCTGTGAATTTTTCATGTACAACCTTAAGTTGAGATAATTTCCTTGTATTCCTAGTTTTTCACCATTTTTATCATGAAAGGGTATGGAATTTTGTCAAATATTTTTCAGTATCAACAAGGATAGTCATGTGATTTTTATCCTTTGTTATGTTAGTGGGGTGCATTACATTGATAGATTTTGTATTTTGAAATATCCTTGCATCCTAGGATAGGTCATGGCATATAATCCTTTTAATGTGCTATTGAATTCAGTTTCCTAGTGATTTAAGGATTTTTGCATCAATGCTCATCAGGGATATTGGTTTATAGTTATCTTTTCTTATACATATGATATGTTTATCTGGATCAGTTGAACAATTTTTAATGTGTAAGTGAAAACACACCTCAGCCATGAAAGTATCATGTTATAATAACAGGAGCAAATTAAGTTTATAATGATCACCCTGAATCCTCAAAGAGGTTAAATAATGTTCATCTTCCTTAGGAAAGCAGGAAAGTGCACTGTTGCTTCCAACAATAATGGTTAATTTTTTTTGCGAACTGTTTTTTTTTAATTTCTTATAGCATAACTGTGTAATTAATGCAGTACGGTGTGCTGTTTTCATATACATTTTGAAATACTCTTATCAAACTGGTTAACATAACCTTCATGTCATTTTCTTAGTTATTGAGTTAAAACGTTCATACTCTGCTTTTAGAAAGATTCACTTGTATCCTTGTAAGATAAACCACAGAGGTGACCCCCCCCCAATCACCCTCCTTCCCCCATCCACCCCCCTCACCTCCCCTCTCCCACCCCTTTCCCATATTCTAAGGCTATAATTAGGTTATGAAATTCCTATAAAAGCTATGCATTAGTTTCAAAGTAGGGCTACATTGGATACTTTTTCTTCCATTCTTGAGATACTTTTGCTAAGAAGAACATTTTCTAATTCCATCCATATAAACATGAAGGAGGTAAAGTCTCCATCTTTCTTTAGGGCTGCATAGTATTCCATGGTGTACATGTACCACAATTTATTGATCCATTCATGGGTTGATGGGCATTTGGGCTTCTTCCATGACCTAGCAATTATGAATTGGGCTGCAATAAGCATTCTGGTACAAATATCTTTGTTGTAATTCGATTTTTGGTCTTCTGGATATATACCTAATAAAGGAATTGCAGGATCAAATGGCAAGTCTATTTTTAGTTCTCTCAGTGTTCCACAGATGTCTTTCCAAAAGGAACAAATTAATTTGCATTCCCACCAGCAGTGTAGAAGTGTTCCCTTCTCTCCACATCCATGCCAACATCTCTGGTTTTGGGATTTTGTGATATGGGCTAATCTTACTGGGGTTAGGTGGTACCTCAAAGTAGTTTTGATTTGCATTTCTCTGATAATTAAGGATGGAGAGCATTTTTTCATATATCTGTAGGCCATGAGCCTATCCTCTTTAGAGAAATTTCTATTCAAGTCCCTTGCCCACCCTGAGGGTTAATTTTTTTAAGGTTTGGTATTAAAAGAAATATTTGCCAGCTACCTATAAAGGTCCTCTTAATGTTAGATTAATAAGATATAACCAGCATTCTAGTGGTTCTCTCCTACGACATAGCTATGCTAGAAACCAAACAATGCCACAGAAACCAGGCTTTTAGTGTGTGGTTTTAAGCCTAATTCATGTGAGATTAAGAGAACTGCAGATCATAACACATCTTTCATTGTAGAAACACTCAGAACTCTAACACAGTGTAGAATGGTGACCAAAGCTGTCTAAGGAAATCTACCTGTTTTGATCCCTGCCCCTTTGGAGCTGAGAGTGATTTTATGCACTTGTTTAGAAAGCATTCAATAGAAATTACCCATTAGTACTTCCGTCTAAAACTGCAAAATTGATTTTGGAATACAAAGAAAGAGAAATTTTTTTGGCTTCTGAAATGAATTCTTTTTTCCTCTCTTCATTTAATATTTGTTTTGCTAAATTCTTCTGTGTCTCTGTTGATGGTATTTACTGTTCAGTTGCTAATGTAGTTTTTGGTCTTTAAAGCTTTTAACCTTTCATCTTCAGTAATTCAAGTGGGATTAAGAAAACTCTTTCACTTTCCCTAGGTCCAGAAATTGATCTTCCATCAAATTTTTTTTCAGACAGCCCAAATATTTTGTTACCTGTGGGTACTTAGAATCAGAGAGGCCTTTCTGTTTAGTGACACTTTTAGAAGTGCTGCCTATTGTTATTTTTTTCTTTCTTCTTCTGATTGTTTCCTTCCTTCCATCCTTCCTTCCTTCCTTCCTTCTCTCTTTCTTCCCCTTCCTTCTTTTCTTCCTTCCTTCTTCCTTTTTTCTCTCTTTCAATTTTTTTTCACTCTCCTTCTGTCTGACAGAATGTCAGGCTCTTAGAGGAACTTAGGGGGCTGTTGGATCCTGATATCAAATGCATACAGTCAGAGGAAAAATTCAGATTTCAAAAAGTCATATTCTATTTTTTTCCTTTGGATGGTTGGTTTTTTGCTTTTTAATAAATTAATAGTTCACATCTAATTTTGAAAGCCTGACATGTCTTTTTTTCACATGGTTATTCACATTTCTGAATCACCAAGGTAATCTTTGCCACAAATTGTGGTAGATATTTTAACTGTGAAGTTATTTCCCCTCATGGCAAACAGCTTTAATTGAGAGGCTCGATTATCCCTTTGGCCTTCAAAAAAATCCCTGTGTACCGAGATTGAATCCAATTTAAATTCCTTTGTATGATAAATTCTTTAGTGATGTAATAATATAATCCTATTTCCAATGATATAGACATTATGGAAATACTTTTTTGCCATGTCTCTACTTTAAAAAAAAATTTTTTTTCCAAAATTTCGCATCACATTTGCTCAAATATAGCATCCTTGGGTGTTTCTGTTTTAATTATATCAATCTTTTTATAAAAGGATTTTGAGGTAGAGCCTAGCACATTCCATTCACGCACTGCAGTGATTAATTCCTATTGCTGCTCAGTCACTTGTTACTTTATTTTTAGGGGCAAATTTATAGCAAGTCCTGGATCACATGTACAATGGTATTTGAAGTATCTGCAGCTGCTTACATAGCAGAAGTTCCAAGCTACATTCCTGTTGTGAATCATAGGTTTGTGAGGATGGTACCACAACCAGCAAGAAAAAAAGAATTAGTCTTATGGAAGTGTACATGCACTTATACATACATGGGCAAATCTCCGAAGGATTCCTAGTATGCAAAATTTGGAGCATTCTTTAAGTGTCTTATCAGGAAGAGGTCACTTTCAAAGAATGCTATTTACATCTAGTCAAATAAATTCTTTAATTAAAAATCACTGATACTCCTAAATGCATACATACATACATACATGTGCATCTATATATCATATACACATACATACATATGTGTTTACATATATATATCCTATAGATGGCCCAATAGATTCTTTCTAGTTTAAAAATTCTGTGGTACATTATTCTCTATCATACTCCATCATGGAACTGCCACTGAGCCATTTGTTTTGAAAACATCACAGTCAGATATTGCTGCTTGTTTTATGATAATAGAGAATTTATCAAAGCCTTTCTAGTCCAATTACCATAACCTGCTTTGCATTCATATAAATTTAACTTAAACAGAAATCATACAACTAACTGCCTGTAATGAAAGTTAAGCATTCAGATTGTGGAGTTTGATTGCTGGGCCTGAGGCTTGGTTCAACTATTTCCTAACTTGGTGGACAAATACGATCCTTCACCTCTCTATGCCTCAGTTTTCTCTTTATGTTACAGGGCTACTATACAGATGAAATGCAATAATGCACACAAAAATGTTTAGGACAGTTTGGGGCCCTTGATAAGCTAGTATATACAAGCGATTTTTGCTAGCCTGGAAGAGGGGAGAGGGATAGTGCTTAGGTAGCGCTCTTGAATGAGTTGAGTGGAAAGAAAGGCCACCATAGAAACAGGTGCACTGTGGAAATGAGCGTGTGTCTCTTCAAGTAGTATCCAGCAGAACACTTCAAATTCCTTAATGATGGTCTGATCTTTGAGCATGAAGACCTCCTGAGCCAAGATGGGCTCCATCTCAAGAAGAAAGGGATAATTGTCTCAGATGGAGAAGAGCTAAAATAGAGAAGAAAGTACTTCTATACACTTACTAGGACTGATCAATGCTTCCTGTACAGAGAAGTTATGTAGAAAAAAGTTTATTCCCCTGAGAAAAACATCACTATATTTTGCCATGTATAATGCACACTTTTTTGCCCAAATTTTTTGAGGGGGAAATGAGGATGTGCATTATACATGGGTAGTACTCATTATGTAGATAATTTATAGCTATATAAATGTTTTTAATTCTCTTATACTTTTGCATCAAAAGTATAATTCTACAAAAAAAAAAGGTATAATTCTAGAAAGCAATAAAAACATCTATTTGCAAAATAATACCCAGGAATACAGTAATCAGTTTTCTTGAACTTACCACAAACTTGCAATGAAAGCAATTATGGCCAGTGAAGGGCAACGTATTTCTTTTCTCTACATATACTTTAGGTGGGAGCTAACAATCTAGCTGATATTTTTACAAAAATTATTGGAAAATCCCTTGGAAATATTTTTTTTCCTGACAGTTTAGGCCAAAAACGTGGGTGTGCATTATATGTGGAAGTACATTATATACAGCAAGATACAGTATTATGTGGTACAAAATACAAAAACATTTAATATAACTATAAGATATTCTTATAACTTTACCTTAATAAATACAGTATCAATAAACTATAATATAAAACCCAGGAAGATAGGGAAATTTTTCAGTTTGTTCCCAGATATATTCCAGGGCCTAGTACATAGTATATAATCAGTAAATTTTTGCTAAATGGACCAATTTCAGATGACCTTAGGGAAATATTCAGGACCTGGGAAGTTTAATGATGAGAGATATTCTAGAATGTCTTATTTGTGAACCCTAGTTATGAGAATGAAGATGATGAAGGTGGGGAGTGGGGTATTTTTCAGAAATGAAGAATAGCACAAAATAAAAATGAACAACGTTCCCCTTCTAAAAGGAGTTGGATTAGCACCATCCTGTATTAGCACGATGAAGAGTTATCAGAGTAAGCATTTTTCTTCTCATCAGAAAAGCAAGGAAGTCTATACCCATAAATCAATGTACACTTTTTCTTCTTTTTTTCTAATTAAGCTCAGAATTCAATAAAAGCTTGACCCTTTCTCATAAGAAAGGAATAGGAAAGTTGGAACTATCTAAAGACTAAAGCGAGTAATTTTGGAAGGATGTCACTAGATAGTGTTGAGGCAACAGAAAATAACTGGGAGCCTGCACAGCCCCACATTCAGCCAGCCAAGTCAAGCCGTGGCTTCAGCTTAGTTATTATGATCACAAACCTATACGTAGATACTTGATTAAACTCTTGTTTTGTTTTGGGTGTGTTGGGTTTATTTCTTTTCTTCTGGTTTATTATTAAACAGTCATTTTGAAACTCTCAAACTTATCACAGCTAAACTAAAAAAAGATAAGGATGGGACATTTTGAGCACCAGAACAGAAAACACAAGCACGAGCACTATCCCCCTTGAAACAATGAGAGAAGATAGAGATTTAAAATACGCCCATGATGCCGGATGTTTACTCATAAGTCCTGTGAATATCTAGTTCCACCCAAATAGGAAATGTCACTGTATAGAATCTTGACATGTTTTAACAAAAAGTGATATTTTTTAGAAACAAATTATACAGAGAATAAATTGAAAAATAAAATCGATAGGCTACAAAGTGTTAGCATATTTATTGCCTGATAGACAGACTTTAGTGAGTAAGTTCTCATTAAAATAAGAACTTACATTGAGGCTCAGCACCCATAGCACAGTGGTAATAGCGTCAGACACATGCACTAAGGGTGATGGGTTCGAGCCCCTGGCCCGGGCCAGCTGGACAACAATGACAACTGCAACAAGAAAATAGCCAGTCATTGTGGTGGCACCTATAGTCCCAGCTACTTGGGAGGCTGAGGCAAGAGAATCACATAAGCCCAAGAATTTGAGGTTGCTGTGAGCTGTGGTGCCATAACACTCTAGTGAGGGTGACACACTGAGACTCTGCCTCAAAAAAAAAAAAATTTACATTGATGACTAAAAGCTGGGCTGTATAATGCCTTGCCTACTACTCTTAATCCTAAGAAGCATTTTGCATTGCCAGCTAATCCCAAAATGTTTTGAGATTTATGCTTTCCTTTCGGGCCAAAGAAGATATGTCAGTTTTTGAGCTACTTCTGTGTTCTCTGCAACAGATTGATCTATGCGCTACTGGATCCTATCTATGACCCATTCAAAAAAATAACGAATTTGCCTGAAAACTTGTCTCTTTGAAGGCAAGGATTATTCAGTCCTGGACCATTGCACTAACTACAAGTGTCACAGCATTGTCATTGTGTTGACATGCTTTGCTCCCAGAGGCATATTTACCCTTCACTTTTATAGGCTTCTGCCAAGGCCCTGGGAGGCACCCAACAAAGTGTTCGCATGTTTTTGTGAAATTTCCAAAAGTAAACTATTTTAACCGCAATGGAAGAAAGACTGCTGTCATCTTTCCACTGTAACTTCTGCAATGTCACAGTCTCCTCTTGTTAGATGATATTGGAATGGCCACAGGCATTTGGGGGGATATATCCAAGGCAATAGTTCTCAATGGGGGAAAATCTGCCCCCATTGGCAATGGGGTCATGTGGCAACATCTGGAGACCTTTTAGGTTGTCATCACCAAAGGCATAATATTGGCCTCTCAAGAATTGAGGCCAGGGATATTGTAAAACATCTTAAAATGTTCATAGGCCACCACAACAAAGAATTACCCAGTCCAAAATGTTAGTAGTGCCACTCTTGAGAAACCCTGGGCTAAAAGGAGGTTAAATGGAGAATATATTTAGTTTGAATTTGGTGGATATATATTTTTACTTTGTTTGTACTCCTTTGTAGGAAAACTACCTCCAACATCCATTATGTTCCTCATTCCATGTTGTGCCATGAAGAGACAAGGCCAAAGGTTGCTCTGCTCTAAGAAAGAGGGAATATGTTTGGGATAGTGAGGAAAGAGCAAGAATTAAAAGGAGCCAAAGCTAGTCTACGTCTAAATAGTCATCAGATATGTAAATTTTAAGTAGAGGATGCAATTCTCAACATCAAGTCAAAAGAGACATCTTTTGTCAGGAATATACTCTAAAAAGGAAAAAGTATAATAATACTTATTGACCATATTTTTTTCTTTCTGATAGGAACTGCTCAAAATAACTTATCAGAATTTCTGTATTTGCAGGTTGCAGGTGTCATGGTCAGTTTGATGGAACACCATGGACTGGGTTCCTTATTAACAGCAGAAATTTATTTCTCACTGTGCTAGAGGCTTGGAAATCCAAGATCAAGAAGGTGGTATATTTGGTGCCTGGTGAGAGCGCACTGCTCCTTGTTCACAGATAGCTAGCTTCTGTGTCCTCACATGGCAGCAGGGATGAGAGACCTCTCTTTAGGGCCTCTTTTATAAGGGCACTAATTCTATTTTTGAAGGAAGTCTCAGATCAAGATGCTGGTAGATTTGGTGTCTGATGAGAGCCCCTTGCTCCTTGTTCACAGATAGCTGACTTCTGTGTCCTCACATAGCAGCAAAGATGAGAGACCTCTCTGGGCCCTCTTTTATAAGGGCACTAATTCTATTCTAGAGGGCTTCACCCTCATGCCCTAACACTTTCCAAAAGTCCTACTTCCAAATACTATCACATTGGGTGTTATGATTTAATATGTGGGGTCTTAACAGCAAGGTATAAATCCATAAGCTATGGGCTTTATGCATCTCATCAATAAAAACAACGAAACCACATTTTGATCAACTATACTAGAGAAAACATTAGATTATCTGTTTAGTCTCTGTATAGAAAATATTACAAAAATATTGTTAAATAAAGACGTGATCAAAAAGCATGAAGCCAAAAATGTAAGAAAAAAAGTATTATAGAAGTGTGTCTAGGCAGTTAATTAAAAATAAGGTCATGTTCATAAATTTTGTGATGTGTGTGATATTTGCCAAATTAAAACATCTTTCTCATTCATAGTACATATTCATTTTATTGTAACTAATTTCATATTTTAATTTGTTTTTCTTAAAGAGGGGCCCCAAATTGCATAAGCTTTACACCCCATAAAATCACTGTGGGCTCAATGGTTTGTGCTTCAAAAGAATTTGTCTGAAAGAAAATAGCATGTATATATATATATATATATGTGTTTATAAAATATATCTGTTTTATGTGTATGTGTACATATTTATAAAATATATATATATGTTTATAAAATATATGTATTTAATCCTTTCTTTTTTTCCCTACCAAGATTAGCCAGGCCAGGTTTTCCTCAAGCTTTACATCCTTATAGTAGCCTCCAGATTGGCCTTCCTGATCCCAGACTTAGCTCTGAAGGAACTCAGAAAATTTCAACCCAAAATATCACTCCTTGGTATAAAGAGTATTTTGAATTAAAGGCCCTTAGAGATCAAGAGGGAAGAGGATTTCCCTCTTCATAAAAGAAAGAGACCCATCAAAAAGAACAACCGACTTCCCTTCCTTTCTCATCCCTCTTATCTCAAGAATGTAGTCAGAGCTGGCCCAAATCATTTTAAACATAACACCTAAACATAAAGGGTCAATTTAATTTGCAAAGAGAACCATCTACCGATCACTGTTTCTGCATCCATTCCTTCTCCCAAGTATGTATTTATCTTCCCTAATAACCATCTATTGCCCCGAAACAGAATTACCTATATTCCTCATCTCTCCCTCCCCTCTAAACTGACCCCACTGGGATACTGGTTGATCATTCTGTGATTCTCCCCAAGTGTAGTAAATGAATCTCCTTCTCTTATTAAGCTGCCTTATTGTGAGTTGATCTTTCAGTGAGTCTTGGTGGAGGGATTCCCTTCACCGCCCCCCCCCCAGCTCCCACAAGTCCAGTCTCTCCTGCGTGCCCCACCCACTGGACCTTTGCAAAGTGCGACTGTGTGCACACCACACACCCATGAACAAAGAAAGAGCCCCAGCCTGGGAGATGGGAATGCTGCATTGGCCGCCCGAGCGTCCACCAATCCTGGCCTATCGCAGGGCCTTATAATCACCTTCTCTTCCAGACGATACAATCCTAAATGACACAGGAATGACCTTTGTCTTTAGCTCTGTACCTGTCCCAGAGTACTGCCAACAACTTCATGTACTTAGTCCATGCATTCTGCATACACATAAAATCCTAAGTGCATATGTACTTTAAGCAATCGACTCTGGCTATCTGCAGTATCCTGCTATTTCTTAGCTGCTATTGGAGAGTCTGCTGCATTTTGCAATGCAGCCTGTTATAGATATAGCTGGCTCAAGGCTGGAATCTACTGAAAACGAAAGGAAACACAGAGCCTCCTAATGGTTGTCTCTCAGTCCCCAGCAGGACATTCCTAAAGTCGTTCTGTCCTCCCAGCTAGTGAGGACCCCACCACTGTTCATCCAGCAACAGCTGTTGGGCAGTTGGCTGTTGCCCAGACTCTGCCCTTCTGGAGACCCGCAGGGCTGTGCTGGGAGGGCAAGTGGCTCCTGTGCCAGCAGCCAGGCAGTGTGGGGAAATGCCTGGGTCCTTAAGGTAACGTCAAGGAGAAAAGGAAGAAAAGACAAAGAAGGAATAGGGCTGGTAAATATGGGTGGGAAAGAACTGTGTCTATGCAATATTCCAGGGAAAAGTAACACTGTGAACACATAATTCTTTTTCAGAACTACTTAAAAGACAGTTCCATGGGGCAGTGGTGTGCCGGCCCAGCTATAGCTACACTGTACAGGACCCACAGTGTCTCTCTTCCTGGCTAGGGGCCAAATTTGGACTAAGAGCTGTAAGTTGAAAGAGCAATTAATATATTCATGATTTCTTATATCTTTTCATTCCAAAGGCTGCTAATTTGTTTTGCTAATAGATGCAGGCCTTGATTACAGGTTATTGATGGGCATTAATAGATGCCTAGATTTTACAAGTGTGTTTGAATTTCACAAGTCTTGAGTGTTAGCTGAACAAATTCAAGGCTGCCAAACCTTTCAGCTGCCACTTCTAATAAAGGCCTGAGGCTTTACTGAGATGAACCAACAACAATTAGCAATATAATTCAAAAGTAAACAGAAAGGGAGTTCATTAATTCGTCAATTGTTCTGCTCAACTGCAGACATTAGCATTTCAAAGATACTCAACTGCAGACATTAGCATTTCAAACATACTTCTACCCAATACATTATTTTAAATGTTTAGAAACCATCAAACTGGGATCCCTGTAAGTACTGAAAACACAAGCCCAGCATTTTTTCCAGAGCCAAGCCAGCTCTTGACCTGACCAGTAAAATTTTCTTTTTAGTAATACATTTATTCCTAAAATTGATTCTCTCAAAACCTTCTTGACTCTCTGAAATTTACAGCAATGTGTATTTATTATCCGGGATCAATGAGACCAATAAAAAATTGGAGAGCATATAGTTGACTCTCTTTGAACTTTATTGTTGCTTTGCTGGACCCTCTTTCAATTTGACATTTTAACAACTTGGAGAAATATAGTTACAGAGGCTTGGCCGAAACAGCAAATGTTTTCTCAACTAATCCCCTGAGAATTAAGCCATTTAATTTTAGTGTACAGAAAAAGTGATAAATTACTTGGGATTATACTTCAAAGGTGTAAACTCTGTGCAGATGAGTTACAAAATGATTGTGAGAAAGTAAATCTGAACTGCAAATAGGAAAGATTATTTGGGCATTGACCTTCCTTAAAGGTTAGGAAAGACACCTACACTCATTTCAAACCTTTAGTTTGAGGTGGTGAATCAATTTGTGTCAGAGCAAGATGAAATCCGATATTTAAAAATCAAATTATTGCAGTGTTTTGGTCAAAGGTCACTAGTTAGATACGTTGAATAGCTATGTTAAATATTATTCATCTCATGACAGGGAACAACTTTAATCTCAGTTTATTATATATGAACTATTGTAGCCAAGGACCAAAGGTACAAAAATCCCAAGGCCAAAAGCATTTCCAGTGAACAGGCAGGGTAAGCTATTTCTTTAATAGATTTGGTGGCCAAATATAATAAAACTCAAACATTCATTTACACTCAACTTGCTTAGTACAACTCTTAGGACTAGCAGGGACATACTACAGAAGAAACAAATGACCAGTATTTTGAAATTCTTGATGTAAAATATATAGCATGCATCATATGCCTTTAATAAATCTACTCCAAAGCCCAGGATTGTACCACTTTATTACTGCAGTATACAAATTTTGAAAAAGGAAATTCATACAATTTCAGCTATGCACAAGGCTGGGTTTGGATACAGGGTGCCTCTCTACCAACTTCCACTCAGTGCAAAGAGTCACATCCCAAAAGCACACATCTTCTCTGTGTATTTATTTCCTCAGCTCTGCCATCGTAGTAATACCCCAGCCTATAACATTTGTTGTTCCTTTAAAAAATTATTCTTATGGAATGTAAAATATAATTCGCTTGAAGCCAATTATCTGCATAATCAAAATCATTTTGTAACTCTAAGAACACTAAGTCTCCAGTTTTTTAAATGCTGAGAAGTCTGATTATAGGTTTAATGTTCACCGAAGGTGACATTAGGCTACAAACTCTCCTTTTTATCTTCCTCTTAGGGTACAGTCCAATACATTTGTGAATTCATTAAACTACTCTATTCTTTTAATTTTCCCACAATTAAGTTGTAAAATAATTGCCACGATCGTTAAGCTTCTATATAATACTTCATACATTCAAAGTGTTTTGCAATCATCTATTTTACAAAGTACATTGTTCTTTGAATCAAGTTTTATCATGTCTCATGTTCGTCTAAGAACCATGTTCTACACGATCAGATTAAGAGGTGTTATATCAAGCTTAGAAGCAAAGGTTGCTCCTTACTCCATATGTGTTTCCACTATTTGTTTGTATCCTTTTCACCTTTAAGTGCACTCTCAAAATGCGTTTATTTCATCCAGAAGTTCTGGAGTAGAACAACAGTGGTGTCTTTGCAAGGTGCCACACGGGACAGTTTGTGAAGTGTCCTGAGTGCGGTCTGAGATCTAGCACCACTCCAGGCACTTGAGTTTCAGTACTGGCCACTCTGGCTCCTCGCTGCTACAAACTGGGCAGTTATTATAAACGCATGAATTAAACCCAAGTGGGTTTAAATGAGTATCTACAAGGGAGATCCTGATATTTCCAGTTGACATATATTTTATATATAGAAATGTCAGGGCCTCTCCTTTTTCGGTTCAAAGGCATATCTTACTAACCCTTTCAGCAGAAAAGAGGTGCCAATCAATGAATTCATTCTTAATGTCTCTTATACCCAGGGAGTCTTTTTGGTTGTTGCTGCTCCTTGGGTCTCTCAATTTTCTTCAGCTGAAGACTGATGCCCTTTCTTCAACTGATCACCCAAAGAAAATGAAAGCCCTCCTTTTCCAGACTTTGTCACTCTAGGTAACAACATAGCTTCTCCAGGGTCAGGTCCATCTTGGACATTGTAGTGTACAGTGCATGATGAAAACAAATGACAAAAGTAACAATGTCGTTACTCCTGGTACAGCAACGGAAGGCCCGCTGGACTTAGTTTGTCACAAGAATGTCCCCTGAAAATGCCCTCTTCCTCCTGGATGGTCTCATGCCAGATTTCCCACCTCCACACCCAAATGTGACCCATTCCTTAAGTCTATTCATCCTGCCTCCCCACCCGCAATGCCAATCCTTCCTGCCCATCTCCAACAGGGACAAGAGCTTCTGTTCCTAAGTCCTACCTGTATCTAACAAAACCCAGTGGCACCTGTAGCCCTGGCTAGAATGTCAAGTATCTCTCCTTTGTTAGCGGAGGGAAACAAGGACCCAGATCGTGAGCAAGAATGAAGGTGGAGACTCCCAAGTCTGCTTCATTCTCCACACCAGAGGTGGCTGCAATGGATGTCCTTCCTAGCAATGTCAACTAAGATGTAAAAAGCACAACTTACCAAGGACAATCATAATACTTTTCTTAGAAAAAGCACAGTCTAATGTCACATTGAGGTAAAGATAAATCTTCTAACCTGGCTCTGCTCACACCCCTTTCAGTAAAATGAGTCCGCATTATTAAGGTAAGACGTATTAGGTACTTTCCTTTCCCCTTCATCCCTCCCAAATAGTTCATTGTGCCAGATAAATAAATAGAATAGTAAATAGGTAGGTAGATAATAGACAAACATATATATATATATTTTTTTTCTGCTTCTATGTCTAAAGAACTAGTCTTTCTCAATTGAAGGGTTTTGTTAGCTGGACCAATTAAGTTAATCCTTATAGAGCATAGTGATTTATACAGTGGCTCTCTTCCCCCATCCCTCTCTCTAGCTCTCCTACCCTCAACCCCCACTAAAAGTTCAGGCACAAAGGATCACATAAGCTTGAACTGTCAGGGTCCATCTTTCCAAAATGAGCAGAAAGTAGGTCTGGGAAGGAAGCCAGAACAGATGAAAGCACAGATAAAAGATGGAGAGAGAGACAGATAGACAGTTGATAATTGTTTGAATTTCTAGATCCAGCCTTTGAAAAGCCTCAAATTCCCTTTCTGCTATGCCTAATCTGAGTTTGAGTTCTGACACTTGGCAAACTTATAACTGGAAAGGATTATATCCAAATGCTGACTGTGCCAACTATGAGGTCTATGTTTTCTGCTTTATCTGTATTTCTTTTTTCTTTTTACAATAACTATTCTTTTATAGTCAAGTACCATATTACAACCTTTCAGCCAATGACGAACCACATACTCATATATGAGAGGGGTCCCCTAGATTACAATGGGCTGGGCATGGCGGCACATACCCAGTGCTATAAATCCAGCACTTTGGGAGGCTAAGGCAGGAGGATCTTCTAAGCCCAGGAGTTCAAGGTTGCAGTGAGGTATGACTGTACCACTGTACTCCAGCCTAAGTGACAGAGGGAGATGCTGTCTCTTTTTAAAAAAGAAGAGAAAAAAAACCTTAAAGATATAAAGAAAGAAAATATTTTTGTACAGCTGTACAATGTGTTTGTGTTTTAAGCTAAATGTTATCACAAAAGAGTAAAAGTAAAAAAAATTAAAAGCTTATAAAGTAAAAATGTTAATATAACCTCATAATGTAAATATGAGGTTAATTTATTATTGAAAAAAATTTTTTATAAATTAAATGTAGCTTAAGGATACAGTTTTTACAAAGCCTGAGCAACATAGCAAGCTCTAATCTCCACAAACAATAAAAAATATTAGCCGGGTAAGATGGTGCACACCTATAGTCCCACCTATCTGGGAGGTTGAGGCCAGAGGCTCCCTTAAGTCCAGGAGTTCAAGGTTATAGTGAGCTATGAACACATCATCCAGCCTCAGTGACAGAGAGACACTTTGACTCTAAAATAATAATAAAATAAAAATTTTAAAGATTATAAAGAAGCTAAAAACTTCATATCACCTAGTGACGTTGTAGCCATCATAATGTCACAACACATTTCTCACGGGCTTGTGGTGATGCTGCTATAAACAGATCTACTGCACTTTTTGTATAAAAGTATAGCAGCAGTTATGTACAGTACATAATATGCAATAATAATAATAAACAATTATGTTGGGCAGTGCCCATAGGTCAGTGGGTAGGGCACTGGCCACAGACACAGAGGCTGGCAGGTTCAAACCCAGCCCAGGCCTGCTAAAATGACAATGACCACTGCAACAAAAAAAATAGCCGGCCGTCGTGGTGGGCACCTGTAGTCTCAGCTACTTGGGAGGCTGAGGCAAGAGAATCACTTAAGCCAAAGAGTTTGAGATTGCTGTGAGCTGTGACACTATAGCACTCTACCCAGGGCAACAGCTTGAGACTCTGTCTCCAAAAAAATAAAATAAACAATCAAAAAGACAATCAAATAAACAATCAAATAAACAATTATGTTACTGGTTTATGTGTGTACTATACTATACTCCTTATCATTATTTTATAGTGTGCATCTCCAACTCAGAAAACATGAAGTTAACTGTAAACCAACCTTCGAGAGGTCCTCCGTATTGTATTCCAGAAGAAGGGCTGTTATCACAGGAGCGACAGCCCCCGTGCCTTATTCCTCCTGAAAACCTTCCAGCGAGAAAAGGTGTGGAGATAGAAGATAGTGACCCTGATGATCCTGCCCAGTGTAGGCAGAGGTTAACGTGTGTGTTTGTGTCCTAGTTTTTAAACAAAAAAAGTTTAAAAAGTAAAAATAACAACAAATTCAAACAGAAGAATGCTTCTAGGATGAGGATATAAAGAAAAAATATTTTCGTACATCTGTACAATGTGTTTGTGTTTTAAGTTGGAGAGTCAAAAGCTTTTAAAATTTTTAATGTATTTTTAATTAAAGTTTAGAAAATAAAAAAATTAATGGTAAGCTAAGTTTAACCTATTAAAAGAAATGTTTATAAATTTAGTGTGGCCTCAGCAGACTGTGTTGATAAAAGTCTATGGTAGCGTACAGTGACATCCTAGGCGTCACTCAGCACTGACTCACCCAGAGCAACTTTCAGTCCTACAAACGTCACTCATAGTAAGTGTCATACATAGATGAAGCATTTTTCATCCTTTTTTTTTTTTTTTTTTTTTTTGAGTCAGAGTTTTACCCTGTCCCCTTGGGCAGAATGCAGTGGCATTCTAGCTCCTCACAGCAACCTCACACTCTTGGGCCTAAGCAATCCTCCTGACTCAGCCTCCCAAGTAGCTGGGACTACAGGTGCCCACCATAATGCCCAGCTTAATTTTAGTAGAGACTGGGGTCTCACTCTTGCTCAGGCTGGTCTCAAACTGCTGAGCTCAAGCAATCCGCCCACCTTGGCTTCCCACAGTGCTAGGATTACACATTTTTTATCTTTTTTTTTTTTTTTTTGAGACAGAGTCTCATTTTGCTGCCCCTAGTAGAGTGCCATGACATCATAGCTCACAGCAACCTCTCAAGCTCGTGGGCTCAAGCAATTCTTTTGCCTCGGCCTCCCGAGTAGCTAAGACTACAGGTGCCTGCCACAACACTGGGCTATTTTTAGAGATGGGGTCTCGCTCCAGCTCAGGCTGGTCTGGAACCTGTGATCTCAGACAATTCACCCACTTCAGTGTCTCAAAGTGCTGGGATTACAGGCGTGAGTCACTGCCCCTGGCTCACATTTTTTACCTTTTATACTGTATTTTTGCTGTACCTTTATATGTTGAGATATGTTTAAATACACAAATATTCACCCCTGTGTTAGGACTGCCTACAGGATTTTATAGGTGCTGTACAGGTCTGTGGCCTAGGAGCAGCAGGCCACACCACACAGCCTAGGTGTGCAGTGGGCGGTGCCACCCAGGCTTGTCTAAGTACACACCAAGATGCTCATACAATGACAAATTCCTCAAGGCCAAATTTCTCAAAATACATCCCCGTTTTTAAACAAGACTGTACTTGTATAATAAAACCAACTTATATACAAAAATGCCTGAGGAGTGCTGGGGAGATTATAGAAACAGGTGATTTAGGGAAGATCTCATCCTTCTAGATTCCTTTCTCCCCGGACTGCGCTTCTCACGTTCAATTCTAGCTGCCGTATCCTGACCTGCTTCAGTTCTAGACAGCAGGTTCCCAGGGCAACGGCCAGCCCTAACGCACCTTCGCAATCACAGAACCCAGCACAAAAGTTAGCCCTCGTTATGGGTTTGTTTACTCCATTACTTAAAGGCACTCAAGATATTTATAATCTTGCTAGGAAAACAAGAAGCGCGCATGGGAATGGGCATGCGCATCTGTCCCGGCAACGTGGCCTCCCTGCCAAAATTCCCAACGCTCGTACTTAAAATAGGGTGAAGGAGAAAATCTAGCGAGGACAACTGTCCCCATTCCTTTCCAATGTTATGTCTCCACCACTGCCACTTAGTAGAAACATAACCGAAGTCACACGTGTTATTTTGCAGATGTGAAATCTTAAACGAGGAAGTGACTGCATGAGCTCAGGCCGATCTTACAGACATAATTTCACATGTTCTAGTAGCCCCCTGCAGAATGGGACAGGAAACAAGTGAAACAAGTTTAATAGTTTATAATATTTAACCCAATATACCCAGAATATTAGCCTCCAACATGTAATTAGTGAAAAATGCCATCAAGCTATTTTACCTTTATTTGTACTAAGTCCTTGAAATTGATGTGTGTGTTTACACCCCCAGCGTGTCTCAGTTCAGACAAGCCACATGTCAAGTGCTCCATAGCCATACACAGCCAGTGACACCACCCTGGAGAGCTCAGACCTATGCAATTAAAAGTCCAGGAATGTGCAGAGGTCACCAGTCTGTTCCTTGATAGCCCAACATGCCCCACTGAGAGCGGCTGGCTGCTAACCAGACCTGCACTTCTCACATGCTCACGGCCTTCTCCCCAGTGGAAACCCAGAGACCGAGAGGTGAGAGGCAGATGCTACCCTCAGCTTCCAACGCCAGGGCCTGACCCAGCATTAGGGCTCAGTATATTTTAATTCAGTGTTAAACCAACATTCTCTTTTCTTTCCCCAAAGAACCTGGTCCCATCAAAACACCAGCAGTTCTCCACCCTACGCCATCATTTCTCAAAAGGATATTCTAAGAAATGTAAGCAAACTAGGAATCTCTGGAGCCCAAATGAAGTAAGAAATCAAAATAAATATGTACTTTCAACAGTTCTGACCATATCCTAAAACAGTTTAAAAAATCAGACCTAGAAGGCAAAGTTCCTTTCAAGTAGAGAAACCTGTTTTTACAGGTTTGGATGAAAGAAGGCAATTCTCTTGTCAGAAATCCCTTTGTTTTCACCGAAGGCCACGGTTTCCCCCTATGTATGAATGACTTCTGGCATGAAGGGCTACATCCAAGATAGAGAGTGCTCAGGTCCCTTTCTAGAGACCTCATTCTAAGGTTGGAGTCCCTATTTGCAAGATTTCCAGAAAACCACACATCCAAAACGAATTATTAACAAGTTCAGTGCTTTCCAAGCCAGATGAGGGAGTCAGTGCTGCCTCCTGAATTCCTCCTAAGTGCAGTCATCACAGTGGCAGAAACAGACCTGCCTCGACCTCAGCAAGCACTGGATGTGTACCGTGAAGAATCCCAAGCCCAGCTCTCTCTCTCTCTCTCAGGTAACAGGAGACTTTCATAAAGGGACAATATGCAGGCAGGGCATGGTGGCTCACGCCTACAGTGCTGTGGGAGGCTGAGGCGGGTGGATCACCTGAGCTCAGAGGTTCGAGACCATCCTGAACCAGAGTGAGCCAGAGTGAGACCCTGTCTCTACCCAAAAAAGCTAGGTGTGTGGCAGGCGCCTGTAGTCCCAGCTACTTGGGAGGCTAAGGGCAAGAGAATTGCTAAAAGAAAGGAAAAAAAAAAAAACTTCAAACTCAGATGAGTAAAAGCCAGTTGAAAGCAAAATTCAAAAAACAAATAAATAAAGGGACAAGATGCAGAAGCCTACTGTTAATTTATCACTGTCAGTTGAATTCAAACATGGTTGACCAGGAGGTGGGGGAAGGGGAAGAGAAAGACGGAAAGAGCCAGAAGTTGAAGCTGACAGTTCCCTTCACAGAATCAGGGCTCTGAGTTAGGACAGAATCCTGAGAGCTCAGAAGCTCACTCCTCCAGCCACACAAAAGACCATGCTTAAATCATTTCAGATTGATGAGAATGTTTTCTTTTTCCTTTTTTTTTTTTAGACCTCTAGAGAAGGCGATAACATTCCCTCAGTAAATTATGCCCTGGTCCAACAACCCTCAAGAAAATGGACCTTAACTCTACATGACTCACACCTGTACCACTCCTGCTGTGGCTGGGCTATGCATTCCACACCCAGTCCCTGAGTTCTTAGTAAACAGAAGGCCCATCTTGAGGGATCCAAAGATGGGAGAAGCAGGTCCTGGGCTGCAGACACTTACAGTCCAGTAGGGAAGATGAACTTCACAAACAAACAATGGCAATCCAAGGTAGGAAGTGCTAAGTGGAACAAGAGAACGTGCTGAAACAGTGCACAGGAGGGAACCCTTTGTCCTCAGGAAGAGTGGAGAACAGCTGGCCTCCACCCCGCTTGTTTGTCCTGAGTAATCTCTCTCTTCCTCACCTTGTATTTGCTCTTTACATTATTTCTTAAGGCTGTCAATATTTTAAGACATATGGAAGACACCGTCTGAGATGGGAACACATCCTATCTGATAATAGAATGTTCACAGCCTCGGTGAGTAAATGCCACATGTGCTATTTGGGGACAAGTGTGGCTACTGGACACTGGCCAGCTGCCCCACCTGTCTCAGAACTTTCCTTTCCTTCTCTTGCCAATTTTGTATCCCAGCCACTATGTGAAAACTGAAGTCAGGGATCAAAACAAATATTTGACTATATTTTTTAGGTTATTTGATGTTAAATAACACGTCTCCTCACCCACTGTCTTGTGTCACTCTCTGACCTCATAAGAGTGCGAGAGTGGCCATTAGTCACAAAGGACACCAATGTTCTTACACTATCTGGTGTGTTTGTCTTGCCTCCTAGTCAATGGGTGTTTCTTATCTTTTGCTGTCTTTCTTAATGCCAAACCTTGTGGCCCTTATTGAAAAATCTGTTCTGTCGGAAGAAATCAGAAATAAGACTGAGAAATTAAGGGATAAACCCACATTCACAGGAGTTCTAGTGCTACATGGACATTCAAACTCAGCTCTCCCACCTCACTCCTTATTCCCACTGTGGAATTTTTCCTGCGCTCATCAGCTCTTCCCACTATGCTGTGAGTTCCTGATTACTTTGACATAGGTCCTGGAGACTAATTTTCATGTTATTTTATTCATCCTCCCATGTATATTTCATTCTGGTAGAGTGGGGGGGTGGGGTGTGCACATGCCTGAGTTTTAACCTGTGCCGAGAACAAAATCAACAGATATGGGAAATAAGAGGAAAAACACAGAAAGGTGAAGACACATGCCAGCTCAAGGTACCTGTAAGAAAATAACACGAATGTTATTTTCTATTTTTCCTGAAATAACACAACAGAGAACTAGAGGGTTTTGCTGTTTCCGGGAGAAACAGCACAGGTGATGACAAGGGTCAGCATATCAACACCTCGGTGGAGTTTCAACCCACAGAGTCTGCCTTCCACCCCAGACCCTGATCAAGACCCTCCAGATCAGATGAGGCCTGCAGATGAGGCCGGCCCCGGATCAGTGGAACAAATTCAGGACCTGTTGAAACTTCAGACCTTAGGGCCAAACTTCCTAAGTAGTGGGGAAGATTTTCATCATTCACAGTCGGTGATTATTTTTTTTAAATTTCAGTTCAATGTGAGGGTACAAAACTAGGTTACAATATCTGCATTTATTAGATAGAGTTCCTCTTGTCGTTGTGTCCCACACCAAAAAGGTGTGTCGCACACTCCCACATTGTGCCCATTAAGTGGGGAACACGCCACTCCCCTCCTTCCCTCTCCTCTCCCTACTCCCTCATACCCCCTCCCCGCCCCTTGAATTAAATTGAGATAGTTTGTAATTTTTGAATATAGAAGACAAAGCTGGCGGAAGCAGGGGACCTGGCCGCCCCGGCATGCTTTAGGTGCCCCAGACAAGACAAAATGGAGGGGGTTGTCTGTTGCTTCCTAAATAAAGAATCCAAGTAAAGGTAAAGAAAGCCCATAAACGCAGCAGTGCCGACCAATGGAGGTGGCAAAACTGACAACTAACTCTAAACAAGCGCTGTTAATGATATCGTGAAACTTGCCACCCTTGTTGGAAAAGAGAAGGGGGCTCATTGAACATGACGGTGTGCAAAATAGAAAATGCTGATAATAACCCAGAACTAGAACGTCAGATTATTTCAACACTATCTGGGGATGGAGAAGGTGAATTAAACTTCTCATTTAAGCCCAGAGAGAATTCATACTTTTTTCTTTTTAATATTAAGAACTAAGGTTTTTTAAATATATATGTGTGTATGTGTATATGTAATATTGGGGTCAATATATATAAATTGACCCCCAACCATAAAAAACAGAAATGGAATGTATAACTTCAAATCACTAGAGGAAAGAACAAAGCTTGATACACTAATTTAGTAAAACTTTTTCAAATAATACATGACAAACCATTTTTGGAAAAGATGACCTGATTTTTTTTTCCCTTTCACTTGTACTAAAGTTGACAAGGATAACTTTCATAACTTTTTCATGAGAATTTTTGATGTAAGATAAAGTATAACATTAAAATATTTTAAAAATGAAAGACATTTAAAATAATGAGAATACCAAAAATAATTATACCAAAGACAGCATAGCTTCCTCTGGTTTAAATTCATGTCATTTGGAAGGAGGAATAAGAAGTGCTGGCACGGAGGAGTGACAACTGGTGCCAGAGTTCTTCATAGGAGAAAAAAATATATAGGTTGGGCATTTACACAGAATCCTTAGGTGCCAGCTGAGATCCCAAAGGGATACCTTGATAGGCAAAACTTCCCAAGACAAGGCAGTACCTGTGACTCAAGGAGTAGGGTGCCGGCCCCATATCCTGGGGATGGTGGGTTCAAGCCTGGCCCCGGCCAAAACTGCAAAAAAAAAACTTCCCAAGACAAGTAACTCTCAGTATAAGAAATAGCAAGATTTGATAGGACGGAACTAAGACCAGAGACAAGATGGCCAGGGGGAGCTGGGGATTGGAAGGGATACAGAATGAGGCTATGATTTAAACTTCTTCTCGTTTTTTGTTTTTTTGTTTTTGTTTTTGTTTTGTTTTGAGGCAGAGTCTCACTGTGTGGCCCTTGGTAGAGTGCTGTGGCGTCACAGCTCACAGCAACCTCAAACTCTTGGGCTTAAGTGATTCTCTTGCCTCAGCCTCCAGAGTAGCTGGAATTACAGGTGCCCTCCACAACGCCCGGCTATTTTTTGTTTGCAGTTGTTGTTGTTGTTTAGCAGGCCTGGGCTGGGCTTGAACCTGCCAGCCTCAGTGTAGGTGGCCAGCACCCTACTCACTGAACTACGGGCGCCGAGCCTGATTTAAACTTCTTTTAATTAAACTCCATTGCCCCCAAAACATAGTGAATGCTGCTATGAACACAGCCTTGGAATGTGGAGGAGGAGGAGGACTTGGCCAGTGTTCTGTGTGGGTTACCCAGTGTGTAAAAGGGACAGCAAACAGGCTTGAGGACGCCATGAACTCAACCCAAAGTAGAAGCAGGACCCCAGAACCAAAAGGTGGCAGGACAGATGGCGGTGCCCCATCCTCTCCAAGACTGCAGTCCCCTAAAAGGGCAGACCCCTCCAACTGCTTGCCGATTTGTGGCCTCTCGGAACCAGGCTGCATGGTAGGAAGTGAACAGCAGGCCAGCCGCTCCCCACCGTGAGCATCACTGCCTGACCTCCACCCCCACCACATCAGCAGGGGCATTAGATTGTCACAGGAATGCAAACCCTACGTGAACTGCAATGCAAGGGGTCTAGATTGTGTGCTCCTTGTGACAATCTAACATCCCTCTCCCCCATCACCTGTCCGTGGAAAAATTATCTCCCATGAAACCAGTCCCTGGTGACAAAAAGTTTGGGCATTGCTGCTCTATGGCATTCAGAAAGACTGAATCTCTCACTGCACACAGAGATCTCGCACAGCAGATTAACCCTGAGTGTCATTTTGGATGCTGGATGTATACTCCGTCATCATCTGACTGTAGGTTAACTTGGATGTCTAAACTAGGACTCCAAAGGAATTCCATAACAATAGCAAAATTAATGTTCCCAAATAAAAAAGCAAAGCTCAAAACTCATGTTAAATGAAAAAAAGAAATTGTAAGAAATGAATTTATAGGCTCGGCGCCTGTGACTCAAGTGGCTAAGGCACCACCCACATACACCTAAGGTGGCGGGTTCGAATCCAGCCCAGGCCCGCCAAACAACAATGATGGCTGCAACCAAAAAATAGCCAGGCATTCGTTGTGGCGGGCGCCTGTGGTCCCAACTACTTGGGAGGCGGAGGCAGGAGACTCGCTTGAGCCCAGGCGTTGGAGGTTGCTGTGAGCTGTGATGCCATGGCACTCTACCCAGGCGGATAGCTTGAGGCTCTGTCTCAAAAAAATAAAAGAAACAAATTTATATGAATTTATGTAACAAAATAAGTTTGCAAAGAAAAGTAAAGAATTCTAGATTTCTAAACAACTATAAAATACTGAGTCCTGTGGCTCAAGGGGCTAAGGCACCAACCACATATACCTGAGCTGGCAGTTTCGAATCCAGCCTAGGCCTGCCAAAGAACAATGACGGCGCAACCAAAAAAATAGCCGGGCATTGTGGGGGTGCCTGTAGTCCCAGCTACTTGGGAGGCTGAGGCTGGAGAATAGCTTGAGCCCAGGAGTAGGAAGTTTCTGTGAGGTGTGATGCCACAGCACTCTACCATGGGTGACAGCTTGAGGCTCTATCTCAAAAAAAAAAAAAAAAAGGTACTGAGTCCTCCAACCAGAAAAACAAAAGGATATCAGTGCTAAAACTTTCAAGTTATGGCATAGAATAAAAAGTCTAATTAATAAATAAAATATTATCTCCTTTTAGAAATAGATCTAAAAAAGCATTATCGGTCTAAAACGTAGTTGAAAGCATAGAGCAGCAATGCCCAAACTTTTTGTCACCAGGGACTGGTTTCATGGAGACATACAGATAAAAGAAAATAGAAAATCATTTGACTATCCCTGATAACACAGTGGCTCATTCTAATATTTCCTGTTAAAGGAAATGAATGAGTCAAAAGGACAGAAATTTCTGTTGAGTGAGAGATCAAAGCTGAATGTCATCCAACCAGTAAAAAACAAAAACATTGAGAAAGATCTTAGACAATAGATTCTGAAATCAGAACAGGTCTTCCAGAAAGCCTTGAGCTACAATGTGATAAACAGAAAAGGAAGAAGGAAAAGAGAATTATAAGAAGAGTCCTTCCTGGTGACTCAAGAAATGATCAGTAACTCTCGTTCAAGACTTCAAATCCTGCTGAGCAACAGGACCCTGAAATGACCAAAGGGAGAAAGTTCTCCACCTCCACAAACCAAACCATCCAGAGGCTCTCCCTTTCCATCAGGATGAAATGGCCACTCTCATCCTGGGCAAAGGCCCGACGTGATTCCTGTATAAGTTCCACGTGTTAGCTCCAGAAGCCTGGAGAGGAAAGCACTTTCTTTCCTTGAATGGCAAACTGTCACCTCCATAACGGGGCCATCCAGGCTCACACTTATTTTATAACACCACTGATACGGGTCAAATTTCTTGATGAGCTGTGTTCAATCCAGGGCTTTTCTCTGCACCACTACATCCTGTACCTACCCAATAGATACTGACACAGCTTTTAAAATGTTGGAAATAGTTCAGTAATTATTTCTTCCCTCTTAAGATCAGAAAACCAAAGTCATTTGTTTGCTGTGGGTCATGCTTAGAGATTTCCACTCAAACCTTCCCCCGCTGGGCCTCCATGCTTCATCCACATAATAAAGAAACTTGACTAGTGACCTTACTGTCACCTTCCAGCCCCAGCATCCTGAGACTGCCTCAGCTCAATCATGCGATGCTGTGTGCCCCAAGACACATTCTTCCAGCTTCCCCCTTTCCAGTCAGATGCAAAACAGAAGAGGGGTGTGATTGGGCCTCGACATAGAAACTTGAAGAATCAGGAGTCAGTGGAGCTCTAAGTCTTGGCTTCCTCTTCCTTCTCCCCATCCCCTTCTTTGCTCTTCTCTCTAAACTGGCAGTTTTCATCTCTGGTCTTCTCCGGGTCCTGATCCTTCCGATGCTTTGACTCATACTTGTGTTATCTGTGGAACTCAGAGTTCCACTCACAGTCCTATCTCCATCATCAAAGCATCTATCTCAAATGAGCTGCAGCTCATTTGGTGCTGCACCAAGAGTCAAATGCTAAGGTTTAGCTAGAAATTGCCCAGGTTATGGCTCGGCGCCTATAGCTCAACCGGCTAAGGCGCCAGCCATGTACACCTAAGGTGGCGGGTTCAAATCCCCAGCCCGGACCCGCCAAACAACAATGACGGCAGCAACCAAAAAATAGCCGGGCGCTGTGGCGGGCGCCTGTGGTCCCAGCTACTTGGGAGGCGGAGGCAGGAGACTCGCTTGAGCCCAGGAGTTGGAGGTTGCTGTGAGCTGTGATGCCACGGCACTCTACCCAGGGGGACAGCTTGAGGCTCTGTCTCAAAAAAAAAAAAAAAGAAAAAGAAATTGCCCAGGTTACCTCTGTGTCTCACACATCCACCCTCCACAAGACCTGAGGCTTGAAAATGACAGGATTACAGGTGATATAGAAGGAATACGGTCTTTTAAATCATTTGGGTCAATACTATTCAATACTACGATGACATCCTATTTAGATGCAATGAAACCATTCCCAGAGGCCATTAATTGATCCCAGTGGACACTTAATAGCCTCCTGTGTACTGAAACAGAGCCGGGAACATTGCTCATTACATAATTCTTTTGTACACTGTGGGATCTTTGAATTTTGGCCTCCTAATTCTGATTCCTTCTCTACCATCTCTATTAAGAAGTTGTAAGAAGTGACTCTCTATTCCACATTAAAAATTGATTTTAGGATGATACACGGGGACATGTTATCATTGATCTCAGGCATTGATATACATTTGGCGCTTTTGCTTTGTGAAAATGTAACAAAATAATTTCTAAGAAAGTCAGCACAATAGATAGGTTTGCTCCTAGGAGATATCAGATGCCCTCTAAATGTGATCATTTCTTTTCAAAGTGGAGTGCAGTAACTGCCTCTCAGGAATACTAAAGCCAGATGTCATTTTTTTTCTTATGTCAATCTGCTGCGCAGCACCACCCAGTCTAATAACACTTTATCTCCAATAGGAGAGAATTTAAAGGTTTGCTGTGACAGCAAAACAAACAAACAACAACAACAACAGCAAACAACTACTCAGAGAGCTCCAAAGAGCCTTCTGCCACAAAACTAATCAAACCGCATTGTGTGCTTAATTATTTCTATTGTACCTTTAGACTAAAGAACTACTGGAGGGTTTTGTTTTGGTTTCCCCATTTGCATTATGATTTTGATGCATGGTCTTCTGTTGCCTTTTAATAAAATCATGCTACTCCTTTTAAGAACTATTTGCCATGAAATAAAGTAAGTGTTTCATCATGTTTTTGTTTTCTGAAATCTGAAAGCTCTACTCTGTGATTCCCATTGTTCATACCCTTGGAATAAATTACTACAATCAGACCACATAGGGAGAAAAGTTAGCTCCTGATTACAAAAGGAATCTCAGTCCAAGAGGTAAAGTATTAATCAATCTTACTTGCTCACCATCTCATTTCCCTGTTAGAACGCATACTCCCGTCAGGCCGTGTTAACACTGCATTTTCATCAGTCACCCGCTCCTATGCTATTTGGTTTCTGCTGAAATCCAAGGTCCTCTACAGTTAATGCGAGTGGCTAACCTTACACCCATCTCCAGTGTCCCCTTGACAGCTTTATCTGGCTATTACAATTTGTCATTGTCAAGCCATTCAGGCTTTTGGCGTTGGTCTTATTTTTCCTGCAGGTGTCAAAAATGCAAAACCACAATTTATAAAACACAAGATGACAGAATCCCATTTGCACTGGTTTCAAATGCCAGAAAGTAACTTTATTTCAAATCTCACAACCTCCTCTCCAAACTAGTTGCATGAGTTCCAGGGTGGTCTGAAGAGTTGCTTCAAAAAATAAATGCCACTGCAGCAACTCACAATTCCTAAGGCCAAACATCCAGATGTGTCAATAATCTGTGTAAATTAGAAACAGATGTACGCCCTTGTTGAAAAATAAATATAATAGAATTATTTCCTTTGCCTGCTTATGCTTTCACACACTTGAATTTATTCCTTTCACATTTTAGTTGGTGCAATATTAAAAACAAAAATTATTTCTATTTTTCACACGGGGATGTAGTTATGTATAGAGTTCTCCAGAAAAAGCCAAGAACACGGTTAATTTTGGGCCTTGTTTCACGCGCAGCGATGCTAACCCAAGCACAGAGGCTCTCTGGAGATAGTTGGCAATCCAACCAAACCTTCTGGGAAATAGTCAAGACCACTAATGCCATGTAAAGTCATTGCCATCATGAAACCCACTCTTTGTACCCATAACGCTACCTCAGTTATGAGATAAACATTTCAAACCTGGTAGAACATTTCTGACAACTGCTACTTACTTTCATTTTATGGAATAATATAATTGTTCTTTAGCGTTAAGAAAGGTTCTTGGTTTTTTGAACACCATTTTTTAGGAATGAACTTGCTTCTTAAATCCCATCAGTGTGTGCTAGTCGAAGCTGAGGCACACGGGTGTTCCCCTGGGAGTTTCGTGGGAGAGATGTATGTTGTAAGTAGACAAAGGGTTGTAAAATAGACACCAGAGGTTTGCATTTCCTTAGAGCATAAATACCACAACCAAATGCAGGCTGCTGTTTATTACACCATTGACATGCAGTATCAAAGTCCTAGTAACTGCAGAGTTCTTATACACACATTCTGGAACCTCTTGAGCCATGGAGGCCCTATTGTAATGGGATCCAGGGAGGCAGGTTCAGTTAGTTAATAGCTCTGAAAAACAGCTTTCGAGAAAATGAGCCAACTCTACACATATCATGTATCGCCTTATTCTCAAACACCATTCAAAATAATAGTACTCTTCTTGCTAGAAATATAACCCTGTCGAACTATAGCAGTTAATATCCACATTCAATTCCTCAGCAATCTCTGAATTTTCTATAGTTATTGCCACCAATAACTCAGCCATATCTGGAAGCAAAGAAATATTATAGCATTTGTTACGTAGTCTCCAGCACTTAATTGCACTACAAAAAGGGTTGGCTTCTGAAACCCTTGCCCCTGCCTAAAATAATGAAATAAGCAAGGTTTGTCTTCAGTGCTATTAATCGACTGCTTTCCTTCCCACTCCACTGTGACAAAGACTACTAGATCTTATCCAACAACCGTTCTCTCCTGTTTCCTTATTAGCAGAACTGCTGGGAGATGGAGGTAGGTGCCCACTTCATAAAACTACCTTTCATAGCCCCTCTTCAAATAGGCAGGTTATGAGGTAGAAGTTCAGGGAAAACTTATAAAAACATTGTCATAACCTGAGTGGCACCTGTGGCTCAAGGAGTAGGGCACCGGCCCTGTATGCTGGAGGTGGTGGGTTCCAAACCAGCCCCAGCCAAAAACTACAAAAAAAAAAAGACTGTCACAACCAACAGATCCCTTTGCTTATTTCCTCCTTCCTCTCTTTCCCTACCTGAATCATAAATGTGATTGCTGGAGCCCCAGCATCCTTTTTGTCAACCGGAGGATGAGAGCAGAAAGTGTTCCTTAATGACATTAGGGAGTCACCATATAATAGACAAACTTGCCTACATCTTAAATGACATAAACATAAACCCTCACCTTGCAGAGGACACTACTTCACTGTCCCTGTTAGCAGCTACAGAATACAACTTGTGATTCACTCTCTGAAAAGTTCGTGCTCTAAGCCCTGCCTGGTTTCCACCTACCCAGGCACTCACCAGTCTATCACCTATCCTACCTTTCAGAAAAGTATTGTTTTCTCTCTGTGTCTCACACCTTGTCTCTGCCAAACTCTGCTCCAGGGAAAAGGGAAAAAAAATGTTTTCATCATCTCAAAGATGGCTTTAGTGCTCTCACTACTTTTACTTACCTTGAAATACATTTATAAGCCAGCAAACACCTTTTTGAAAGATTTTCATAAGGCAGTTTGTCACCTACTTAATCTGATAACTGAGGCTCAGGGTCTGTGGCTCAAGCAGCTAAGGCACCAGCCACATACACCTGAGCTGGCGGGTTCAAATCCAGCTCAGGCCAGCTAAACAACGACAGCTGCAACCAAAAAATAGCCAGGCATTGTGGCGGGTGCCTATAGTCCCAGCTACTTGGGAGGCAGAGGCAGGAGAATCACTTGAGCCCAGGAGTTGGAGATTGCTGTGAGCTATGATGCCACAGCACTCTACCCAAGTAGAGTGGCTCTGTCTGTTTGAGGCTCTGTCTCAAAAAAAAAAAAAAAAATGAAAAACTAATTTGGGCTGATGGAAGAGGTCATAGTAGAAAATAAATGAAAAACTAAAAAAATAGAGACCATTGTGTTATACCAGTGACAGCTAAAGAGACACAGAATTCTTTCCTAACCAAGTACCTTTATACAAACAACTAAGCAATTTATAGTTTTTTAAAAAACATTAAAACATTTATTGAGGATGATTTAACTGGAATGAGATTAAATAACCATAGCAAATTAAAATGTTAGTTATTGTCAATTCTTTTTTTTAGGGATTAAAACTCAGCAAATTACAAAAAATTTAGACTCATTCTTCTCTAAAAGATGGGTTTCTTCTTCGGAAGCCCATTCCTTGCTGAAGTGGCTGCTTCTTCATTTGCTGTGTTTATTGTCATCAGATTATCAACAAGGTGGATGAAAGGCCCTTCCAAACATGTGCCATTGTTTGGGTTAAACTGCAGCTGCTCCTAAGGCTGTTCACGCTGACCCCATCGAGAAGGCTGGCTGCCGAAGCAGCCCTCTTTCCCGACTATGACTCCTCAACTGTCTTACTTTCAAGACAACGTGCACTTATCTTCTGCATCTGATCTTGCTGAGAAGGACACAGAGATGCTCCTTTCCGTAGCCCGCCTCCTTGGAGCTATTCTCAGCTTATCCTCCTGGTCTGCCTAAAGCTTCAGCCATCCTGAGGACGGGGCTCCAAATGTTTCTTTTCTATTTCCCTTGCAACCCTGCACACTTGCTGGCTAACTTTAATAACCTATCAATTCTCTCTTTCTCTCCCCACTAGGGACTGATAACCACGGAGGAAATGGAGGAGAGAAAGGGGTGGGGGAAAAGATGGGAAAAAAACTATGCCAGAACAACAAATTGGTTACTACTGAGTCAGAAGGGCTACGTCCAAAAGCGGTGACTCACGGAGCGGAGGGACATTGTCTTGCCTAATAAGTAAAGGCAAGAGGCCAAACACACACCTGCCTACAGGTAAGGAATTTAATTATTCCCAGGACTGCAGTTACCATGAACTTAACATGCAAACCTACAGCCCCGACTCTGCACACTTGCACGGCAAAGTTCTCTAGGAGATTTCTGTTCCCTTCCGCCTCTCAGCTGTCATTGCACAAAACCTACAAGGAAATGGCAGTGTTCTCAGGGAAGTCATAGGCTGATGGTTTAAGAAAATCAGCCACACCACAGCACCTTCTTAGAAAACTTCTCACTTTTCTTTGAGCAATTCTGACCAACAACCCTGTTGATACTGCATTTTTAGGTTCTCTTGTAAAACTCCTGCCTGAAATAGGTGTCCTCCTGTGTTCTGAGAAATTTTAATGTATCAAAAGAGGCATTAGGATATAATTATCAATGTTACTTCAGTTTTGAGTTAAAGGACCATAGAGTGCCCTGTTGTACCATTACCTTAGCTCCCAGCAACCTCAAAACTACTGGCTCAAGTAATCCTCCTGCTTCAGCCTCCTGAGTAGCGGAGACTATAGATGCCTACCACCACTCCCAGCTAATTTTTCTAGTTTTAGTACAGAAGGGGTCTTGCTCTTTCTCAGGCTGGTCTTAAGCTCCCAATCTCTAGCAATCGTCTTGCCCTGGCCTCCCAAAAGTGCTGGGTTTACACACATCCAGGCTTTATCCCATTAATTCCAACAATGACATTTTAACATCTTTGACATAGAAATGTATCTTACAATGGACAGCCCCTTATATTTGGTGAAATAAATGATAGCTATTAAGGTGGCTGTCAGGATTAAATCAGTTAAAAAACACATGGCTCGGCGCCTGTGGCTCAAGTAGCTAAGGCGCCAGCCACATACACCTAAGGTGGCGGGTTTGAATCCAGCCCAAGCCCACCAAACAACAATAATGGCTGCAACCAAAAAATAGCTGGGCGTTGTGG
>NW_003852431.1:12849862-12863920 GCF_000181295.1 Otolemur garnettii
AAAAAAAAAAAAAAAAAAAAAACACAACTTATTCAATATCTGGTACGTACAAACCTCTCCACAAATGCTACATATCAATTTTGAAGCATCTTTTTAATTTTTAACACATCTTTCCTTCAAATGTGCTTATATTCCTACATTCCTTACCTTCTCAATGCCTGTCACGAAAGTCAGAAACAGAAATCATCCCTGATTCTTTCCTCTACTTAACCCTCCACCTTCAATCACTTACCGAGCTCTCTTTAATTTTACATTCTAAATACCCCCCACCTTTCCTCTTCTTGCTGTGCCCACTCCGGCCATCATTCCTTCCTGGAATATGACAGCCGCTCGTCAAAACTCTGCTTGGCCTTTGAAGTCACCTTCCTGACCAGGGAACCAGATCCTACTCTCCCTGTCTCCCCACCCCCACCAGCCTGAGTCATGAGGCTTCCAGACCTTGGCTGGCCTCACATTCTGACACAGGCCTTCCTCCCTGGCACTCTGTCTTCACTGGTCACCTGCCACTCCCTCTGAAGATTGATGCCTTTGGGCTCTTCCCACTGGTTGGAACAGCCATTCCCTTTGACCCACTCTTGCCTATTCTTCAAGACTCAGAAATCTGTGATCTCTCTCCTGTCTCCCATCCTCCTAGATACTTCCACAGGCCCTTGTCTGTGGGCCCCTTTCTCCTTATTTATATTTCTACTCTATTTCTCTAATTCTCAATCTGTGTATTTCCCCTAGCTGACAGCAAATGGTTTAAGATCATATTTCTTTATCCCTAATACTCAGCCTTTTCCTGTCATAGAATATAGATAATCGATGCCTGATTGTTAAATGAATGAAGGAATAAATGTAACAATGTACATGGTATTGTATGAGGATATATTGAGGGAAAGTATATTGAGAAAAATTGAGAGAACAATGTAAAAAAACCCCAATTGAATCTTTCTCATTAGCTGCACTGATGAGTTCTTTTTCCGGAAATATGCCTTCTTCTCATTTTTCTTTCCTAGAAAGTGCCATCAGTCTAATAAACAATCCCTGCCATAATGCCCTCAGGCCAGTGCGCTGATGCTCTTGTTTTCAAATATTGACACCACCAGGCTGTACGGGCACCTGGCAAATGGATCTTGTCCTTATTCCTATTGTAAGACAACATCCTTTAGCGTACTGCCTTGTTTTTACTGAAAAGTTGACAAACTATCAAAGTGCTGTTAAGAATAAACATTGCATATGAGGTAATGATAAAAGGATGGCAGATGTGGACAAACACCACGCCTCAAGTTCATTCCCTGATTTAGACTGCACCTGAAATGACTGCCACTTACCCTGAAAGGCAATTGCGTCAACACTCCCTCAGACTTCCATCTCAATACCAACCCCACCCAAACCCGTATATGCTCACAAGTAAAATCCACGTTAATATGACAAAAAAATAGCGTCTCAAGAAATTTAATGTCTTAGTTACCCTTAGAGATTCTTTTGTGATATGAAAGAGACACAAAGGGAATGAATGTTTGACTTCTTACGTAGATTTCACCATGATGCACTTTAGGTACCAGGTTGGCCCAAGGGTGGACCAACAACTGGTTGGACCAAACTCTCCTCATCAAAGGCTTACTGAGCACTTATTGGTCAAAGGCCATCAGCAACATGAGAGAAAGTGCCAAGAGGTTCAAATTAATGATACTTTCCTTGGGTAGGCCATATTCAGTAGCAGAAAATCATGACAGAATATCATACTCAGCCTTGAAAAATTAGCAGGTGTATAATACAACCTGGTTAGTTTAGAGGCAAAAGAAGAATGAACACATCTTGTAGACAGGGTCTTACCAGGCCTTCACTTTATGCGCTCTTTTGATTAAGCATAGGGCAATGACAGATAGGGTTAGAAGGAATTGCACATTGGTTCATAGGAAGAGAAAGGTAGATTTTTCAATCCATATAGTAGCGATCTGAAGTGTAATAATATTCTGCTATATGATTATTTTTCAGACTGTGTATCTTATCTCTGGGTCCCACATCTGTGGAAATACTTACATGGAAACCTCCTTACAGTATCATCCTCTACGTCTCAGCAAAGCAATGTTGTAACCAAGTCCCTGTGGGGATTCCAACACTGCTCCTTGGAGAAAATCCAAGACAGAACCAGCTCCTGCTAAATCCCATTGTGTTGTGCTGCCTGTTGTTGCGTTTTAAGCTGTACTAATCACATTAGGAACAGGATTTCATTTGTATTCAATGCAATTTTCATCAAGTTGGGCAAAAACAAAGATTTTACTTCTTACAATATCTACGTTACTTGGTGGAGCATTACAAGGGCTCACCAAGATTTCCCTTTCTTCTATTCTTAGACATAGAGGAAAGTGACTCTTTCCTACCTGGCGAAATTAAACAGGGCCATTGGACTTGTGGTGGCCAATGAAGCATGAAGTGAAAGTGACAGGTGTCATCTCTGAGCAGAAGCATCCAGAGTCAGGGAGAGGCTCTCTGCTGCCACAGTGACTGTACACACAGATGCTGAGATGCAGGTGCCCCAAGATCACTGGGCCTAGAAGGCTGGGCCACCATGTGGCAAGTGATTGACACCTAAAGTGGACTTAGTATCATAAAAAAAAAAATGTGTTATTACCACAGCACGACCTAACCTGTGCAGCTAATACAAGACTCTTGAACCTTGGGAAGTAGAGTCTGCCTCTGTAGTCTCTGTACTAGTCATTAATAAAATGCTAAAGCTTTCAATGTTATTTAACTCCCAGAGAGAAGCTAATATCCTGTTTCATCTAATAAAAACTAGAATTATAGTTTTTCCTTTAAAATAAGGTTACTAGAATGTAGCAAAATCCCTTGGCATAGCTCACAATTTGTACTCTAATTAATATTCTATATGTTTTGACAAGAAAATTGAGCTATTGCCTCGTGTAATGGCAATTATGAAACAAGCTTAAGGTTATAATTAATTTAAATCACAGTACTGACTCAATATCATCAGTTTGGCCTCTGAATCATAAAAACCCAAACTGTAAGCATCTTATAGAAAAAATGTATTGGGCTAATTACTTAACAAATTATTTAATATCCATCATAGTATTCCAAGAACATGGGAGGAATCTTTTTCATCTACAAATATGAAAAGTGGTTTATCTTATATGGCTCTAAATATAGTTAAGTCATCTGAAAATCATCGTAATCAGTATTTATATATTAAGCAGAGTAAATATTTTTCAGAAAATTCCCAAGATTTCTGAAAATAGATGATAATAAGATGGTCCCAAATCTTTTGTGTAACCCAAAGTCTACATGATAGGATTTTATGTAATTCATACAAAAAGTATTTATTTTTATTTTTATGTTTTTAAAGACAGGGTCTTGGTCTACAACTCAGGCTTGTGGGCAGTGGTAACCATAGTTCATTGCAGCCTTGAGCTCCTTGGCTCAGGGGTTCTTCCATCTCAGCCCCCTAAGTAGCCAAGACTTGAAGCAGGCATCACCACACCTGGCTCCAAAAAGTATTTATTGAGCACTTTCCACTGTGCTTGGCTTGCCCAAAATGATGAGAAAGAGAAATACAGTCCCTGCCCTTCTCAAACTTTCAATGTAGCAACCTCGGCTTCAAAACATATACACGGCTATTTCCTCTCCAAGTTCGGAGTTGTGAAAATAACACTACCAAGTCCTAATAGACAGAATTTCCTCTGTCTGAAAAGTCAATTATCTGGAATACATCAGAGAATCAAGAAGGTAGTAATAGAAATCTTTGAGAACTAAAATGTACTACACACATGGCTAAAAAGCACAGAGTATTTATTCCGTGCTGTTCACTTGCTAAGTACTTTCTATCCAATATAGCATCACCAAATCCCATGACAGAATACTCGGACTGTCCCCACTTTATAGATGAGAAATTGAAACTCAAAAAAGATAAAGAGGTTCGGGGCCTGTACCTCAAGTGGCTAAGGCACCGGCCACATACACCGAAGTTGGAGGATTCGAATCCAGCCTGGGCCTGCCAAACAGCAATGACAACTACAACCAAAAAATGGTTGGGCATTGTGGTGGGCGCCTGTAGTCCCAGCTACTTGGGAGGCTGAGGCAAGAGAATTGCTTAAGCCCAGGAGTTAGAGGTTGCGGTGAGCTGTGATGCCACAGCACTCTACCCAGGGGGATAGCTTGAGGCTCTGTCTCAAAAAAAAAAAAAAAAAAAGATAAAGACTTGCCTAGGTTAGAACAGCTAATGGATCCAGGATTTGAATCCAGACCTGTCTAACTCCAGAGTTCAATATTTTAGCCAATACCCCATGTGGCATTCTGCAAAGACTACGGACTGAAATGCTTGGTTTCCACTTCCAGAAGAATCCCTGGGGTCTTGCTGTAGTTACTATTGCTATCTATCCTACAAACTGCTCCAGACTCTGTGGTTCAGAAATTTGGAAAGAGAATAGCAGGCACCATTTGTCTCTACTCCAAGATGCCTGAGGCTTCCCCTGAGAAACAGGAGAGAGAAGAATTTGGGGAGAGATTCAGGAGGTGGAGGCTGCAATCATCTGGAGGTGTCTTTTCTTAGGTGCCTGGAGGTTGGTGCTTGTCAGCTGGGCCTTCAGCTGGAGCTGTGGACTCTGTGTAGTACCACCTGCCCGTGACCTCTATGTGGCCTGGGCTACCTCACAGCATAGAAGTCCCAGTAGAGTCTGATCTCCTCAGAACTCCAAGAGTGTTAAAGCAAAACCTGCATTGCCTTTTAAGACCCAGAACTAGAAGACACCCAGTGTCCCTTCTGCCATACTTGTCACAAACCTGCCCAAATACAGGGGAACAGGATGTAGACCCATCTCTCAGGAGGTGTCAAGGTCACAGTCCGGAAGGTAATGTGGTATGGAAGATTGTTGGCAGCCATCTTTGGGAAGTGCATTGCCACAGGCCCTTACCTGAAGTTGAACTGTTCCTCTGTCCATGGGAATCCACCATGGGAATATTCAAGCATATCCCAAGTAGAGAGAATAGAATAATAAGCATTGTGTAAACATTGACTAGCTTCAGTAATGACCAACAACTCATCAATTTAAACAACATACGTCAAGGATGGCTAATAGGGCAGGAATTAAAAGTAGGAATGTCAGTTTTACTGGTATTTGCCATAAGACAGAAATTTAAAAATTATAGACATCAAAACTCAATAACTATAGCCTGCAAGGCATTTCATCAGAGCCTACTTCTCCATAGAGCTCCGTAACCCCATGGGCATCCTCTATGTTTGTACTGAAAAATTACAGAGCTTTCTAAGAATGACTCTAGCCTCCTAGAGGAGGGTCAATTCTATCATACTATCTAGTATAGCAGCAAAGTGTACACTACAGTTTATAAAGATTTGCATTTTGAAGAGGCACTATCGGGGGTAGGCACATTAATCTCTCTCACATGGAACAGCTCATTTCTCAGTCCTCTCTCTGGATCATTACTGCTCATATAGAAAAGATGCTGCCCTAGGATGCTTTTGTTCTGATGAGAAAAAAAGGGAACACACCACAGGTTGCATTTTCTAGAACTAATGCCCAAATTCCACCCACAGTTACCAAGCTGGCACACACTGCACACTGAAGCAGCTGTGTGCCAATGCACGCACACAAACTGTAGATGAGCACCTGTTCTGGGTATTTAATTTTGATTCTTATCTCCTAAAACTTTTTTTTTTTCATTTCCTATGGCCCTGAGTTCCAAAACCAGCGAAATCAAGGGAATAACTGCAAACAGTCCCAAATCCACAGACCATTCGTTCTGATGAAGACCAGTAGTTCTCCCTTTTGGATTTCCCCCCAGCAAATTTGCTTGCCTTATAATAGTCTGTTTAGATGCATATACAATGTTAGTTTGCATTTCTTGAGCACACACTGGCTGACAGCCCAGAAGAGCCAACTGCAGGTATAAAGTGTGGCCAGATCATGTGGAATATTGGTACTAGAGTTTATTAATAAAGGCCAGTATCCTATGATAGGATTATTAATGTAATAAAGGCATTTGATAGTATTTTAAAGCTCAGAACTTATCTTTTTAATTTCTGAATATTATTACTTTTATAAAAATGATCTAAGAAGTCTCTTTTTGGCCAGGTATGATGGCTTACGCCTGTAATCCTAGCATTCTGGGAGGCTGAGGCAGGTGGATTGCCCTGAGCTTTGGAATTCAAGACTAGCCTGAGCCAGAACAAAATCTCATCTCTAAAGAAAAAAAAAAAAAAGCCGGGCATTGTGGCAAGTGCCTGTAGTCCCAACTACTTGGCAGGCTGAGGCAAGAGAATTGCTTAAGCCCAAGAGTTTGAGGTTGCTGTGAGCTGTGATGCCACAGCACTCTAGCAAGGGCCACAAAGTGAGACTATCTCTAAATAAATAAATAAATAATAAAATAAAATAAGAAGTCTCTTTTCCTAGGGCTCTTGTCCATTCACAACTTCAACTTTTAATTATCACCATGACCTCTAAAAAAGATTTCCCATTGAGCAACAGAAAATGTGTAATGTCACCGAACAGTTCTTAAGTTGTGGCATAGAATTCTTTAGACTAGGGATAACTGAATGAGATGGGAAAACCAAGTAAATAAATAGAGAATAAAAGATCACAGACATATGTGGCAATACAAAGAAAAGAAAAAAACCAAAACCACAGTAGCGATATTGGTCTCTTTGATTGTTTAGGAAAAGTTCTGAGAACTTTAAACATCTCTCCCTCTCACCCTACACCTCCATCCAAGTCTCTGAGCTTTGTTTGTCTTTGTTTATTAAGTATTTCTAACATAAAAGCATAATTCTATCTTTGTCTGGTTGCTAGAGCCTGCAGGCTGTGAGTGGCTGTAGGCTGTTACATTGCTGCCAACAAAAAGATCTGCAATAGTTAATTTAGACAAGTAAGAGAGAGGACTATAGTCTTTGAGCACAAGTCTAGAATATGTAGAAACCAGGCAGCCAGAAACAAAATTAGGTATAGTAGAAAAGATAAAAATAGGAAATTAGTAAAATGAAATTAATACGATGAGGAAAAATTTGTAAGAAATAGGTATAGTGTTTTCATGACTCAACAAGCATATTGCAAGACAAAAACCACATGAAAGCAAAACTGTATCATTTCTTTGAGCTGTCAGACAATTATCATCAACAAATGATTTATATTTTGGCAGTGGGACAAATCTGGATCCTAGCTTCTATAGTTGTTAAATTCACAACTATGTGGCCAGGCAAGTTGGCTCACACCTATAATCCTAGCACTCTGGGAGGCCGAGGCAGGAGGATAGCTTGAGATCAGGAGCTCGAACCAGCCTGAGTGAAGTGAGCCCCATCTCTACCAAGAATAGAAATATTAGCGGGGCATTGTGGTGGGCACCTGTAGACCCACCTACTTGGGAGGCTGAGGCAGGAGGATGGAAGTCGCTATGAGCTAGTCTGAACCATCCAATTGAAGGACAAAGATTGTCTGATTGTTTGCTTGCTTGTTTTAAAGATATACAGGGAGTGCAAAAAATACATATACACATTCAAGAAAGGAAAAAACTGTATTAAGTTGTAATGTTCAAGTTACATTTGACTTCTGCGATTACAAAAGGTGCTCGTGTTCCCCTTTTGTTATCTGTATGTATGGAATATTATAATTTTAATATAGCTTTTTTTTCTCTCTTAAAATGTGAACGCATTTTTTTGGCACCATCTTTATACTCTTCCCAAGAACGCATCCATTAGAAAAACAACCTGGGGCCATAAAATGTAAATAAGACAAAATAGACTTTAAAGCCAAGAACATTAAGACAAAGAGAATCTCTACTACATAGTAATTCTGTAAAACATTAAACTCACCAGTATTGTCTAATAATTCTGTGTTTTTGCACACCTAATAACTTGAAAATTCATAAAGCAAATACTAACAAACTGAGAAAACTGACATATCCACTACCACAGTAAAAGCTTTCAACACACCTATCTCCTTCATTGACAAGTTAAGCAGAGAAAATGGACTGAAAAACAATGTCCTAAAACCAGTTTCAGCTTACGGCGGAGAATCAGTGCATGTTCTCAGGTAGCACCGTAACAGACATGAAACGCAAAAGTAAACAGGTTACAAATCCACGCAACTAGAAACTCAGAAACAACTGAATTGTTGTTCCACTTCCAATTGTTTGGGAGTGAACTACACTCCCTACTAACCAGGAGCGGCAGAAATCATCTTGGAAATTTTAAAAATATTTAGAACAAAGGGAGAATGAAAATATTTTTATCAAACCGAAAGCACAAGGAGAAAATATATGTCCTTAAAATACGTTCAGTATATGGGAAGAAAGTAAAAAAATAAATAAACTTTAAGAAGTTTTATACCAATCCGATAGTCAGCTTTCATGCCCAGACTCCTTCCTCCTCCCTAGGCTTCCAGGAAGAGCGCTCCATCACCCAGGGAGACTCAGAAATAGCAGCTGATGACGGCCTCCCATCCAGTTAGGTGGCGATGAAACACAGCCTGGCCCCAAAGTCACACTCCAAAGATTTCTTGGCTTGCACTTACTCTGGCGAAGAAGAAAAAAGAGGGAAAGCTAGGAAGGATATTTTTAAAAAACAATATGACCGGATAAAGAACTTGGAAAATGATTTTTCTTTGATCCTAAACTGAACTATCATCAATCTCTACCAGAGTCAACCACGCAGAACCACCCAGTTTATAATTAGCGGGCTAGGAAGAATGTAACAAATTGTATGTCACATCAGCCATAACTAGACTCCCAATATTGCCTCCATGGCTTGGTCAATTTAAAGTCCAGATTTGCTAAGTAGCGTGACTTTAGAAAAATAAATTATCTCGGCTTCCTCATTTAATTTCCTGAAAAGAAAAATTGTAATACATTTCCCAAATGTTTTCTGGTGAGGATGAGATAGTAAAAATAATATAACACAGGGTCTGCTGACTACTGTTGGTAGTTATTATTTTATATGTAGTATCTGCCTGAAAGAGCCACCTTGTAAAGGAAGTATCTAGAAACCACTGGACGTCAACCTGGATTGAAGATTTTAGCACGGGTCAGCCTTAAAAATAGGGAAAAAATGAGAAACATCAAGGCCAACATCAACAGCATCCAGGAAAGCCCTGTCCAGGATTTATCTTGTCTAATAGTAACAGCTACATAACTCTATCATGGACTGGATGACTCAAGCTAACAAACCACAGGCCTCCACATCCAGGTAGTATTTTTGGTAGATAATCAGAAGGCTCCACCCTCACCTCAACCTTCGGCATAGTGTGGGAAAACAGAACGATAACAATCAGGCATTTCCAGGGAGGGGCTGTATTCACGAAGACCCTACTAAAATATAAACGCTATTTGTGAAATATGTTAAAGTCAAATGGTTCATTGCTGCTAATCTCAAAGAACAGGAAATGCCACAATTGAGTTTTAAGGTGAGAAGTGGAAGGAGTATCACATAGTGTAGGAGTTTGGGCTTCGGACCTGGAGTTCCAAACTATACTTCTTCTAGTCGCATGACCTTGGACAAGTTACTTACATATTTTGATGCTGTTCCCTTATGTACAAATTAGGGCTTAAAAAGATCTATCTTTCATGAGTCCATAGTCCCAGCTACTTGGGAGGCTGATGCCACAGCTCAAGGCTAGCCTGGATGACATATCCGGCCCCCATGTCTGAATAAAAAAAAGATCTACCTCTCAAGGTGAAATGAGGTTGAATGAGTACTTACACAGTATGGGACAATGAATGGTTGGATAATATTAATGGCACTGGCCACGAAGGATAGATCTGAATAATGAGCAATCTCAGAAGAGATGGCATCTACCAAAGACATCATAAGGGCTTAGGATAGCTACTGAGAGTAGCTTAAAAAGTAGGGCATACCAAGAGAAGAGTGGGATGCAGAGGACATATTTCTCCCCCTTCTCCCCCAGTGAGTCTCAGACCAGGAAGGAAAGACAGTTCTCCATTCAGAGTGAAGGCAGTTCAGGCCCAGGAAGATCTCACCATGGAGGGTTGCTGGTTAAGCCCCTTGTCAATGAGCCCAGACCTGCCTTGAGTTTTGACTGACAGTGAAAAGCAAATTGCTTCCTATTACATACCACCTCTTTCCCAGGCAGGACATACCTACTGAACATTGCACATAAATTCCAGATGAAAGCAGGGCATCCGTTTCCCAGTCACGTAACTTTCCCAAACACTGAACATGCAGATTTATATTAACGCTGGGCAGCCATGCAAAGGGTTGGTTGCATTTTGGTCAGGAGCAGTGCTTCTAATGTCAGGGGGATTTCGGTTGAGGACCTTTGAAGTGGGAGACTGAATCATGCATCCGTAAATTCCTTATTTTCCACAGTTATTAAAACACCCGCCAGTGCCAGGGTACCCCATTGTTCATTCACTCCCTTGGCACGCCAGCACGGGAGTGGGGGGTGGTGGATGCCAACCACACAACACACAAGAGCCACAGAGACACAGACAAATAGTAGGTGAGGTGAGCAGGCGTTGTGGGGACAAGAGACTGCATGCCAAAGGGCATATGGTTGGGACCAGCTGTCCCCTCCCTGCTTAGACGTCTTCTAACTCCTGTTTCGTGTTGAAAATCCTTCAGAGCTATGTGAGAAAACATGGCAACGAGCCAAGTTCATCCAGGGATGATTTTCTACAGCCAGTAAGGTTCCGATTTTAAACAATCAAAGCACTCATGCATCCTAAGATCAGCAAACGTTTTCTTATTGCCCTTCACCCACTATCTTTGGCCTGGCCGTACTCCTCTGGTCAAGGAGAGAGTTCCCAGTAGGGTATCCTATGGTCAAAATGGGAAGGCATATTTATGGTGTAGGAGATCAACCCTGGCCGCAGATAACAGGAGTTAGAACCAGAACGTGTTTGCTTTAATTAGTTCTTTTCTTTGGAGTCTAAAGCACTGTATATAAAATACTTTGTTCTAACATACCCCAGATTGCTGCTACTAATTATCATAATAATGCTCTAATAGTAATTTTCCCACCTAGAGAGTTCAAACACTCCTCACCTATATTATCTCCTTTTTCTTCAAAATATCTTTATGAAATAGCTGGAGGAAAGCTGTTATTATCTCATTGGAACCTACAAATAAATGGAGGCAAAACCCTAGATATTTACAGAGGGCATAGCTA
Organism: Otolemur garnettii; assembly: GCF_000181295.1. Lineage (NCBI taxonomy): Eukaryota > Metazoa > Chordata > Mammalia > Primates > Galagidae > Otolemur > Otolemur garnettii. The sequence goes on from NW_003852431.1 coordinate 12,860,995, forward strand.
GTCACTAATAAAACTAATTTTTACTTGTAAATTGTGAAATCAGTTTCATTACACACAAACCTGCTAACTCACCGGTAATCATATGCCTTCAGTAATATAACCAAGAACAACTAAGCTTTCTGGCCTGAACCCCAGAGGCGACTACCTGGAGGTGGCCTTCCTTCCGGGAAAGGGCAGTGGGCGTGCTATCTGCCACTGAAGTGTAACTATTAACAAGCATATGGGGTAGCCTTTTTAAAAAACAGTCAAAATACTCCTGAATTGGCTAATACAGGGTTACCCAATCCCAGCACTACTGACATTCTGTGTCATTCCTGGTGTGGGGGTTACCCAGCGTATTTTAGGATGTTTAGCAAGAATCCTTGGCTTCTACCCACTAGATAGATGCCAGTAGCACTTTTTCTAGTTGAGACAACAAAAAACGTCTCCAGACATTGCCAAATGTTCCTGGGGAGGGTGGGGGAGGCGGGCAAAACCATCCCCCGTTGAGAACCACCGACTAATCAATCACAAACAAGTAACAATTGAACACTACCCTCGGCCTGGCACTGACACAGCCAGAGGCTAATAAATAACACGGGTCTTGCCTTCCTGAGACTGGAGGCGTAGGCAGAGTTTACGTTCACAGAAAATAAGCAGGGATTGGGAATGAAGAGTCAAAATACACAAAGGGATTTCTGAGATGGGAAAATCACAATGGATCAGAGCTGACTTCACGGAGGAGACAGGCTTTGAATTAGGCCTTGAAAAATGTGCAGATCTTGAAAACATTAAAAGATGAAAGAATTTCCAAAGAGAAAACATTATGACCCCTTTTGTACGTTTCAGTTTGTCTATAAACTTGAAAAAGAACCAAACACGGTAATCCACCTGTGGGTTTCTAAATGCGGTATTCAAAAGCACTGTCTCCTCCCTAATTCTAGATATTATATTTCTACTAATGGGACCTAGGATTGCATTGCATTTTTTAGGGTGTCCAGGAGACTGCATTAGAATTTTATACTTGACTTCCGTTAAATATCCTGCTGAAAAATTCCCTGAATCTTTTTTTCACATTTGCTCTTGCTATGTCTTGTTACTTCATTTTTTCAGTAGGGTGTTTTGCACACAAACACAGGTTAGGAAAGAGGTGGCCCGGCATTCACTGCTTTCACGACACTGAAATCACACAGGATAACAACTTCTTGCATTTCTCAGCTTACTTCTTGGATTAAAGGCTTTTGTGACCACTTGTCTTCATACCCAACCCACGTGAGCCAAGCTAATTTCAAACTAGAGCAGCTAAAATCACAGCACCCCCGGCACCCCTTCCTCCAGTGTTACACGGTAAACACGAAGTGCTCGCTTCTGCGGGCTTGTGGGAGTATGTGCGCCACAGGCCCACGCCAGGAGAATGCAGGGGACTTCCCACGGTCCCCATTTTGTGTGGCTTTACAGCAGGTGTCAGCTATCTTAACATCATGGCAAATGTCTGGAATCTTTCCTCATATCAGGATCTGATGTGGGTTTAATCATGAAAGACTAAAATACAACTCAGAATCTCAGAATAACCATGGCAAGGAAAAACATGGCAATTTGTCTTTGGTGTGTGGTCTATAAGAAATTACTATGCTAATTAACTGCAAAATTCTTCCTTTGGTGGGGAGATTGCCAGATTGTCATCTGGAACTGGCAGAAGATGCCCGGCTTTCTGCTTGACACGCGTGGGCGCAGCCTTCTATCTCTTTACTTGAAATTGGAAAGGGCCAATCATCCCAACATAGCTTGCCACCAGTCTCCCCAATGTGTCATTTATTTTAGTCACCAGGACTAAGGGAGCTGCCTGGAGCACAAATTATGGAGATGTTCATTCCACGTTTGCAAAACCCTGAGACCAAGTGTCTCGGGCACCCTGGGCACTTCATTCACCTCACTCAAGACCCAGCCCTGTCTAGGCAAATGGATACACTCCTTGCATTTTTTTGTTTAAATCTCTGCCTTTAATTGCACTAGTTCTCCAACTTAAATGCCCTAGTTCTCTCCTACCCATGCTTTAAAACTAAATTCAAATGGTGTTTTCTCTTGAGAGTCCTCCAAAGTCACTGTAGCTGGACACTACCTCTCCCTCCACTAAATTCCCACTGAAACCTACCTGCAGCTTCTTTAAGGACTATAAAACTCTTTACATTGTTGTCTAATTACGTATATGTTTATCTGACACACTGTTAGTTTCCTACACCAATATCCACCTTCCCCTTTGCTTTATTAACAGAACCTTGATAAATAGCTGGATATATCCACCTAGCTGAGAGACTATATTTTGAGCTCCTCTTGAATTCATATGACTGACTAATCTTGGCCATTCAAAAATAATGTAGTGTAAATTGCCCAGAAAATCTTGATAAAAGGGAATGCATATACCCTTTCCCCCTCCCCAACCTCAACTCCTACCTATATCTTTGTGCACAGAAGGTGGGTGTGATGGCTGGAATTCCAGCAGCCATTTTCAATCACAAGGTCAATATCCTCACTTTGGCCAAGTAGAGAGGGCAGCTGGAGAACTCTGAAACACCAGTGACACCATGGAGCCTGTACATCAGTTCTAGACTTCCTCCATCCAAACTTCCTTCACAAGGGAGAGAAATAAACTTAAGAACTATTTAAGCCACTGTTACTTTTTGCTTTCAGATACATGCACCCAAACTTAATTCTAACATAAAATTTAATACCGGCTCGGCGCCTGTGGCTCAAGTGGCTAAGGCGCCAGCTACATACACCTAAGGTGGCGGGTTCAAATCCCCAGCCCGGGCCCACCAAACAACAATAGTGGCTGAAACCAAAAAATAGCTGGGCGTTGTGGCGGGCGCCTGTGGTCCCAGCTACTTGGGAGGCTGAGGCAGGAGACTCGCTTGAGCCCAGGAGTTGGAGATTGCTGTGAGCAGTGAAG
>NW_003852431.1:12863974-12875406 GCF_000181295.1 Otolemur garnettii
AAAAAAAAAATAAAATAAAATAAAATAAAATTTAATACCAAAAAAAGGCTATGCATTAGCTAAGTGTAGGATTCACTTGGACGTGGTTGAGCGGCATGAGAAAAGATAAAATGGTAATCATGCCTATGAATTATCACTGCACTCTGGCCTGGGCAACATGGTAAGACAACACCTTTAAAAAAAAAAAAGATAAAATTATTAAAGACTAGAGAATTGGTGATCTTGGTTAAAAAAAATAGTAGCTACTAGAATGTTGGAAGGTACCAACCGTGGCTATGGCATTAGTGAAAATAATAGGAACTTTTTAGAGTGTTGGTGTGTTTTGGCTGATTCTTGACACTTTAAACAAAATGCTACACCAAGAGATGAGCTCAGGATAGAGCTAGCCAGTCTTCTGGCAAGGTAGAAGGAAACAGAACTTTACTAAGAGCCAACAGACAGCAAATGAGGTGAAAAATCTAATTTTGACATCTTTGAGGCTGAAAAACCTGGCTACTTCTTCCAAAGTGAAACCATTGTGAGACGTGTCCAGAGGCAGGAGCACAAGCAGCCTTCACAGGAGATAAGAGCAGGGCCCCTTGCCTTTGGCAAGTACTCCCTTTTGGGGTTTTATGTGAAACAGGAAAGTATTTAATATGCAAACATTATTATGATTGTTTTTCAAATTGTCTCAAGTTAATTCGAGAAAGGAAGAGTTGACAAAGCACAGGGGCCTATCTGTGATAAACCAGAGACAGTAGACAAAAAAACTATATGAAGATAAGACAACTGTTGCTGGTTACTCATATGAGAACAAGAACGGAATAGCAGCAAGCAGATGGCAAACCCCCTCAGGCTTTTAGGGAATTGTATTGCCAATGAAACCCCAAGTCTAGCATCGTGATGATCCAATCCCTAAAAAGTCCACATCTCCAAACTCATACCAAAAAGAGGTGGGTTTGAATGGAAGGTGTACCTTCTAATGCCCCTTTGGAAAGGCCACAGAGGAAAAAAGACCAGGAGGAACATCAAAGGGCCACCAAAACCAATGACCACAGAAATCACTCCACTGCCTGGGCTGGAGTCTTCATCATTCTCAAGTTGCTATAGTCCCCCAGCATGATTCTCAAGTTTTTATAGTGCCCCAGTCTTTGATTTTGTCCTTTCTTACACAGACCCTATCTTGCCAGCATTATGTTACTATTCCAGCAATGAATGCTGGGTGTGACAGGTAGATAATTTGTTGCCAAACCATCACCATTCATACTGGGATCTGAGAGAGCCAAGTGCACAACACACAGAAATCCTTACCCTTGAGCTGAAGGCTCTGACTGCATTGCACTTCAGGGAATCTCCATGGGGAAGGTGTGAGTGCTGTGTATGACAGAAAAGATGCATGTGCCTATCTGGGGAAGTCAGTGGAGCAAACTGAAGACACTGATCGTTTTCCATCGACTCCTTTTTTTTTAACAGAGCCCTAACCATTTTTTAGCCAGGCATGTTGCCTATTGAAGGAGCAATGAGAAAATGCTTGATGTTTTTGATTAGAATGATGCTTTAAGAAGATTACTATGGCAAAGTAATCTTCTTCATCAAAAAAGGGAGCGAGTCTTGCTAGCAGACTATTGCAATATTCAAGGAGGAATTAATGAGACCCAAACAAAGTTGGATGCAAAGGAAATGGACAAAAGGAGATGGAGGCAGAGATACACAAAGGTAGATTCTGCTCATTTGGTAATGGAACACCAGGAGCAGAGGAATAGAAAACAGAATCTACGACTCCAAAATTCCATTTAAATCTCCAGTAAGTGGTCAAGTCAGAAACAGAAACAGGGAAACAGGAAGAAGAGCAAGATTGTGATAAAGAAAATAAGTTCTTGTCCGAATGACTAAGTGTGAGTGGCTTCCAAGACACCCAGGTTGGTAACTGGCACATACTCAGAGACACCGAGGATAGAGAGAAGTAGATTGCAGATGGGAAAATTATCTGCCAAGGATAATAATTATAACAGAGAAGTAGAAAGGATCATCGTGAGAAAGGTGGCAGAAAGGGCAAAAAGCCAAGAACTGTCTAACAAGGTTGAGATCGATATCCTCAGAAGACATCCGCCGTTTGGTCAGGAAGTCTAGAAGAGAGGTTCTCAGACTGGGGTCCCTGGATCTAGCCTCAGCATTACAAAGTGATATGGGCTGGCTGAATTGTGCTCCACTCCCCAGAATTCACATGTTGAAGCCCTACCCCAGTCTATACTTCAGAAAATGATCATAAATGTTGTTGTTTGAACTACCCACTCTGCAATATTTTTCTACGGCATCCCTAGCATATGGGAACTTATAAGAAAGGAAAACTCTCAAGGCTTATCCCAGACCTACAGAATCAGAAACCCCGGGGATGAGGCCCAGCAATCCGTATTTTAACACACCTTCTAGATGAGTCTAAAGCAGTGGTTCTTCACCTTCCTAATACCACAATGTATTTTCATTGTTACAAAGGGGTCACGACCCACAGGTTGAGAAATGCTGGTCTAAAGTATTGCTAAGTTTTAAAACCAGTAATCTAAAATATTCTGGCTCAAGAACATAGGAGACTTAAATAAAATGATTTTTTTTTCTTTGACCTGGAGTTGTCATCTTCTTTTTAAAGAATTTCTCTAAATAAGCAGAAACAGGCAATATAAAGGTTTAGTTTTCATTAAAACTAATTCAGGTAGTAATACCAGAATCAACAAAAGCCTTCATCATGGCTCCTATACTAGGGGCCAGTAAGTAGTTCTCAAGTTTTGTGGTGCCAAAGGATCACTTAGGCAGCTTTTTAAAAATGCAGTTTTCAAAACTTAGATTCTACTAGTCAGTGTGGCGTTCAGGACTTAAATATCTTCAGCAAAAATCAGATAATCCTGATGCAGACATCAGTAAACCACAAATGGCTTTTCTCTTATTCATTCAAGAAGTAGAAAGAATAGAACTTTCATCTAGATGAGGTGAAGAGGCTACAGAGATCAAGCAAAAAAAATTGAACAGCACAGAAAGAATCCTCAAAAATGTTATTTCAATTAAGTCCTGGTCTTCTTCGAACAACCCTTCTCCATCTATTTCAGGTGATAACAATTGCAGAGACTCTGCAAAGCCAGTCATCCGTCCTGGGAATAATGACTTCAGAGGCTGAAATTTCAGGTAACAGCTTCTGACTAATGTTCTTCAAACTCTCCCACCACCTTCAGATGTCCCAATTTTTATTCTGGTTGCATCTGAAGAAGCCACATCAAGTAGGTCACTACTGGTAACATCAAACAAATTTGATTCTTTTGGATTTCAGTCCTAGACCACTTCCTGTTCTCCTAAGGTTGAGAATTAGTCATCTTTCTTAGTACTCTACTATAATAAAACACCATATTTCACCTTTCTGTCCACTGCCCCCACGTCACCTATCACTAGGGGAAAAGGCTCCCTTTTAACCACAAACCAAATTCTAAACTTGTGCTCAAACATCAGAATTAAGGCATGCAAAATTTTGAGCTAGGTAAATATCACTTACATTAAAGATACTTTGAAACACCATGCACTCTCCACGTGCCTGTAAGGAAGTGAATCAATACCAAATAAATTAATAACAAATAAACAAGTAGACCCAGTCTTTTATTGATAATGGTTTGTTTCTGCTTTTTTCTGCTAAATAGTGAATTTCAGTTAAGTGTCCTTTCTTCCGTTTTTCAAATCCTACAGGTAAAACATTATCGTTGAAAGATTTAATCATTTTAAGGCTTTCTTTCTACAATTGCTTTCCCACAGACAAAGTTTCTATGCAAAACTTTAAATGTTGCAATGGAGGAGCTAAGACAGAAGCATCACCCGTTGGTCTCCAGCAAACCCACGTCACAGGCCTTTCCTGAGCAAAGGAGGCTTCCCTGGGCTCAGTCAGCCACATTATTGCTATCGTTTGCAGCCTCTATGAATCCAATGTGGAAACCTTGAATAAAATATTAGCAAAAACTAACTTGAGATTTTTAAGAAGTTTGGGTTAATTTAGACAAATAATAAAAATGATGAAATCATCTCAGAAATAAACAAGAGGATTATACAGACAAAAAGAGAAGCGAAGAGGAAGGGCTATGATTCACGCAGTTTATGGCTTTATTAAAAAGCTCTTTGTTAAAAACCAGGGCTGGCACTCTGCGAAAGCCACACAGGTTTCATCTTTAACCACGCTCTGTGGTTAAGGAAGAATCACGTGAAGCTGCATCGTGGGCTCCCATGCTGGGTAGAATAGTTGTGAAGCCAAGTCTCACAGTCATGGCCGAGTCTGGGTAATGAACTTGACCCCTAAGTCACAGAAGGCTAACTTCTTCTTTCTCAACCTCTCTGTGTCCCTCTACCAGCCTATTAGCCATCCTAACCCCTCTCCATAGGGCTGGTCCTGATTTGATTAGCCAATTCTCTCATGTCACCTGGGTGCCACTGGGATTCCTGCTGACTCCTTACAGGGGAGCTTGCAGGTCTGGGTCTCAAGAAGGTCTTACCAAAGCTAACACCTCATCCAATTTAGTCTCCTTGGAAATACTTATTCTCCCTATTAAAATGACTTTGACCTCTCTCCTTAATAAACAATAGCCTTAACCTTATCATGTTATCCATGGTGTGCATGACTTTGTCCTGACCTGGCTTCTTCATTACACAGGGCCTTACTCTAATGGACACTGCCTCTGCCTGAGCCAGCCCAGTGAGAGGCACGATGTATTCCAACTGTCACATTTCTCCCTTGCTTTGAGCAAATGGGGCAATACTTGCTAAACACCTAAAATCTCAGAAGGAGTCACTTCCCTTCTCATTGTAAAGCCATCTAACTATTCTGGAATAAGAGCCAGGCAGTTGTAGACCAAGTGAAGGCCTTCACCTGACCACTTGCTTACAAGAGGACCACTGCTCCCACAGCAGGAAAAGGTGAAGATAGCACTCTCATCTCTTGTAGATGACATGGCCCTAAAAACTAACATAGGACATTACATTATCACTGTGGATGAAAAAAGACTGCAAGACTAGGCTGAAGAAGAAAAACACAGTAGAACAGAAACTAAAGATGCTTCGGAAAAGGAGGCAGGAAGAACAAGATACGATGGGTGGGGCTATAAAAGGTTGACAGGTGAATCATTAATTAACTGCAAGGCAAATCCAAGTGGGTTCTGCTTAAGCTCTCCTATTTAATTTATCCTACAAATCGATCAACATGTATTAAGCACCAAGAATCAGGTTCTGTGCTAGAAGGCCAATTAGACACAGACTTGGTTCTCGTGGGGATGACAGTGTTGGGAAAAGGAGATATTAAAAAATAGTGATCCAAATACCTCGCCATGTTATTGAAGAAACGACAAAAGGCTCTGAGTCTATATAACTGGGCTCATGGTTTAGGGAGTGCACAGAAGTCTCCCTGCAGAAGTAACGTTCAGGAAGTGACATCTGAGCAAACTGGAAGCAGCTAAGGAAAGAGAAGGGTTGGACCCTGTGGAAGGGTCAAGGACAGAAGTCATATGATGTGTTGTAGCATCTGTGCCAAGGCCAGCGTGCTGCGGAGGAAAGAGAGAGTCAGCGAGGGCCAGGAGGAACAGAGGCAGCAGATAGCCTGGGCCTCCACCGTAAGGCTCAAAAAGACTTGGTCTTTGTCTTCTGGATAAGCGGAAACCATTCCAGGTGGCAGCAGCAGGGGGAATGACTCCTGCACTGCTGTGTGGGGAAAGACTGGCGAGGGACACATATGGATGTGGAAAAACCATTCAATGCAATGCAGGCGAGAGGTGAAGGTGGCTTAGACAAGGGAAATACCTCTGGACTGACTGAAGAAACAGTAGGTTGTAACAAACCTTAGGTCATGTGCATCCTCGCTTTGAGAATCAATCAATGATTTTCCATCACATAAAAGAAATATCCAAACTCCTCACCACAAACCACAGCCCCTCCAATGACCTGACACCGGCAGATCTCTCCACTTTTACTGATGCCATGGACCCCTCTGCCCATCAGTCTTTGTTTCATCTCTTGAATTCTCCAAGTTCTTTCCTTTTTATCTGCTGCTTTTGTTGACTTAAGGATTTGTCTCCCATATTGCTCCAAGCTTGTTTCTCACTATTCATGTCTGTCCATCATCTGTCCTCCACGAGGCCCTCACTGGCCACCTTGGCTGAAGTATATCCTTATCGTCCCCACTGTTCTCTTTCATTTAGTAACTATTTATCGAGCATGTGCTATGTTAGCAGCAGTGGAAGATACAAGAGCGAACAAACGGGGGGCGGGGGGGGGGGAATCTCTGCCCTTAGGGGGTTTATATTCTTCTAGAGGGGGAACGGAAGAGATAAAATATACATACTTAATGTGTAAATTCTAAGTAAATTATAGGATATGTTAGGAGGTCAAAGGAGCTATGAACAAAAGGAAGGGGAAGTGACAAGGGTAGGACGCAATGCCCTGTAATTTGAAATCAGAGGAATAGGGAGCTCCAGTTGCACGGTTAGCATGCAGTACTTACATGAAGTAGGAGGTTAGGGTAGGGCTCATTAAAAACAAGACACTGAATAATGCCTTGAGGATAGTTACCCCATGGATAATTACTCCCCCCCAAGTTTGTTTCCCTCATAGCATTTAGTACAATTTCTAATTCTCTTCTTTGCTTGGTTTGTGTCTACGTCCCCTCCCCTCCCCTACCTCACACACAATGAAATATTAGTTTCATCAGGCAGGTACTGTTTATGTCCAGTTCATCTTGTACCCCGAGACCTTCATACAAATATTTTGTAGAATGACTTGATCTATGAAAGCAACAAATGTTTAAAGTTCTGTCCTGTCAGGTTCCGTGCATTACCAAAAATGCTGATAAAGTAAAATCGAGGTGCCTGATCCAAACCAATGTTGATGATTTCTCAGGATATCCAGTGTTTTTTGGCACAGAATCATGGTAACAAAATTTTTTGTCAGCCTGCACATGGGTTCTTTCCCATTTTTCTAGTAACAAACTCTATTGTGAGAATCCTTCCTCGCCTGCACTGGTGGACACACGCCACAGCTCAGCCAAAGATTTACACTATGACAGCCACAAAATGTGCCCTGGCATGGACATGTGGCCCAAACAGGGCCAATCAGAACTTCCAAACATTGCTGATGGGATTTGCAGGAGAAAGGCTCTCACTTTTTCACTGTGATTGTTCTATACAAATAATGTAAGTTACCTGTGCCTATCTTTTCTCCCCCGTGGGAAGATTCTGCTCAAGAATGAAGTCAATGTAGAAGAAAACGGTGACAAAAGAAAACCAAAATTGTATTTGCATATGACCTCCTGTGTCCATTCATTCCTGAAGTCAAGTTCATTCTTTGAAAGACCAGAAGTTTAAGGGTATATAATCAGAAAACTGAGGGTTTTTTGCCTTCTTTTTTTTTTTTTTTTGAGACAGAGCCTCAAGCTGTCTCCCTGGGTAGAGTGCCACTGCCCCCTGGGTAGAGGCTTCACTGCTCACAGCAACCTCCAACTCCTGGGCTCAAGCGAGTCTCCTGCCTCCGCCTCCCAAGTAGCTGGGACCACAGGCGCCCGCCACAACGCCCGGCTATTTTTTGGTTGCAGCCGTCATTGTTGTTTGGCGGGTCCGGGCTGTGGATTCGAACCGCCACCTTAGGTGTATGTGGCTGGTGCCTTAGCCACTTGAGCCACAGGCGCCGAGCCGGGTTTTTTGTCTTCTAATGAAACAAGTGCTGAGTTAATATCTAATGGCCCGATAACCATGGGACCATCATCATCTATACAAAATAAAGATCTGTTCATGCTGTTCATTCAATTGTCTGCTATTCACCAGGTTCTATGTAAAGAGTTGGATATAGAATGATGGCATGACGGCCAAATTTTCATCCATCTTTGGAGAATACCAACAGTAATAAGCAAATGAGGAAATTCAGGCTGTAATGGAAGCTCAAAATCAAAAGCCTAACCTGGTCAACATGGGTCGGAGGAATGGGGAGCTTAGGGCAACCCTCAGAGGGAGGGAAGTGTAAGGCAAAATCTGAACTATTACAAGGATTTTGTCAAAGGAAAGAAGAGGAAAAGGTGGAAAGAGTTTTAGTCAGAAAGGAGTTTAGCTCATACCTAGAGGAAGAAGGATCTTTGGTCAGTAGTGTTGATGGGTGGTGATATCCACAGAGTCTTGGAGAACATCACGGAATCACCTGCCAAGTGACCTTATAAAGGTCACACATTCAAGCTTCAGCATCTGCACCTTGGTATACTATACCTTTTCCAAGCACATACTCATACCTTATCTTTTCCCATTTGCTTATTAAATATATGCAATTGGAATAGATCATTTATTATTATTTAGTAGTTGCACTACAAAATAATACAAATGAGCACATTTCTGTCAAAAGCCTTAATGTCCTAACATACAAATGACTTAACATACAAGCTGTGTCTATAACTTTATTGAAATAATTTTTATGTAGTCTTTCTGAAGATGAGGTTTCATGGCATATAGTCTAAACTACACGAATGTTATACTATGCTCTGTAAAAATTTATATATTCTAGTAAAAAGGTTCCGTAGAGATGAAGTCGTTGTTTTATAGAACAAAATCATGTATCTTCCTACTGGAATAAAATGAGATATTGAAAACAAAGTTTTTATATTGTTAAATGGGACATAGAAAAGACGTTTCTCCTCCTAAGAATATTTGTTATGAATTTAAACAGAAAATATTTTGATGGGAACAGCAATAATAACTTATGAACAACTTTATTTCGACAAGCTTTTTTCAATGAATCAATATTTTTCCTTGCGAAGAACATTCTTCTAACTTGGTATGTTAATGCTCTATAAAATATCTTTTAGTCGAAATATTACATCACTCACTGCTTCCATTTTGCCTAGCAAAGGACAAATCATGTTAATTTTGTGCAAACCACACATCTGTTTTATATGAAAGATCACTATTTCTCACTTGCTAAAATATATAGGAAAGCAAAAAAGCTTCTCCAAAACTACCTAGGTACACATTTAGTCCTATTACAAACATTCCACAGTCCTTGAATTGAGCAAATCACCAACCAAATTAGCAAGTGTTAATATTAATGACTGGTTTTCATAGAGAGAAATGTTCTGTTTCTGTTGGATGCATTTTCAGGAAGTGAGGTAATGCTCTGTTTTCCCTTAGGAAAGTCAGCCCGGGGCATCATCAGAAGTGGGTTGGTGGGGCCATTGTTTGAAGGTGAATGGAGGTGATTAGTGGTGTGATGAAACCAAGATAAGATTGAACTGAGAGCCAATAGGTATGAATGCTTAAAGTCACTGACGTCAATTAGACTTTTACTGAAGAAATGACTGTAGAGTGTGGCCTCGGGATTAATTAATCATCATTGATCATTCAGCTGTCCCCTCCCCTTCTCTTTGGCCCTTCATATAAAGTACCCTCCTCCTCTGTGCTCCCTGTCCATAAAAGGGGGAAGGTTAAAGTACTGGTTGTAAAACATGAACTGAATGTCCTTCCATTCAATTTTTTTTCTGAGGCTATCAAAAAAATTATTAAAATTTAATGTCCTTCCATATCAATTTTTGGAGGCTATCAAAAATTTATTTATCAGAATTGACAAGATATCTTCATTTATACCCACATTTCACACCACATGCTAATGGTCACACCAATTATGCCTTAGCCCACGGCTCTCATTCCTGCCTTGAAACTATGTAAGGGCCAGACCAGCGCCATTTTTTGTCTGCTCTGTTAAACTGCAGGGCCCACCTTGTAACCTTCCTCATTCCTAGCAGGGCCCACCCTATAACCCTCCCCATTCTATTCCTAGTTTAAACCACACCCTAGGCAACAGATAAGTTTCTATTAGCCCCCAGTTAAGGGACCCTCCACCCCTTACCTGTACCAATCCAAATTCACCTTTACTAATGAAATCACCAACCACCAATGAAAAGTGTACTCGTATCCGACCCTACCCCTCTTGCTTTCTGTACCCCATAAAAACTGCCTTCACCCCAAGTTCGGGGCTCGTCTTCGGCTTGCATCCCAGGAGAGTCCAGGCCCGGGGCCCCCGGGCTTCCCGGGTCTGTATTAAATCTCATCTTATGTCCTTTACATCGGAGTGAGTTTCGAGTTTGTCGGTTGGGGTTGATTTGGGAGGCTTTCTCGGACCCAACAACTATGGTTCTTAAAGTGTGCAGGAATGAATTACATCCTTGAAGGTTCCCATTTTCCATTTCTCAATTTAAAAACTTAGAGTTTACTAAAAACCTGAGCTTCTGGAATTTCCTGGTCTTTCCCCTGTGCCTACCAGAGAAAGTAGCCCCCAAAGGGGCTAAGTGACAAGATGCTCCTGGGAGAATCTTGGCCTAATGAAATCATTCCAGTGTGCCAGAGATGCATTGGGAAATATTTTATTGTCTTATCACTTAGCAACTCATCAGCCAATACTTTTGTAATTACTAATTAGTTTGTCCTCACTGCCATGCCTTGGCTGAGGTTGTGAGATGCATTTTACCACTTTACCTTTGGGAAACTAAGAACTAGATTTCACTGAAGTAATCTGTGTCACCCTGTGACATTGGGAAGGGAGGTAGCCCCAAAGCCCACGTGCTTTCCATCTGGAATCCTTCCAAATGAACAACAGTGATGCCTCATATTTACATAGCACTTTCACAGCTACTAAATGGTTTCACAAGTTTTACCTTATTTCATCTTCACAATGGCCCCCTGAAAGACCTACAGCAGACATTATTCATTCCTGTGCTTGGAGAAGAAAAATAAGACTTCGGAGGGTATCTCTTGTAAGAACCCAGAACTGGTTCCCAGTCAAGAGATTTGAAGCTTTAGGTCTAAACAATGTCATCCTTTGAAAGAAAATGCAAATATGAGTCCATTTTTCACCATCTCCACAGCGCTCATTATGGCCCAAGTTGTCATCATCTTTCACTTAGACTCTTACATTTCTGATGCTCTCTGCCTTCCTTCTTCCCCTTCCAACAGGCACTGGCAGCCTGGTCTTTTTATATCATTTAACAGATCGTGTTACTGCCCTTGTTGGAACCCTTCAACAGTTTCCTTCTCATTGCATTAGAGAATTAACTGGAGAATTAGAAGGAACCTAAGCTCCTCCCCACAGCCTGAAAGGTCCTCCATGATCTACTTCCAAGTACCTCTCCAGCTTGAGGTGGTGCCGGCCACACAGGCTCCCTCTGTTCTCGAAACCAGTAAACTCATTTCACCTGAGAGCAGTTGTATGCAGTCTCCTGTTTGCCCAGAACGTTAGTCCCCAGGTCCCTGGGGTTCCTTACACATCAAGCCCAGTTTATATGTCATGTCTTAGGCTTTCCTTGACTAAATTACTGTCCATTTCTGTAACATCTGTATGTATTTCTTTTTTTTTTTTTTTTTGTACTATTTTTTTTTTATCCTCCTCCTCTGTGCTCCCTGTCCATAAAAGAG